>NW_027460302.1:9597500-9942500 GCF_050947875.1 Dermacentor variabilis | reverse complement strand
GACAGGTATAGATTTAATTTCAGGTGTCCACAAGTATGTAGCCGTACTGGCCTTCTCCGTGGCCCATTCGCTTTGCCAGTCGTGTTCCATCTGCTGATAAAATTTTGTCCTAAGAGAACGGATAGATAGAGGAGCACTGCGCGATACGCCGTATCGCGCAGCACTCGCTGCCGCCTCATCCGCCAGTTCATTGCCTAGTACGCCTGAGTGACCCCGTACGTAGTATAATTTGATCTCTGTATATGTTGACAAATTGCTGAGCACTCTCTTAATATTAACGACACGGGAATCAACCGACCGCAGTGCCGCGATCGCTGACAGTAGGGATAGGCAATCAGAATAGATCTTAACAGGCCTGTGAGGTCGTAACACGGTCACATAATTGAGGGCTTCTAGAAATGCTATGGCCTCTGCACAGTACGCACCGCCAGCGTGTTCCACTTTAAATTTACCGATTTTCAAAATTCTGTCTCGGGAGTCGAGTGCCACGTACGCCGCCCCCGCAGAAGTTTCAGAATACGAGCCGTCAGTATATATATGTAAAGCCGGTTCGGTTGAATGCCTGGCCACCTCCGCACGGCTGAGTCGTTCAAAGGAACAGCGGTATCTGTCTGCTGGGTGATCGAGCCAAGGATCGTACGGAAAGTCAACTGTTTGGGGAATGTAATATGCAGGACCATAGCAGGTAGGCCGTCGAAGCAGGAATAAGTGAAATTCGGCACGAAGGCGCTCCAGCTCCAGAGGAAGAGGTGCTGCTCGCAATAAAATTTGTAAAGCCGATGTGCGCGTCGTACGGTATGCCCCTGTGAGACTAATTAGGGGAACGCGGTGTAACGATATTATTTTGGCCTTTAATAGGCTATCAGGGAATTCCGGCCACCAGACCGGGGCCGCGTAGGTGATGACCGGGAGCACTACTTGTTTATATAAGGCTCGAATCGCGAGGGGAGTTATGGAATGGTGCATGTTTATGTATGTCGTAATTTTAGGAGCAATTAGTTCCAATTGCTCACGAATATAATCCGCATGTTCTTTGAAGCCTAATCGGGAATCGAATACGACGCCAAGAATTTTGAGATTTTTTTTCCGTTGTAGCCGGTCATCACCCACAGCCACGCGGAGAGCACTGGTTTTCATGGAGTTGCACCCGTGTGGAAACGCTAGGAAGAACGATTTTGCCGTGTTAATATGAACGCGGGTCTCCTGCGCCCAATCACTTACAGAGGTCAAAACCACCTCAGCCAGTCTCTCAATGGCCGCCCGGTTCTTACCCGGAATAGTAATTACAATATCGTCCGCATATGCCTGTATGACAACTCCCTGTGGAACTGGAAGTTCCAACAGGCCGCGCACCACGATGTTCCATAAAAGGGGGCTCAACGGGGAACCCTGAGGGCTCCCGAGCGTATGCGATGCAGACACCTGGCCAGAACGTGATTGATATATTATTAGTCTGTCACGGAGAAAACTTCTTAACAGATTATACAGATTACTAGGGCAACCATGTTTTTGCAGAAAATATAACACCAGCGGGTGCCAGACGGAGTCAAAGGCGCCCCTGAAGTCAAGTGCTACAATCAATGCCGGTATCTTGTTGTGTTTAAAGTGCAGGAGCCGCTTACGCAGAGCATATAAAGCCATGACGGCACTCCTCCCATGTGTAAAGCCGAATTGGTTTGGATGGATAAGATTGTGGGAATATAGGAAAAAATAAATGCGAGAATTAAGGAGCCTTTCTAGAATTTTGCCGAAGAGAGAAGTCATGACAATAGGTCTGTAAGATGAGGTCAAATCAGGAGGCCGACCGGGTTTAGGAAGAAATATAATGCGGCCCCTTTTCCAAGTGTAAGGGAAATGACCCAATTTCAAAGCCGAATTAAATATAAACTGAAAGAAAGTTGGATGAAATTGAAAAATATCTTTGATCATGGGAAGAGTGACGCCATCGAGACCAGGGGCGGAACCGTCTCTGCCCTGCGCGATCGCGTGTTCGATTTCCGTGAGAGTAAAGGCCCTGTCTGCTGTACGGCACAGCGCTGGGCTGTTAGCGACTATTCGGATAGCCCTATGAAAAGCATTATCTTGTATCGTATCGTCCGCCGGGAACTGAGCCTGAAGGAGTAGAGCTGCTGACTGTAGGGTGTCCATGGTTTTGTCGCCAGTCGGTAGGGTAAGCGCCGGCAGATGGATAGGCGGCCGAACTTTAATAAAAGCTTTGTGGAAAGGTATACCAAAGATATTCTTTTTCGAGCACTCTTGACAAAATCGTTTAACGGCACTCTCCTGTGCCTGGGCGATATGTTGCCTGTACGTGCCCCGCGCCCGAGTAAACAGGGCCCGCAACTGTGCCCGTATGGCCGGGTCACGTGCCAGCTGGTAACGACGTCGCATGGCACGTACCCTGTTTCGTTCCACCCCCAGTTCCGGGGTCCACCAGGAGTTTGGAGTACGTGGGCCATGTTTGGTAAAGCGGGAGTTATGGTGGATCAGATGGTTATAAATGGTGTAGAATTTTGATAGAATGAACTCAAGGGCGTCACCGGAGCGGATGTCAGCGCACTGAACCAGTGAAAACCAAGGCATGTCCCGAAGGGCTTGGAGAACACGGGCGCGGCCTGCAAGTGTCAATCGCCTCAACGGAGGTGGCTTTTGCAAACTAAATCCGAATTATATATGTTTATGTTCTGCGAGGCTTTCTTCATTACTGACATGCCATTGATATGCTAGAGGTGCCATCGAGGAACTGACCATGGTGATGTCAATCCAACTGGCATTATAATGATTTTCAAATGTAGGTGCGGATTCAGGGTCATTTAATAGCTGTAACCCGTGTTGACACATCAACTGCACCACCGCTGCGCCCCTACTGTCGCACCCTCCGCGGCCCCAAAGAGTATGTTTGGCGTTAAAATCACCAGCTATTATTGCCATGCCCGGCCCTATCTGGACAAGGCATTCAGTGATTCTATCTAAGTAGGTATCGATGTCGGTGTGCGGTGGTGCGTAGACCCCGATTACGGTAAATGCGACGGAATTAGATGAAAAAGTTACCGCTACTACATGCGTGGAAATTGTGACTGGAAAACAATCATAACCATGTGCTGCACATAATATAGTCATTTTAGGATTATGTATTGCATTAAATTGAAGAATACTAGTAGGAATACCAATGATCTCATTGGCTCGGACATATGGGTCACTGATTATTGCAAATGAAATGTCCGAGGTTTCCATTGTCCTAATTAGAACCGCCATGGCGTGTTTTGTGTGGTCCAGATTCGCTTGTATGAATTTGAGTTTGGGATTGAAAGCCATCATGAAAGGTGAAACAATACAGCATTAATCTGAGCAGGCAACAGTATGCACCTGTTAGTATGCGGTCGCGGTTCACCGCTCTCTTGTTGGCCGCTATCCGTTCTATGATGCCACCTAGTTAGCCACAATACGCGTTCACCGCACACCTCTCGTGGCATTCGACGTTGCCCCCCGCACCGCCCCGCAGTGCAGTGCGCTTGGGGATTGCGATACCTGACATCACACAGGAGGGACGCGCAACGGGGTTCACTGGGAATGCTGGAACATTCAGTAGGTCGAGCGAGAGGAACGAGTGCCCCAGTCAAGCTCCCCGCCTGACACTGTCCTCGGAACAGGTCGCGCAGGCCCGACAGTGGGAATATCGTTAATCCATTCATGCGCGTCACTAATCAGATGACGAGGCATTTGGCTAATAACATGAATTACCACAATTCTTGTGGTGTTGGTGGCCACAGCAAGATTTAGTGTGGAGGACGATTGGAGAGGACCAGCGCGGGAGGGGAAACCCCATCACACGTCGGTCCTTGCAGTCCTGCTCTGACCTCCCCAAGACGTCATTTGAGTGTGATCTATCTTGAGGAAAGCTATTGTGTGTTTTGTTATATTTATCTTATTACGCTGTGGCCAACCTCCGAACTTAACACGTCATAACGAGCGACACAGTAGTAGTGGTAGGGGAAAAAAATTTTTAAACAAATGAAAAAAAAACACGAAAAACAATGAACAAAGAACGACAACGACAAAATTTATACGCGCAACGAATCTCGGGAACCTCTACACTCGCTTTTGGAATCTGTTTAGACATATCAAACTACCCCTAAGGACACAAGCACTCAACCAGGCGGGATCCCCCGTGTAAGACCCAAGGTCTTACCTAACTGCAAAGTTTCAGAACAAGTCATACCCCGAGCACCAAAAACCATTCCAAGGGAGGAGAATGTCTTGTGCGGATCAAAGCAGCTCCGCAATGGAGCATAGTTCGCAGACTTTTCACGTGTCTTATCCCTCAACACACCAACATTAGAGTCCCATACGACCGCCAAATCGATCACTAACACTTGGTCTGCAGTCTCAATAACTAAGTCGGGTTTCAGTCTAGTACCTTCCCGAGTGTTAAACCTTGGTTCTTCACGACCCAAAACGCTCGGGTTCTTTTCTTTAACTAGACGGGCTACCTGCTTAGCTACGAAGTTGTGTCGTTCGTGGTGCGCTAAGAGGTCCTTATTGGTATATTTAGACTTCAAATCAGCCCACCATTTCTGCGATCCTCTGTTTAGAGCTGTTTGAACTGTTTGAACTGTTTGAGCTGTTTGAAAGAGTTATCGCTGTGGCAGCGATAACTGGCCAGACCTCCATGGGGCCGTACTCGTGCGACGAGGCGGCGTACTGCGCCGAACCGAGCGCCAATATTTCGCTTTGGCGCTGCTGATACGAGCTCTCGCGATCGCCGCGGTACCGCTGCTCACCGATTCAAGGCACGCTAGCGCGGTCCCCTTCGCCATTTCCGAGCACGAGTGCGACCAGCCCGGGCGGCGTGCTCGACGCCCCAGCTGACGTTGTTTCGGACTTTGTCTCTTCGAGCGCTCGAAGCCATGTCGGGGCCGACGCCGACGTCTGCGTGGTGTTTCCACGATTCCCGGCGCGACACAATGCAGCTGCGAGCAGGATGCCAGCGATTCCGTCGGGGCCGTGCGGCTGTGTACACGCAGAAGTTTCGTGAAGGGTATCGAGCTCCCGCCGCCCCGGCTGACGTCGTTTCGGACTTCGTCTCTTCGAGCGATCGCAGCCATGTCGAGGCGATCGCCGACGTCTGCACGGTTTCCGGTGTGCTACAATGCAGCAGTCTGCTGCGCGACACCTCTTGGTTGCCGAGGCAAGCACGGCGATTTCCTGAAGTAAGCGCATTCCGCCCAGGCAGCAGCGGGCTTTGCGCTTTCGGGTGTGCTCTTGCTGTAAAATTTGAACGGGTGCAGCTGCACGAAGCGAGTGTATTTATTTTCTCTCTCTCTCTCTCTCTGCCTTTGAGGCGACTGTAATTTTAATTTAAATGCAATTGGAGGCGGGAGCAACCTGATGAGAGTAGGTTGACTTCGGCACGGCTTGTAGTTTAGAAATTGCTGTCAAGCTTTGAAGACATACACCTTAGCGCCATCTGCTTTCCCCGTCTCTTTGGCACTTGATTGTGTGTGCTGCATGCTCTGCATTCTAAAGAAACACGCCTGTTTGTCTCCCTCTCTCACGTTCTTCTTCTTTCTTTAGCTGCTCTTGTAGAAGCTGCTATGCTCTTTACGCGCTGTAAGATAGAATGCTACCACAAGCCAACAACCTTTGCGTATTTTTTTTCTCTCTTCCCAAGACGTTTCTGCCATTACTCACTGGCTCTCGTTCGCTCGCGACATCTACCTTTCTTTCTGTATGGTGAAGTCCGTAGGTTTTCCTAGTTCCGTACACAGATGGCGCCAATGCGTTTTCGCACCAGTTTCGAACGACCTGGCTGTACTCACGTTTCTCACTTAAATGTTTCAAATGGGGATAGCGAAAGGGGTGGTCCTTTCTTCTTGTGCAAGGCTGAGCTTTCCAGCTGCGTTTAAGCTATGCTAGCATGTGTGCGTGTGTATATATATATATATATATATATATATATATATATATATGTATGTGTGTGTGTGTGTGTGTACATATATATGTATGTGTGTGTATATATACATATACACACACACGCGCGCGCGATAGTGGTAAAGATTATGAGGTAGCACTTTTTTTAATATACAATACCTGTGCTTCACATGGCGATTCTTCTCCCCCCTCTGTTTCCGGTTGGAAGGAGTGCGCAGTCTTTTCTATATTTATTTATTTTTTTTTTTCATTCACTTCTATGTTGCTCGTCTTCGTACATGGGGCATGCTACCTAATTCTACCGGTCGATTCTACACGGTGCGATCCCTCCCGGCCTGTGCCGTATCAAAATTTTCAGTGGGCCTTGCGGTAAATAAAAAGAAATGAAGGAAATGCGCGTGGTATATTACACGTACGCACGGGCTTGAAACGAAGGCCTCAAAGAAAGTCACCTCGGGCGGCCGCGTTCAGACGGAAGTAAGCATTCCCCTTGCGCGTGTTTTCCGCTCGCCTGCTCCGTTTTCTACGAGGTTGCCGTCGTTGGCTTGGCCTTACAAACAAGCTTGCACTCGGGTCTCGTTTCTACGCGACAGCGTTTCGTTAACAGCGAAAGACTGAGGCGTCGCGAGTTTATTCGTCAGATAGAGAGCATAGAGTCTCTAGACAGGCTGAATTTTATAAAATTGCCCACGCTGTTGCTGAGGTTACCAATGTCGGCAGGGCGCCCACAAGGCAGTAGTGCAATGGAGTGAAGTGAAGGACATCGCTTCTCGGCCTTTTGGCTAAGCTCGCTGCCCCAGGCCGAGAAGACTTCTTCAAGAGTCGACATCGTCACCCCGGAGGCCGCGTCGGGACCACGGCGGACCTCCAGGAGTCTACAAGCGCCTGCCGACCAGGAGCAACCTGCCCGCCCGCCCGCCTGCCCGGCCGAGCGCCATCTGCTGAACAGCGGAGCAAGCCGGTGGGCCTCCCCAGCGCCTACCGAGCGGCCCATGATCACGGGAGCCAGCACCTCTGCAAGCGCCCCCTGTCGAGCCGCCGGCCAACCCCCCTGACCACAGGAGAGCCAGCGCCACCTGCTGAGCCCCTCCACAACCAGAGTGCAGCGGCGTTTCCTGCGCCTGCTGTACACCACGAGCACAACTAGTTTTTCACCATGAATCCCGGAGGCCACGCTCCCGGCAGCCACGCCCCCCAAGCAATGGACCCAAGTTGTGAGACCCCAATGCGGGAGAATTGCTTCACGTTTGATGCCCCTGAGGGCGATATATCTGTTGATGACTTAATTGATGCCATTGAGGCGACTGCGGGGGACGACAGCGTCCTATCATTACAGCACATGGGCGGCTCGAAGTTCCTAGTCTGCACGAGGAACGCCGCACAGGCGACTAAGCTCATGGTAGCCGAAGGCTTCCATGTAAATCACACCAAAGTACCTGTAGACGCTGTCGGCCCGCCAGTCACCTTCGTGAATGTGTATAGATACCCGATTTATATGTCAGCTGATACTCTATCTCTTGCTTTGCAACCCTATGGCAAAATCAAGAGTGTTGCTTTTGCAAAAGTGGCTAGTCGCCAAAATAAGCTTAATGTTGTCCGGGTAGTCAGAATTGAAATGAGCAGGCCGATCCCAAATTTCCTAACGGTCCATGGCTGCAGGAGAATGTGTGAGTACCGAGGCATGCGGCGCGTCTGTGCGAGGTGCGGTGCTGACAGCCGCATGGCCACAGTATGCACTGCGCCGTATTGCAAACGTTGCGGCACTTTTGGCCATGAAACCGAAGGCTGCGCAGAAGAATGTCATAAATGCGGGGGCAGCCATGGTACCAAAGCCTGCTTCCGCGGAAAAGCATACCCTAAGTCTTATGCGGGTGTTGTTGGGCGATACACGCCCACTGAACAAGAGCAGGCCAGAAACACGCAACTGAGCCAGGGTTTCCCGCCGATAGCAGAAAGCTCTGTGCCACGAATGCAAGTTCTTCAGCCGAGCAACCTAGGCCCCAAAAAGAAATCGCACGATTTCTGGCTGGGCGCAGAAAGCACCCCGACAAATGACAGCGACATAAGCCCAGATACAACAGTGCGGCAATCGCAAAACGCCATTCACGAAAAGAGCCACGATAACGAAATGAAAGACGGCGCGCCCCGCAATCTAGACGTCACAGTGACAGATAGCACGCGCGAAACAAGCGAGCCGCTATCAGCACAACAAACAGCAGACTCAGAAAGCGAAGGCGGCAAAGAAAAAACAAATGACCACAAAACACCCACCCCCGGGTGGAGTAACACCTTTGAAGATGCCCCAATCGTCAGTAGCGGGCGGTACGACATCCCGGAGGATAAAGTGCAGAACGTAAAGCCCCCCCCCCCCCCGAAGTACCAAAAACACAGAGTGTAGGAATACCTACTGAGGGACCAAAGACGGAACCCCCACCCCCTCCCCTTAAAGAACAACCGAGAAAGAACGACGCAAACCCAACTGGCAAAGGCACACTGAAAGGACGGAGCGGCCGCGTCCCAACTACACCGACCGTGGGCCCCCAGGCAACAGCCCAGCAGAGGCATAGGTCTAGATCTGGCAGAAGGGGAGGCGGAGAAAAAAAACACACCAAAGAGCGACCTAGCCCAGACAACCAAAGACGCACTAAAGAGGAACAAACAAGCAGCGATGGTGAACTGAAAATGCCTAACAAGATCCCGAGAAATGGCTCCCCGCCGCCAGGAACACCAACCAAGCAAACGGGCGAAAGTGACATGGACGTCACAGAAAACACAACACTCGGGGGAAACCCCACGCCATAGGTGCGCCATGATGTCATGCACGCCGTAAACACAATAAGAAGCGTGCCAAGCAGAAGCGCAAGAAAGCAATGAAAAAAAAACTGATGAAAGGACCCCCCCCCCTCCTTCTTCTAGTATGCCTGAAGGCGTGATAAATAAGACAGCGCCTGTGCAAGAGTACGTTTAACCCCCCTTGCCACTGCCATGTTACGGACACCGCCACCAGCAACGAGGCTCGCGGTACACGCCCCCCTCCATAGCTTCCTTCAGATCGCCCGCACAGTCCGCGTCAGAGTCCGTCCATCGGACGGCCGCCACAATCAAAGGTTCCACCAATGGCGTGAAAGGACCATTCCGTACCACGCTCCCCCCCCCCCCCCCCCCTGCTCCCTTTTTTTTTCTTTCTTGTCTAAATCCTAAGTTATCAGACGAGCCAGGAACCAAAGGCCTTTCTTAAATTTGCGTCCTTAAACGTCAGGGGTTTTCGCGACAAAACCAAACAACGCGAGATTATGAATCTCGCAACGGAAGAAGGAACAGACATTGTTTTCATTCAAGAGGCAAACCTGAGGACCCCGCTTGACGTGGCGACATTTAAACGAGACTTCCAGGTGGAAGCTTTTTTTTCACTAACATACGCCCGAGCGTGCGGCGTCGGAGCCATTTTTGTATCAGGCAGGTTCAGAAGACAAGCGCATTGCTTCTACGGAGCGCACGGACGGACCCTGATGTTAGACATTCATATAGATGACAGGAAAGTACGATTCGTGAACATCTACGCACCGGCAACACGTTCAGACACGAATACTTTCTTTAAAGCCCTCCACCCACTACTACTCGAAAAATTACCCCACGTCCTTCTTGGAGATTTTAACTGTGTTATCAACTCCACCAGGGACATTAGAGGCCCAGGGCAAGGAGGTTCAACTTACAATTCAAAAGAGCTCTGCAGAATCCTCTGCCACTTGTACCTCACAGACGCATGGGTTTACCTGCACGATGAACAGTTTGAACCTACCCGCATCTCCACCCGAACCACAAGCAGAATCGACAGGATATACATCCCTGACTTCCTCGTCCCAAAACTCGAGACGTGCACGATCGCCAAGCTCCCGACGCTATTGAAGAAAAAAACCGACCACCTCCCAGTAGTCTGTTTGATACGGGGTCTCCCAAGGCCGGCAGCAAGTTCCGGAGGTTGGCGACTCGACACTGCCTTACTACAGGACGACACCTGCAAAGAAAACTTGAAACAAACCTTAAGTGCAATAACTGAGCAAATGGCAGACATGAGCCCAGAGACTTGGGAAGATCTCAAGAAGAAATGGACCGCGGCATTACAGGGCGAAGGCAAGGCAAGGCACAGAAGGTGCACTGCTGAACTAAATGCATTACAAAGAAGAATGCGGATCATACAGAGGGCCGATACCTTAACCGCCTGTACCGGTTCGTATTTGCAGATACTGCAAAGAAAGTATGATCGCCTCTTGGAAAAGCGCACTAACAGCGTACGGCAAGAACTACGCCCACTACAAGCCATTACAGAAGAAAACAGTAACAGTGCAGGGAGTAACGCCCCAAAAGTAATAACAGAAGCGATAAGAGAGGATGGTACAACAACAAACGACCCAACAGAAATACAGAGCATTTTCTTAGCTCACTTTAAAAAACAATTCGCGGAAGATCCGATTGAAACCGAGAAAGGCGCGCGGAACCTTGATAAGTTATGCGAAAAGTTGCAGCACCTTGACCAGCGGGAAAGAACTAATCTCTGTAATGACGTCACAACCGAGGAACTGGAAAACACCTGGCAAAATATGACACACACATCAGCCCCAGGATGCGACGGCATAACCACCGGGTTCTATGTAACCTTCTTTGAGCAAGTAGGTGAAGCGCTCTGCCGCATGATAAATATGATCTTACGCGAAAAGGGAAAACCCCCCTCCTTTGGGAAAGGGCGAATCATACTCTTGCTCAAGGAAGGCGCCCAACCGAACTGCCCCCAATCGTGGCGTCCAATCACCTTACTAAACACGGACTATAAAATCACAGCAGCAGTGTTAAATAACAGAATCAAACACGCCCTTCCTAAGTTAATATCCCCTTACCAAACATGTGCGGTCCCCGGCAGATCCATTTTTGCAAATTTGACATTAACAAGAGATATATTCGAATATGCTACAGAAAAACAGATAAGCGGTGCATTTCTCTCCTTAGACCAGGCAAAAGCCTTCGACCGTGTCAACCACACTTATCTTTTCACAGTAATGGAACATTTCGGCTTTCCCACAGATTTTATTGAGATTATTAAGCTTCTGTATAGTAATATGACATGCAACATACAGATAAACAGGACCGTCACACAGGATTTTCATTATAAGCGGGGAATACGTCAGGGTTGTCCTCTTGGACCAACCCTGTTTGTCATCTCCATTGAACCCCTGATTACCAGCATCATCGGAGATGAACGCATCCGTGGTTTCCCGATGACAGGACGAGACGAAGTAAAAATAAAGGCTTACGCGGACGATCTCTCCGTCTTCATTCGCAACCAACCAAGTCTTTGGTACTTCAGAACGATTTTTGAAGAGTATGCAACGCTGTCTGGCGCCGCGTTAAACGAAGGGAAAAGCAAAGCGCTTATATTCGGCTCCTTCCCACCGAATGCAATAGGCAACCTGCAACGAGTCGACACTGTGAAGGTCCTCGGACTGTATTTCTCACAAAAAGGGGTAGCGCCCACTACATGGCAGGTTGCCATCGCAAAAGCAGAACGAGCACTCTACCAATTACAGCAAACGGAATTAACCCTGACAGACAAGGCTCTCGCAATTAGAACCACAGCTTGCGGCTTCGCCAACTATGCAAGTCGCATAGGCTTAATGCCGAGCAAAACAATTACCAAGTTAAATAAAATGAGCACAGCTTTTCTATGGGACAACAAACCCCCACCACTAAAACGGAACATCCTGCAACTCGCGACGTCGTGCGGAGGTCTCGGCCTCCTCCACGTCAAGACAACCTCCCGGCTTTTAGCTCTAAAACGGCACGTTTCTTAGGCAACTCGACCGACTACACCGGCAAGAGCCTAATGAGATACTGGAACAGTACGTACCGCAGCATCATAGACCACAGCGGAACCACAGGTGCACTCGCTGAATCCCCCTCTGAATCCTATAGGGCTGCAATAATCACCAAGGCCATGTTAGAAAACGAGGCCCCGGACGTAAAAATCGATACAGACTCGCCCGCTCGAATTAACGAGACACTGACGCTAAAACACCTTTCACAGGAGGATAAGGCAAAAATTGAACGCTTCAAAGAAAACCACCTAAAGAACGTGAAGCTTCCCGAGGAAATGCAAGACTTTGAAATTAAAAGAAAATGGCAAGTCCTCCCAACACGTCAGAGGCTGTACGGAATGGGCATTGTGCCAAACAACCAATGTCCCAACTGCAAACACATTGAAACCGTAGACCACGCCCTTTTTGAGTGTGCTGCCGCGAAAATAGTATGTCAACTGGTATCAAAAGTTTTCGGTGTACGGACTCAGCTACACCAGAAAAAATCAAAAGGCAGATTTGATAACTTGGTGCTGGCGTGCACCATGTATGTCATATGGAAGCGCAGATGCCTCGCTGAAGTAAGGAAAACACCAGTGAGAGCGGCATACCCCACCCTCCAGAGAATCAGCCTACTTTTATGGGACTGTCTACAGGAGGAAATCGGAGCCAACGGGGAGGAAAGCTTCCTCAGACGTTGGCATACATAATTCTTCATTTACAAAAACGGGCAACTCACACTACCCTTAATACCATACTAACAAACCCCCCCAAACCACATACAAACCACACAAGTTGCGGCAACATGTAGCGCCGAGCGCTGTCTCCGACGCTGCAATGGCAGCCGCCAATGGGTATAGGCACAGGTACCACAAGACTCAATGATGTTTACTGTCTTCTTTTCTTTCTTCCTATGACCTTTTTTTTCTAACTGCTGACCAGCATTAGAATTGTATAAAGATACGCGCTGTCTGCATGTATAGAGAACAAAAAGCTCACTATGTCAATATTATGAAAGCACCATAAAGATGCATAGCAACGAGTGAACTATGTATAGGAAGTTTTTGATGACATGAAATTTGTTGTTGAAGGAATAAAACCTTCCCTTTGTGTAGCACATGCAGCTGGCTTGACCGGCCTTTGCTACACTTATCTTTGTAGAGGCGCCCGGATGCCTGCCCGGTTATATCAGTGTCTTTCCCCTGTCCCAGCCCTATCTTTCTAGGCCCTCGGCTCCCTGCGGCACTGTCTCCAGGACAGCCCACGTGCTGCTACCTGGTGGCCCCTGGACGACCCACACCGGCCCTGCTTCCTGGTCCTGCCGCTGCCTGGCGCTGCCTGCTGCCTCCCGGAGACTCCTGCCCTGCTCGGCTTGACCACTGCTTGGAATCCGGTGCTGCCGGCCTGCGGGGTGCCTGTTGGTCCTGCTGTCTCGACCGGTGCTGTGCTGGGGCACAACCGGCTGGCCCCTGCCCTCGCCATCGTCCGTCATGGGCCTGGCCCTCTCGCTGCCACCCCTGGTGGCCCCCTAGCCTCCGGACCTGGCCTCCTTTAAGGAGAGCCGCCGGGTCCGGAGGGTAAGCCCATCCAATGGATCTTGGGGGCCACGGCCGCACGGCCCATGACCATAACGAGGACGATGGCGACCCCAACACCCCTGCGCAGGAACGCCAGCCGGCCTGTGAGGATGGTACCCTCACGGTGTTCTTTCCCGTGCCCCACACGGTCCGGTGCTGCGAGGAGAGCTGCCGAGCTGCTTAGGCTGCGGCCAAGTGGACAGCGCGGCGGCAGTCTCTCCAGCGGCACCTAGAACTCGAGCACGGCACCAGAATCCGGCGCACCATCAACGTGTGCAGTATCTGCGACGAGACACTGGGGCAAAGACCAGCCTCCCACGCCTGCCTGGCTGCAGCCAACTCGACCGCCCCCCCTGCTACCATGCCACATCAGTGTGGCAGTTGCTCAATGTCCTTCCCCACAAGGAGGGGCTTGAGCAACCACGAACAGTGGCACAGGAGGGAGGCGGCACTAACAGCCAGGCGTGATCTCGCCGCGGGTGCTGCCTCTGGTGCGTCGGAGCAGGACAACGACGGCACCCCCCAACAGAGCAGGACCGCACCGAGGGTCCCGCTGAAGACCCTCCCGAAACACCAGGGGTGGCCACCGAGCAGGCCGCCGACCAGGAGCCGTCTCCTGTGGCGCCTCGAAGATCACCCGGACAAAGCAGCGATGACTAGATGGCCGAGGCACCCTCTCAGCGGACGCCAACCCAATCAGGGCGGACCGCGGCCTCGGCCACTCCCTCTCCAACACCATCGCTGCTGTTCAACCGAGGCAGCCCGGGAGCACCAGCCTCCGAGGCTCACGAACCGGCGGCCATGCAGGAGCTCTCCCCAGGCAGAGCAGATGTGCAGGACCATGATGGAAGCACCCAGTACTTCGGGACCCAGGAAGAACATGCTGGTACCACGCGGCCAGAGGGCAGTGCATGGACCTTAGCGGACGAAACGGCAGAGCTGCGGGCATTGAGCCGGTTGCCTGAGTCTGCTGGGGAGTGGGCACGGTTTGAAAACATCCTCGACCGTGCCATCGCAGCCGCAACAAAACACCTGCGGCTGCCAGTCGGGGACTCGCGCCAATCACGAAGGCGCGAGGTGAACACCGACAACCCCCAGCAGATCCATACACTGGACAGAAGGAGCCGGCGCCGGGCAGTGCGGCTGATCACTGAAGGCCCATCGCAGCTCTGCCCGATTGACCCCCATGCACTGCAAGACCACTACTCGAACCTCTGGTCACCAACAACCGTGGATACCAGCATCCTGCGGTCAAGGCTTCCGGCCACCGAAGAACTGGACTTGTGCCCCTTTTCACCGGAAGAAGTCGCAGCCAAGCTCCGTAAATGCGAGAGTACAGCTCCAGGGGAGGACCGCCTCACGTACCACCACTGGAGGCAGGTGGACCCTGAGGGCAGGTTCCTGGCGGCGGTATACAACGTATGCCTCCAATACCGCCGCACGCCCCTGAGCTGGAAGTCGACGAGGACAATCCTGATCTACAAGAAGTGCGACCGCGAGGACCCCACAAACTGGCGACCCATTGCCCTTGGTCGCACGATTGCCAAACTGTATGCCGGGTGTCTCACCACCCGGCTGCAGAGGTGGTTGGGCGACCATGCGGTACTGTCCAGGTGTCAGAAGGGCTTCCTGCCGCACGATGGGGTGTTTGAACACAACTTCGTGCTGCGGGGACGCCTGGATGATGCCAGGACAGGAGGTGGGGAGCTGTGCGTGGGGTTCCTCGATTTTGCCAACGCCTTCGGCTCGGTCGCCCATCAGGCCCTCGTCGACGCTGTCCGCGGCGCCGGCGCGGGGGAGGCCTTTGCTACCATCGTTGAAGACCTCTACCGCGCCAACACCACCTGCGTCGTGGCAGCAGCTGGCATTACGGAGCCAATCACCATCGGAGCCGGGCTGAGACAGGGCTGTCCTCTGAGCGGCCTGCTTTTCAATCTGGTAGTGGACCCGGTCATCCGTGCAGTACAGGGAGGCGATAGGCAGCGCAACATCCATGCCTACGCCGATGATCTGACGCTGCTGGCAGCGGATCCCACCACCCTGCAGAGCCGCTTGGATCGTGTGACTGGCCTGTCGGCCCGGATTGGGCTGCGACTGAACGCCGCCAAGTGCCGGTCTCTACACCTGTCTGGTCGCCACCCCGTGGGTACACGGCCCACCTCTTTCACCGTGGGTGGCGACCCGATTCCGGCACTTGGCGACTTCAAGGGGCACAGGTTCCAGGGCCGTCCAGTGGGGTTCAAGGTGCTACCGGACGAGACGACGGTCGACGACACCATCCACCTAGGCAGAAAGCTGCTCTCCTCCATGCTCGCCCCATGGCAAAGGCTGGATGCCATAAAGACATTCTTGTATCCAGCCTTGAACTTTGACATGCGGGTGGGCCTTGCCAGCAAAGGAGAGTGGCAACGCCTGGACGAGGAGCTCCGCCCACTAATCAAGAAGACCCTGTACGTGCCGGCCAGAGCTTCCAATGAATACTTGTACGGAAGCTCTCAGGATGGCAGTGCAGGGATCCCACTTGCGGCGGAGCTCAGCGACATCTACCGGGTGGATGGAGCCTTCAAGCTACTGACGTCGACTGACGTGGAGGTCCGGGAGCGTGCGGCAGGGGACCTAGAGGGCGTCGTGTCAAGGCGGCTAAGACGACCCGCGAACACCGAGGACATGGAGGCCTACCTCTCAGGCGAGACGGAGGGCGACTTCCGACAAACGTCCACACAGGTCCAGTCTGTGTGGACGGAGGCCCGGAAAGCCTCCCGTCGCCTCTCCGTCGCCTGGGAGCTCTTGGAGCATGGAGCCCGCATCAACTGCGGAGAGGCCTCTGTGTCAGCAGGAACCGCCACAAGCTGGTCAAGACCATCCGGGCGCTCCTCTCCACCGAAAGGGACAGAGCTCTGCATGACAAACCAAACCAGGGCAAGGCGATGGTGTGTATGACGGCCGACCCGGCAAATTCACACTTCGTGAGGTCCGGCCGCTACACCCGCTTCATTGACTGGCTCTTCCTGCATCAAGCCCGACTAAATTTCCTCCCCCTCAATGCCACAAGACTCTGGGCACCCACAGCCGACAAAAGATACAGGCGCTGCGGATACGGGGAGGAGACACTGCCGCATGTACTCTGCCATTGCATGCGGCAGAGTCGGGCCATGACGGAGCGTCACAACACCATCGTCGCCAGAATAAAAAAGGCTGCCTTGGGGAGGTTTACAGTCATTGCAGAGAAACAGGTCCTGGGCACTACATCACTCAAGCCCGACCTGGTACTGGCCCGTGGAGAGGAGGCACTGATCCTGGACGTCTGCTGCCCTGTCGAGAACAGGCTACAGGCGTTCCAGGACGGCCGGAAGGCTAAGGAGAAGTACGCCCCTGTACAGCGTAATCTCCTCCGGCGCTTCCAACGCGTGACGGTGGACGCGGTGGTCGTCGGCTGCCTTGGCACCTGGGATCAGGGGAACGATCGCGTGATGCGCAGGCTGTGTAGTAGCTCATACCTATGGACACTCAAACGCCTGTGCATCAGCGACACCATCAGCGCCTCTACAAAGATCTTTAGAGCGCATATAGGCACATCTTAATGATCTTATGTTTCTAGAGAAGCGATTATTGCCAAGTTTTACACCTTTACAGTTTTAGCCTTTTATTACTAACACCACTAACTAGTTTTTTTAGTCATTTGTTTGCGTTTTTAGATAATATACCTTTTATCCGTTTCTTCCTTGGTTCTGTAACACATATTTTTGATGTATTGTAACTAGCACAATGAAAAACTCTGTAGTATCTGAGTCGTCTGGACCGATGTGCGGCTGAAGCCTGCAAGTCATGCCCTGGGCATGGTATCCGCTCCCGATGACGTGAGAGACGGCAACTTTCATTTCTTTTTTTTCCTTTTGCTATTAAAGTTATAGGTTAAATAACAGTCCGATTAATTCCTTCAAGACCGGCTGTTCATTTTTTTTCCTCAGCCTTGTCGTTTATTCAAGGCTCTGGAATAGTTCAAACAAATTATTATATTTCAAAGTAAAACACATCCCGTCAGAATGCTCAATAACTTGCTATCTATGGCTCGTGGCAGCTTAATTTTTTCGAGAATTTGGGTCTCATTGCAGTTTCGTTAAGCGCATAAAGGGCGTGCAACAGCATTAAGTAAACACAGCACTGGCGGCTCGGTAACGGGCATTCAAGCATTCTTCTGTTTTTGAACGTTTTCTGCCGAGTCGCCATGTCGCTGTGTAACATTTTCCGCCTGTTTAGCACTTCCCGCCGCGCAACCCCGCGAAGTGCAACTCGCTGCACCTCTCCGGAAAGACACCCGTGGGGACTAGACCTACGACCTTCACGGTCTACGGCACCCCAATCCCGTCAATCAGTGACTTCGAGGCACACACCTTCCTCGGGCGACCAGTCGGCTTCTCGGTACTACCGGACCAGGCAACCGTGGACGAAGCCATCAATGTGGGTCGTCGCCTGCTGACCGCGATGCTCGCCACGTGGCAGAGATTGGACGCCGTTAAAGCATTTGTATTTCCGGCTCTCAACTTTGCCATGAGGGGTGGCTCCCTTGTTAAGGCAGAGTGGTCTCGCCTGGACACAACGCTTCGCCCCCTCATCAAACGGACCCTCTACCTGCCTGACAACGCTGCTAACGACTACCTATACGGTAGCTCCGCAGCGGGTGCCATTGGCATTCCTGTGGCAGCAGAAATCAGTGACATCTGCAGAATTGACAATGCTTTCAAACTTCTTTCCTCTGCAGACACTGAAGCCCAGGACCTGGCACTGCAGGCGCTGATCGTCGTGACATGCAGGAGGTTGAGGCGCATTGCAGAACCGGGTGACATGGACGCCTACCTGAGCGGCGAGACTGAGGGTGACTTCCGGGCCACGGCGACCCAGCTCCAGTCCGTGTGGACGGAGGCCCCCAAGGCTTCTCGGCGTCTTGGTGTCACCTGGGAATTCGGAAAGGACGGCCCCCGTATCTCCAGGGGTGACATAACACTTGGCCCGAGGAAACGTACTAAGGTGGTGAAGACACTGAGGACGGCACTGGCAAACGCACGAGATCACGATCTCCACCAAAAACCCAGTCAGGGGAAAGTGAGGGAGTGCGTTGCCAGCGACAGGAGCTGTTACCACATTGTACGTACCGGCCAATTCACGAGGTTTGCCGACTGGCGTTTCGTTCACCGGGCCCGACTCAACGTCGCTCCCCTGAACGCAGCGAGACCATGGGCTACGGCCGTGGACCAACGGTGTAGGATTTGTGGCGGTCAAGCGGAGAACCTGCCACATGTCCTGTGTCACTGCATGACTCACAGTCAAGCATACACCAACCGCCACAATCAGATCGTGAACCGAGTGAAAGCCGCTGCCTCCGCCAAGTTCACTGTCACCCACGAGAATCGACCAGTAGGTAACACTAATCTCCGTCCTGATCTTGTGCTTTGCAGGGGCGAGGAGGCGATCATCATTTATGTAACCTGCCCGTTCGAGAACCCGCCTGCAGCCCTGAACGCGGCCCGCCAGGGGAAGGAGGATAAGAACAATCCAGGGCGGGAATACCTGCTGCGAGAATTCAAAAAGTGACCGTGGAGGCCATCATCATCGGGGCGCTTGGATCGTGGGATCCCCAAAACGACCGGGTCATGCGCCGCTTCTGCAGCCGCAAATACCTGCGGCTGTTCAAGAAACTTGCCGTGAGCGAGACAATCGCTGCATCACGAGACATCTATGCAGCGCACATCACAGCCAAGTGAAGAAGAGCACTAGGTAGACACACACTACACCAACACACACTTCTATGCCAGCACAAAAACTTCCAAAATACCCAACAAACACTAAACAAACACACACCTCCATGCCTGCCCAGAAACTAACACCAAACTCTAGTAAATTCACATCAATAAAACCATCTTTCATAGGGAAAATGTAACAACCATTTTTTTCAAAAACTTCTGTAGTGTCTGAGTCGTCTGGACCGATGTGCGGCTGAAGCCTGCAGCCCTGGGCCTGGTATCCGCTCCCGATGACGTGAGAGACAGCAACTTTTCTTTCTTTTTTTCCTTTTGCTATTAAAGTTATGGCTTAAATAACAGTCCGATTAATTCCTTCAAGACCGGCTGTTCATTTTTTTTCCTCAGCCGTGTCGTTTATTCATGGCTCTCAAATAGTTCAAACAAATAATTTTATTTCAAAGTAAAACACATCCCGTCAGAATGCTCAATAACTTGCTATCTATGGCTCGTGGCAGCTTAATTTTTTCCAGAATTTGGGTCTCATTCCAGTTGCGTTTAGCGCATAAAGGGTGTGCAACAGCATTAAGTAAACACAGCACTGGCGGCTCGGTAGGGGGCATTCAAGCGTTCTTCTGTTTTTGAACGTTTTCTGCCGAGCCGTCATGTCGCTGTGTAACATTTTCCGCCTGTTTTGCACTTCCTCGTAATTTCGCAATTTGACTGTTAGTGAGGAGAGCGCTATCTGGTGTCTGAAGGACGCTAAAGCCACACCAGAAGTTGCCGTAAAGCACGCGTAAGGCGAGACGCGGCGCTGGCAACGTTAACTCACTTTAATGGTCCGGATTCCGGCACTACTACCCAGGTAGCACACAAAGTCTTGAAAACGTCGTATTAAGGGATTCACCGTCTGAAACGGATTTTTGACCAAAATCGACGCATCAAAGATGTTCCAAACAAGATAGCTTAAAAACGAGGGGTGAATACGTTTTGATAACGTTGGAAGCCAGACAGCTTAAAAACGAGGGGTGAATACGTTTTGCAAACGACTCAAAACGCCACCGCCACGCCACGGCGCGTCAGCCTCTTTAGCGGCTTCTACAATATTCAACAACCCATCAACGCGATCCAACCTTGCGCAAGGTGGCGATACCGTCGTCAAATCATGTGACCAAGGTGGCCACGTGATTCGTGATGCCGGGCAGCCGGGCGAGCCGGGGCATAGTCGCGTCGTCATGGCGTCGTCGCGTCACCGCACTCGCATTGCGCTGTGGTGTGTTTGCGGCTGTTCTGAACGTGCTGCCGCTGCCCTTTGCTATGTAAGTGTTGCAGTGTTTTGCTGTCAAGAAAACGATATTTTGTGATCAGTTTGGGTTGTGCGATATGTTTGTGTGGTTTTAATTGGGAAATCAGTAGTGTTTTCAATTGTTATGTGATCAAGGCGGCCACGTTATTCGTGAAGCCGGGCATAGTTACGTTATCGCACTCGCATGGCACTATGGTCTGTTTGCGACTGTTCTGAATGTGCTGCCGCTGCCCTTTGTCATGTAAGTGTTGCAGTGCTTTGCTGTCAAGAAAACGACATTCTGTGATTAGTTTGGGTTGTGCGATCTGTTTGAGACGGGCATAATAACGTTATCGCACTTGCATTGCGCTGTGGTATGATAGCGGCTGTTCTGAATGTGCTGCCGCTGCCCTTTGTCATGTAAGTGTTGCAGGGTTTTGCCGTCAAGAAAACGACGTTCTGTGATTAGTTTGGGTTGTGCGATCTGTTTGTGTAGTTTAATTTGGAAATCAGTAGTGTTTTCAATTGGAGGGCGCGGAGTGGAGGGCACTAATCAGCTCTTCAAGTTCATTGTCATGTTATGTGAGGCGCCTTTTCACTGACGCTGTAATTAAGGCGTTAAGGGCAGTATAAGGACGAAAGTTAGAGGGACGAAATCGTGCCTGTGTGTCCCTAGCGTCGGGGTCGGCCGCTATGCGTGATCCTAACAAGAAAGCATTTTGCAGAATGCGAAGAAAGGCGGCAAAATTTCTGTCTGTGCGCACCTTGCCGATCTCCGCAATAGAGCCATCATCGTGGTATTTTAGTCTCCCGTTTAGCAAGAGTGTTGCAGACAAGGGAACTGGTTCAAACAGGCTTTTTTTAATGATTCACTACTAGTGCGGTATCCCAAAAGGTGAGGTCAAGTGCTCGCCCTATTTTCTTCCCTCGCGCTACAGCGCACTGACAGAATTTTGCGTGCACCATACCGTGCTTTTATCGTTTGCGCTTCAGGTTCTCGATTGTGTTTTCGCCCCCTTTACCCACGTGATGGGTATTTCATGGTATTACCGGGTACCACATGTGTCCATATATTCTGTCCAATATATGAAACGGCCAAATTCGATTTTATTTGACGCCTCAAATGGTAGTAATGTATTGAGTCCCTTGTAGCTTTGTGCTTGTTGTCAATTTTACTATTTGGCGAATGGATACAGCATGTACGCTGCATAACTCGTTTGTGCATACTGCATACGTGAGTCGAGTATGCCTTTGGTATAAAATAACTTGTATGCTTTAGGTAGTACGATTGTTTGCAGTTTGGGACCTGTGTCGGAATGTACGCTGTGCGCCCTTCGCGCTTTACGGCGGCCTGCCGAGTTCGTGCGGGTGCCATGTGTGCGCATGGAGTTCGCGAAGCGCTCTCGCAGTTTTTTTTAAATATATATATATATACATGTGTTCTGTTCGCGCGCTTCGCACAACAGGGCATGTCGCAGTTCTTTGTCCTTGTGCAACACATTTTCCTAGCGTACGTCTGTGCATTATTTGATACCGGTTTCACACGGGGCTCTTTTAGCCGCTATCCAGTCCGTTACAAATCGAATTTCTCGGTCGTGATGGCTCCTCTGCGCAAGCTACGAGAGTGAGCCAGTCGCATCGATAATTTCGATCCGGATCGGGCTTGATCGCGATCGAGAGTGGTCGTGTGACACCGGTTTTACACATGGCTCCCACATAGGGAACACTTTAAGTTCAATGCTACTGAGTGAAGAGCAAGTGCATATATATGCCAGTGGTGGTATGTGGGCAAGTCTCTCTGGTGAAGCCAATACTTGTGCATTCAAAACATTTCAATTACCAGCGTAGTGCATCAATGTGTCTACTTCGACAAAATGGAGCACCAGTGCAGATATCTGAACATACCTGTCCAGGGCAGCAAGTGTGTCTAGATTGAAACCACTACCAGCATGTGCGGCAGTTCTATTTCTAGCAGCGGGACTGCACAATAATCAGTAGGGTGCTCTCAAGCTGTTTATCTATGAAGCTCTGCCTGGACTGTGTGCCAAATATTTTTGGACGTGAAAGTGGGGGTGAATTGGTAAACATCAGTGGAACTGTGCCTGGACTTTGTGGCAAATGTTTTTGGATGTGAAAGTGTGAGTGAACTGGCAAAGAATTTGCTCTGGGCTACATGTGTTAAACGTTTTTTCTCATTCAGAGTGCTTTTTTTTTACTTTAGGAGACTGGAGATGTGCGCAAAGTGTGACATGTCAGTGTGCTAATTAATGTATTTGCTGGTTTGCAAATTATTCGTTGCAACTTTATTTTTGCCAGAGAGGTACAACTTTGCCTCTTGTAAAGGGCTTTTTAGATAAAACACTTACTATTTATTATGACCATTGCTTCCTTTGTTACACAAATGCAGCTTCCAGTGCATTCCATTTTATTTCCATGTTTATGTGGGTTTCTAATATGAGGCTTGCATATTCATTTCTCACGTTCTGGAGTGGCAAGATGCAGCATTACTGTCTCATCGTTCGCTGTACTACAGTAGTGTTCACTTGTTACACTGAATCCCCCGTTTAAGTATTCTGTACTAATTTCACTTTATTGCTTTTTTGTTGTATGGTTATTTTTCTCGCCATTACCTTCTTTGATATATCCTAAAGGCAATATTTCCAATTTTGCATTGTTCCCATTTTTTTTTATTTCTGTCACAGGATTGTTTTATGATGGTATGCGGTGGTATTTCTTTTTGTGCTCTTTTCAAGCTTCTAGATGATTGGTAACATTGCTTGGAGGCAGTTACCATCCAATTCATACTCTTGCATTTTTCAGTCTACTTCTTCCATTCGCTCCGATGTCACTTCTGCATAACTCTAGTCCATCTAATAGCACGCGCACTTTACTATGATAAATTAGACACTTTAGTACACTCCAGGTTTTTCTGTTCATTTTTGTATGTGTACTTGGAATTTTGTTTATGTGCTAGTGAATGTTCACTTTCGAGTTCATTACGAATCCTTTCTGCGACTTTTGTCATTGTTGATGTACTTTTATTTCTATTTGCATTTCTCACACAGTTTGTTCGAACCTTGCATAAGCATTACATTTTAATAAAGTGTTCTTGCTTTGTCACAATGTTCTCATTTCATGCACTCTTGGCATGAAGGGCTTGGTCTGGCCACCTGCCAAGACGTGGCCCTTTGTTCTTTGCAGGATGTCATTCCCATTGTGGTTGTAAGCATCGTAGCTTACTAAAGGCGGTATTAAGGATTTATTATTCCTAACAGGCTCATTTTCGTGCGACTTGGTAGACGATGCGCCGGCCATGCGGGGAACAGTGCTTGGCACTGCGCCATGGCTCTTACAGTCAACAACGACGCTTCTACTCATCTGGGGCGCGATTGGAGATCGTTGTTCGAAACGCCCGATCAGTTTCACCTCACGCGATTGGCCTAGGCCGTGCCAACGGGTGCGGCTGACGACGTCTGCGCGGCATAGGCCAGTCGCGTGAGGCGAAACTAAACGCGTGTTTTGAACAACGATGTCTCATCGCGCCCGTCACCCGCGAAAATTAGCTTCAGATGATCGTAAACCTTTCAAGACCGCTTCTAGACCAGCTTTTTGATAACGTCCTAAAAACGTTTATAAATTGGTTCCGAATAGTTTTGGCAAAGGGATTACTTGTGTCTTTCCCAATCCTATTTCTAGACCAGCTTTTCGAATACGTCTTGCAGACCTGTTCTAGATCGTCTCAAGAAAGTAATTAAGCCGGACATTAGCAGAGATATCCGACGTTTTCCCGCCGAAGTTCTCTCATTCGTGTCTTCTTTAACCCGTATTTATCGTCTTGGATAAACGCTACGAAAACGTTACGTATCTCTTTTGTGCTACCTGGGTATGCTGTTAACAGTCCTTTCCTGCAAAGTATGGCTTGCGACCCCTCGCGTTCTCTGTTTTTTTCACTTATGGCGCTGAACACTTGGTTAAAATGGTTCTGCTGCCACTGCTATTAGAGCAAAAAAAATGGGGGGGGGGGGGAATAATAAGAATTAAACAATCACGCACTGTTGCCACCTATACGTAGCCTAAAACCATTTTTCTTTCCTTTCCTTTTCCCTTCATTTTTTTATGCCTACGGTAAATAAGGCTCGTTTTCCTCCAAACCGCCACGCAATGGCTACATTCCATGAAATAATTGAAGCTTAATCTTGCCCTTATCTATTTTTTTATTATTAGATATCAGGGCATGGAATTTTGCGTCCACTCACGCGTCGTGGGGCGGAGCTAGGGGAAATACATAAGCGAGGCATTTGCGTTGGCAGCCTCAGTCTACTCTGTTTTGCAACACGCTGGAGTCGTCTGGACCGATGTGCGGCTGAAGCCTGCAGGTCATGCCCTGGGCCTGGTATCCGCTTCCGATGACGTGACAGACAGCAACTTTTCTTTCTTTTTTTTTTCCTTTTGCTATTAAAGTTATGGGTTAAATAACAGTCCGATTAATTCCTTCAAGACCGGCTGTTCATTTTTTTTCTTCAGCCGTGTCGTTTATTCAAGGCTCTCGAATAGTTCAAACAAATAATTTTATTTCTAGGTAAAACACATCCCGTCAGAATGCTCAAGCACTTGCTATCTGTGGGTCGTGGCAGCTTAATTTTAACGAGAATTAGGGTCTCATTCCAGTTGTGTCAAGCGCATAAAGGGCGTGCAACCGCATTAAGTAAACACAGCACTGGCGGCTCGGTAGCGGGCATTCATGCGTTCTTCTGTTTTTGAACGTTTTCTGCCGAGTCGCCATGTCGCTGTGTAACATTTTCCGCCTGTTTTACACTTCCCGCCACGCAACACCGCGAAGTGCAAGTCACTGCACCTCTCCGGAAAGACAACCGTGGGGACAAGACCTACGACCTTCACGGTCTACGGCTGCCCAATCCCGCCAATCAGTGACTTCGAGGCACACACCTTCCTCGGGCGACCAGTCGGGTTCTCGGTACTACCGGACCAGGCAACCGCGGACGAAGCCATCAACGTGGGTCGTCGCCTGCTTACCTCGATGCTCGCCCCGTGGCAGAGATTGGACGCCGTTAAAACGTTTGTATTTGCGGCGCTCAACTTTGCCATGAGGTGTGGCTCCCTTGGTAAGGCAGAGTGGTCTCGCCTGGACACAACGCTTCGCCCCCTCATCAAACGGACCCTCTACCTGCCTGCCAACGCTGCTAACGACTACCTATACGGTAGCTCCGCAGCGGGTGCCTTTGGCATTCCTGTGGCGGCAGAAATCAGTGACATCTGCAGAATTGACAATGCTTTCAAACTTCTTTCCTCTGCAGACACTGAAGTCCAGGACCTGGCACTGCAGGCGCTGATCGTCGTGACATGCAGGAGGTTGAGGCGCATTGCAGAACCGGGTGACATGGACGCCTACCTGAGCGGTGAGACTGAGGGTGACTTCCGGGCCACGGCGACCCAGCTCCAGTCCGTGTGGACGGAGGCCCCCAAGGCTTCTCGGCGTCTTGGTGTCACCTGGGAATTCGGAAAGGACGGCCGCCGTATCTCCAGGGGTGACATAACACTTGGCCCGAGGAAACGTACTAAGGTGGAGAAGACACTCAGGACGGCACTGGCAAACGTACGAGATCACGATCTCCACCAAAAACCCAGTCAGGGGAAAGTGAGGGAGTGCGTTGCCGCCGACCGGAGCTGTTCCCACATTGTACGTACCGGCCAATTCACGAGGTTTGCCCACTGGCGTTTCGTTCACCGGGCCCCACTCAACGTCGTTCCCCTGAACGCAGCGAGGCCATGGGCTACGGCCGTGGTCCAACGGTGTAGGATTTGTGGCGGTCAACCAGAGACCCTGCCACATGTCCTGTGTCACTGCATGACTCACAGTCAAGCATACACCATCCGCCACAACCAGATCGTGAACCGAGTGAAAGCCGCTGCCTCCACCAAGTTCACTGTCACCCACGAGAATCGACCAGTAGGTAACGCTAATCTCCGTCCTGACCTTGTGCTTTGCAGGGGCGTGGAGGCGATCATCATTGATGTAACCTGCCCGTTCGAGAACCGGCCTGCAGCCCTGAACGCGGCCCGCCAGGGGAAGGAGGAGATGTACCAACGAGTCCGGGAATACCTGCTGCGGGAATTCCAAAAAGTGACCGTGGAGGCCATCATCATCGGGGCACTTGGATGGTGGGATCCCCAAAACGACCAGTTCATGCGCCGCTTCTGCAGCCGCAAATACCTGCGGCTATTCAAGAAACTTGCCGTGAGCGAGACAATCGCTGCATCACAAGACATCTATGCAGCGCACATCACAGCCAAGTGAAGAACAGCACTAGGTAGACACACACTACACCAACACACACTTCTATGCCAGCACAAAAACTTCCAAAATACCTAACAAACACTAAACAAACACACACCTCCATGCCTGCCCAAAAACTAACACCAAACTCTAGTAAATTCACATCAATAAAACCGTCTTTCATGGGGAAAATGTAACAACCATTTTTTCAAAAACCTCTGTAGTATCTGAGTCGTCTGGACCGATGTGCGGCTGAAGCCTGCAGGTCATGCCCTGGGCCTGGTATCCGCTTCCGATGACGTGACAGGCAGCAACTTTTCTTTCTTTTTTTTTTCCTTTTGCTATTGAAGTTATGGGTTAAATTACAGCCCGATTAATTCCTTCAAGACCGGCTGTTCATTTTTTCTTCCTCAGGCGTGTCGTTTATTCAAACCTCTCGAATAGTTCAAAAAATAATCTTATTTCAAAGTAAAACACATCCCGTCAGAATGCTCAATAACTTGCTATCTATGGCTCGTGGCAGCTTGATTTTTACGAGAATTAGGGTCTCATTCCAGTTGCGTTAAGAGCATAAAGGGCGTGCAACAGCATTAAGTAAACACAGCACTGGCGGCTCGGTAGCGGGCATTCAAGCGTTCTTCTGTTTTTGAACGTTTTCTGCCGAGCCGCCATGTCGCTGTGTAACATTTTCCGCCTGTTTTGCATTTCCTCGTAATTTCGCAATTTGACTGTTAGTGAGGAGAGCGCTATCTGGTGTCTGAAGGACGCCAAAGCCACACCAGAAGTTGCCGTAGTGCACGCGTAAGGCGAGACGCGGCGCTGGCAACGTTAACTCACTTTAATGATCCGGATTCCGCCTTTACTATGCTGTTAACAGTCCTTTCCTGAAAAGTATGGCTTGCGACCCCTCGCGCCCTCTGTTTTTTTTTCCTTAAGGCGCTAAACACTTGGTTAAAAGGGTTCTGCTGCCACTGCTATTAGAGCGAAAAAAATGGCGGGGGGGGGGGAATAATAAGAAATCAACAATCACGCACTGTTGCCTCCAACACGTAGCCTAAAATCATTTTTCTTTCCTTTCCTTTTCCCTTAATTTTTATGGGTACGTTTAAGCAGGCTCGTTTTCCTCCAAACAGCCACGCAATGGCTACATTCGATAAAATAATTGAAGCTTAATCTTGGCCTTATCTATTTTTTATTATTAAATATCAGGGCATAGAATTTTGCGTCCACTCACGCGTCGTGGGGCGGAGCTAGGGGGAATACAGAAGCCAGGCATTTGCGTTGGCAGTCTCAGTCTACTTTGTTTAGCCACAAGCTGGAGTCGTCTGGACCGATGTGCGGCTGAAGCCTCCAGGTCATGTCCTGAGCCTGGTATCCGCTCCCGATGACGTGAGAGACAGCAACTTTTCTTGTTTTTTTTCCCCTTTTGCTATTAAAGTTATGGGTTAAATAAGAGCCCGATTAATTCCTTCAAGACCGGCTGTTGATTTTTTCCTCAGCCGTGTCGTTTATTCATGGCTCTCGAATAGTTCAAACAAATAATTTTATTATAAAGTAAAACACATCCCGTCAGAATGCTCAATAACTTGCTATCTATGGCTCGTGGCAGCTTAATTTTTACGAGAATTAGGGTCTCATTCCAGTTGCGTTAAGCGCATAAAGGGCGTGCAACCGCATTAAACAAACACAGCACTGGCGGCTCGGTAGCGGGCATTCGTGCGTTCTTCTGTGCCGAGTCGTCATGTCGCTGGGTAACATTTTCCGCCTGTTTTACACTTCCTCGTAATTTCACAATTTGACTGTAAGTGAGCAGAGCGTTATCTGGTGTCTGAAGGACGCCGAAGCCATACCAGAAGTTGCCGTAGTGCACGCGTAAGGCGAGACACAGCGCTGGCAACGTTAACTCACTTTAATGGTCCGGATACCGGCACTACTATGCTGTTAACAGTCCTTTCCTGCAAAGTATGGCTTGCGACCCCTCCCGCCCTGTTTTTTTTCCTTGAGGCGCTGAACACTTGGTTAAAATTTTAACCAAGCAAGAAATGTTGCTGTCTCTCACGTCATCGGGAGCGGATACCAGGACATGACCTGGAGACTTCAGCCGCACATCGGTCCAGACGACTCCAGCGTGCGGCAAAACACAGTAAACTGAGACTGCCAATGCAAATGCCAGGCTTATGTATTCCCCCTAGCTCTGCCCCACGACGCGTGAGTGGACGCAAAATTCTATGCCCTGATATCTAATAATAAAAAAATAGATAAGGGCAAGATTAAGCTTCAATTATTTTATGGAATATAGCCATTGTGTGGCGGTTTGGAGGAAAACGAGCCTGTTTAAATGTAGCCATAAAAAATGAAGGGAAAAGGAAAGGAAAGAAAAATAATTTTAGGCTAGGTGTTGGAGGCAACAGTGCGTGATTGTTTAATTCTTATTATTCCCCCCCCCCCTTTTTGGCGGACTCGCATATCGATCCAGATTCCACTGACGGTGGGCGATCTTGAACTGGTGGAGATTCTGCCCAAGACACAGTTGGTTCGTCGTCGGGTGGCTTAGTCTCATCCTCGCTCGCAGGCTTCTGGCTAAGGCTAATGTCAGCCGATGACGGCTTAATTTGTTCTTGTCGATGAGTCTCAGGGAGGGTTTTGCCACTTGCGTCCACAACTTCGCTCACGTCCCTTAGATGATCGGTGATGGCATCATGCTCAGCTGGTCTATTTCCACGAAGTTTGTCAGCGTAGCTTCCGATGCATGCATCCGCAGGGTGACCATAGCGGTGACAGTAACTGCAGCGCGGTGTTCTACAGTGTCGTCGGATATGCCCAACTCTGTTGCACCGGAGGCAAAGTGGTGGTCGGCCAGGAATCAAGATAAGGCACTGGTGGCCGTATATGCTCAACAGATGTGGCAGATTACTGGCAGAAACCCCATCTTTCAATGTGAACGCTACGTCTCCATTAGTCATTTGCCAGCCCTCCATGCCGTCACACCGCCATATTTCTCTCGTGATGGACTGCACTGTGCCATATAGCTCTAGCACTTCAACAATCCGTCTATGTTCGAGGTGTGGGGGAAGCCAAAGAAGCTTCATCTTGATATTTTTGCATTCCGGGTCTATGACAAGGCACTTGAGGCCTTTCACCAGCAACTCGCCTTTGTCGACGAGTTTCTGTTTCGCGATGCTATTAACACATGTCACCAACCACAAATGGCTCATCTGGTATTGTCCAGCACCAAGGATATCAGTTGCATTTAGCACTGAAATAGAGCATCGCGAAAGTCCGGGGCCCGATACGGCCGCCCTGCCAGGTCAGCATGCAGGAAAACTGAATAGAGAACGGTGTTGCCAGTCGGTAGACGAGGGAGAACGACTTTATAATTACCGGAATCAGTAGTTGACGGTGGGTGTGATTCACGGCCGAGGGCGGATGCGCTGTTTCCAGCGGAGCTCATCGCAAACGTGGCTGTTCGAACAAGCCTCTGTGGTAGGCTTATCCTTTTATAGATACCAGGTGAATTTTCACAACAGTGTTAAAAACACTTTTGGGAACAGTGTGACGCCATGTGTGGAGAGTCGGAATCGGCATCAATCGGAAGCTGAGTCTCCGGACTACATACGCTGCACTGGGTATTACGATAGACGCCGTAGTTTAAAAACAGGTAGAGTTCTCGCCTCGAAAATCGAGTACAAATTTTCGTCGTTTTCATAGGCTTCCATTGCTAAATTTTTAACCGCTGTGGGAACAAAATTCTTATGTGCCATAGAGTGATCACTGCATTTGACTCGTGTGGATTGTCTTCCAGAACACGTCTGTCACCTGCCTTTTTCGATGATTGACCTGCAGCTTTTGCTATTCGCGAAAAACCCGCACTTTCCATTGAAAACGCGCTAGCTTCGTGTCGGGGCCGCTTGGGGCGCTAGTTGGTATGTGTCCACTAAAGCTGGATATGTGTGTGCGAGGGGGAGCGCAGCGTCCGAGCTTGCGCCGGCTTTCAAACACATGAAAACTTTGCACTTGCACTGCATTATGGTAGCTGCATGTTGGCTGTTTCACAACACACGTGCGAATCGAAAATTAACGGCGGTTTGTGACGAACCCTGTGTCAAGGGTGGGAGATGAACACGTACCTTCCGTTCAGCGTGCTAACACGAAGGTGCTAGCAATAAATCAAAATCCAGGTTTGGACGAGTTCGTGTATTCATATGGTCTTCCAAGACCTTCTCGCGCTGCGTTTAGAAAGCCTGCTAGCAGAAAGTCGTACTCTCACTCTTTCACCCATTATTGATAAACTCTGGTAGTAATCGTCGTCACGCAAGTGACGACGATTAGAGCACAGCACTGTTGTTCTTGAGCACTTGAAATTCTTTCGATTCACAGCAACCTCCCACTTAGCTGCAAGCTTCTTGTCTTGCGGGAAGTAATGGAACATCGTCGCAGCCTATGGTGTTCGTGCAACCGTAGGCTGCACAGAACGCCGGCATGATCGGCCCAACACTTCAAATGATGCTGCGCAGGTCAACTACCACTCTACGCACACACAAACAAAGGAATGCAGGCTCGAGCGAGGCAGGTTATGACGGCACGCACGAAGAAACAAGCGCGGTTAGGCACAGTCGCTGAGACTGCGAAGGAGCGGAACACCAGTGTTGACGTCACTATGCTGCGGTTTCCGGTCTCCGCTCGCATCGTCAGCGTCAGCAGCAGCGCGCGGCGCTCGACGGAGGGCGGAGCGACAGCGCAATTTTAACCGGAGATTACGTCGTTCCCAAGTAAAAAATCCCGCCCAAAATTTTACGTGCATGGTTTATTTGGTTCCAGGATCCGTATATGAGCCGCTTATTGAATTCGACAGACTCTTCAGCTCCCCTTTAAGAGCTCGTGTCGCAGAAAAGCCGGTGTCGTCGGCGTCGGCGCCGTTGACCGTGAGCGATAAATCCCGGAAGGCACTTCATAAATAAAAAAAAACATCTTGCAAGATGAGCTAGTGGGAATCGAACCTGGGTCGGTGGAGTGTGAGACGGAGACGCTACCACTCAGCCACGAGTTTTGTTTTAATTACCGGCTTGGCAAAAGAAAATACAATGTGAATATTACATGGTCATAAAAAAGAACTAGTCAATGTCGGATCAGTGTGGTGTGATAAGAACGATGTAGGCTAGTCACCTTGTCCAAAAGACTTAGCCAATCAGGAGGATCACTCTGTGCACAGAAAAATTCGCGTATATATAACACACTTTCAATTAATTTTTCATGTGCTGGGGCCTGAACAATGCGCTCATGTCTAATATCCATACGCGTTCGCCACACACTGTGCATGCACAGAAGCATGAACAGATCGACAGGCACTCCCTCTGGTTCCGCGCATGGCAGGAAGCGTATTCCGAAAGCACTTAACGGCAATTCCTTTTTAAGGCTACGTTTTAGAATATCCCACAATAACACTGCGTCATGACAGTCCAAAAATATATGCTCAATCGTCTCCGCTTTTTTGCATATAAAGCAATTCACAGACCAAGCTACAAAAATGCCTTTGCATTGCAGCCACGGTTTCACTGGGAGAGTGTTTGTATGTAGTTGAAAAAAACAAAGATTTAACAGAAGCTCTTACCGGCATTCGTTTAACTCTCTTAAGAACATTTGGTTCTGAACCTAAAACAAGTACTGTACGATACAACGGTACAGGCAAGAATACATCAACAAGATCTTCGTACAACTTCTTACTAGTAACAGCGGCCAGATATTCACTACAAAATCTTGCTTTTAGTATTCGAAAAGACGCGACCACTTCACGCAAGAAAGCACTTAAAGGCATTGGCCCCGTATACATGGACGACACTACATAAACAGGCAATGAATCGCGCAGTCTAGCTTGAATCATTGTTCTCAGAAAAGCGTCATTTTGGTCACGCAAAAAAGAAACCTGCTTACAACATGTTTGAGGAACAAATGTGACAACCCCGGCCCCCCATTCAACACTCTATGGAACCGATTACTACGACTTGTACGTTCCCATGTGGAGGCCCAAATAAACATCGCAAATACTCTATGTAGCTTTTGCACAGACATCCTCGTCAGACATAACGCTTGCATCACATAAAAGATTTTCGCGACTAAAAACAAATTACATACTGTGGCTCTTGCAAATATTGAAAATTTATGCCCTCCCCATTTGCCGGTCTGGGTTTTCATTCGCACTACTTCATTGTCCCAATATTCTTTGCTATCTCGATAATGTTGGAGCGGGACACCTAGGTAGGTGCCTGGAGTTACCACCCATTGCATGTTACAAAAAGTCTCAGGCTTGTATTGCCAATTCCCATGCCAAAAACCAAGACGCTTGTTCCAGTTAATTGCACATCCACTTGCAGTACAAAATTTTACAGCCTCTTGTACAACTGCTTTAACACTGTCATGGTCCGTACAAAACACTGCTACATCATCAGCATATGCTAAAACTCGAACTTCAGTTTTATGAAAAGTGTAACCCCAAATGCTTGGGCTCTTCAGCAGCCGCAAACAAAAGGGCTCGAGGTAGAGAGCGAAAAGCAGGGGGGATAAAGGGCAGCCTTGTCTCACAGACGACAGCACAGGAATACCATCACTTAACTGCCTAATAATTATCAGCTTCGCTATACAACCATTGTACATTATTTTAACACCTCCTGTAGTAACAGTTCCGACATTGATATGGTCTAGGATCGAGAACAGAACTTCGTGTACGACTTTATCGAACGCCTTGTGCGCATCTAATTGCAACATGGCCACGCGCCCATACATTCCGTCAGAGCATTCAAGGACAGTTCTAGCTGTGTGAACATTGGTAAAGATTGACCTGCCTTTTATGTCGCATGTCTGATGTGGCCCTACAAATGACTTAATAACACTTTGAAGGCGTCCAGCTAAAATTTTCATGAATATCTTATAGTCCACGTTTGTTAGACTGATGGGCCGGTATGATTCAACAGACTGTAACTTAATCGGATGATTCGTTTTAGGAATTAGTACTACGTGGGACGCTCGGAAGGATGGAGAACTTGCTTTCATTTCATAGGATTCGCTAATCAGCCTTTCAAGTGCGACTGCCATTTCTGTTCTAAAGGCTTTATATAGAGATGCACCGAGACCATCTGGCCCAGGCGACTTGTTTGAACTAAGCTCCAGAAAGGCTGATTCAATTTCCTCAGCCGTAATACTGGCTTCTAGAGCGTGCACAAGGTCGTCCTCTAATCTCGGCATCAGCGATAGGAATTCTGTTCTGAAGTAGTGAAGTGAAGTAGTATTAAGGCTGAATATATCTGTGGAATGTTCGACGAATGCATACTTGATTATTTCTCTTCGATTTGTGATTTCGTTTTGATAGCATACTTCCGTTATCTCTTTCCACAGAGCGTGCCTTTTTTCATCACTGAGCGCGCGTTTGGTAGGCGTCAGCCACGAGTTCGAGCGTTCAACGCCGTACAAAATAGCCTCTAGTAAATGCGGTGTTGCCTTAGAAACGTGCCGCAGAAAGTTATTCTGCGGTGTATATTGGTAATTATGACCATGTCAACTACAGAAGTAGCACTTTCTTTGTATTGTATTGTATTGGGTTTTATGGCGCATAAGCATCTCAGGCTATCATGCGCCAAGCACATGGTATACCTTTTTTCAAAAATTAGGTACCCTCAGCGAAGGTCCTTGTCCGGACAAGGACTCTGAGGAGCCCAACAAATCAAATGGATACCTCAGCCTTCTTCTCAGGACTGAGAAAATGGGTGAGTTGCATCATAACATGCGTGAAATAACTGGGTCAGAATTTTTAGAATTTGTAGTTCTGTGATATATTATATTTCGTTTAGGATCGCTGCGTCTTTCAAAACACTAAAAACAGATAACGTTCCTACAAGTTGGTTCTCTCCTAAAAGTAGACTGGGATAGAAGGGAATGCATTCATTGTAAAATACAGTAAAATATTTTTTCCTTAGCCGTTCGAGATGGAAGAAGAAGAAGACTCAAAGTGCGGATGTGTGTCGCATCGGCTCCGCAGATCTTGAATGATTCTCGGCTTACATTCGAAGAATTCACCGACGCCTTATTATCGAGAAGGAAGTGCAAGTTTCACGGACCACCCTGATATCATTCTCAAGTAGGTGGACCGTTTATTTTCGGCAAATCGACCGCTTTATATAGAGCCACGCCGACATGGCCGCTAAGCCTAACCCAACGAAGCTGGTGGCTCGAGCCCCGGTGGCTGGAGCCCCGCCCCTTTTCGGGTTAGAGCTGCAAGATGGCAGCGGTGAGCGTCGAAGGGGATGATATAACGAGAGAAGAGTATGAGGACGAAGCAGGTTGGCGTGTTGTGCAGAGAGGAGGGTGTGCGAATGAGCGGAGAAAATCTCACGGAACCAAGGTTCAGGCAGCGCGCTTCTCCAGCGCGAACGCATTCAATAATAGGTGGGACAAGGGACAAAAAGCAAGACAAATTATGGCGGCGAGTAGGATGGCCAGTTTGCCGTAGGCAGAGTACAAGATAATAGTGCGCCCACGCGACAGCTTCAAGGTCACCGACTATGGGATCAATCGCCTAGAATACTGCATCGCCAACGCCGCGGGAATCCCCAGGAAGGAATCGGAAGATGACACGGTGTGTGCCAACTACAAACAGAACATTCTAGTGATCAGCACGCCATCGTAGGAGCGCGCCGAAAAATACAGGACTATCACTCGACTGAGGATGGAAGACAATGAGTTCGAAGCCCACGCGTACGAGTCGGCTCCGGAGGATACATCTAAGGGAGTGATAAGAGCAGTAACGCACGAAGTGTCTCCTAGAGAAATAGTGGAGATGCTTGTAACACCAAGGAATCCGACGGTACTCATGGACAAAAGGATGGGAAACACCACGAACGTCATCATCCTTTTCGACGGGCATCACGTCCCAAACTACGTGAGATACGGAAGGGCTCTGGTCAAGTGCTCACTATACCGGAAGCAAATAGACATATGCTACCAGTGCGGACGCCTCGGACACAGAGCCGATGTCTGCCCGAACCCGAACACCAGGATATGCAGAGGCTGCGGGATGGAGAACCCGCCACAGGACCACGAGTGCGAAGCAAAATGCCAGCTCTGCGGCAAAGACCACCCTACGGCGGATCGCCGATGTAATGGCAGATACAAGTTACCGTACTTGGTAAAGAGGCGCCGCTGGGAGCGAGCCAGACGAGAGGAAGAAGAAGCGATGTACCACGAAAGGGAAGCTGAAAGATTGTACAGGCCAGGACGGGAAGACTGGAGTAGCGGTCGGAACATCGGACAAAGGACGGATCTGGACTAGAAGATTGCCCCAAGCTCCAGGCAAGGGAAAGGGGCCGCTCGACGTCGAACAGAACCAGATCGAGATCGCGGTCCAGATCGAGATCCAGACCCAAGACCAGTAATACCGAATCTCCCAGAGCGCAGGGGGGAGGAAGATCCCAGAGCCCAAAAGGAAAGAGCAACGTCAACGGGGCGCCGCGGGACCCTTACAGGTGAGCTGGGCGGACGCAGCTTCCGGGGCGCGTGCGGAGGCAGAGGCTGCTTTTCAATATAGAGTTAAGACGCTAGAGAAAGAATTGGCGCAGATCAGGCAGAGCAATGTTGCGTTTAAGGATGAAATTAAAAAACTCAGGGAAGAAAACGACCGTTTGAGGAGCGGGAAAGTGCCACGCAACGAGGAAACCTCGCGAGTTATAAGGGAGCAAAAACACACAGCAATGGAAGAAGACGTAGCCTTCACCGCCATTAGACGTAAAGCCGAGAACGCTCCGATTGAAACCGGAGTAGAGAAACGCAAGGCAGCCACGACGCTCCAAAGAAGACAGGAGGAATTTGAACAGAAAATCGAAACCAGCATCAAACAGAACGAAACAAAATTTGAAACTAAACTAGAACAACTGGAAGTGAGGTTTGAGGCAGAGATAGAGGCAAAGATAGAGGCGCTAGGAAAGGCCGTACTACAGCAAGTGCAACAAATGATGGCTGACTTCGAAGCGAAACTAGCAATATGGGGACCGCAAACAAGTAGGGCGGGATCGGTTAAGACGGTCATCAAGCCGTACACTAGGCCCCCGGTACCCGCCGAGGGATTGGAGAACCTGTAACGCCTCCATGGATAGACGAATTAGATAGACGATTTGGCAATGGAATTGTAGAGGATACGATCGAAAACGATACATTTTGCAACACCTTAAAGACAAAGAAAACGCGGATATTCTAATGATGCAAGAAACTAATGGGCTGGCAAAATTGTCGGGTTACAAGTCCTTTGGTACTGCCGAAGGGGAGACCAAGGCGCTAACGACGTTGGTAAAGCGAAATCACTCGGTCGTTCAACATGACACGGAAGTTAAGTCAATCGATCACATTCTTTTAGAACTCATACCCATGCGGAAAACGAAGGACAGTCTCTTTGTACTAAATATTTGTAGCAATCCAAAGTGCAGACACCACAAATTTCGATCGCTCTTTAACAAAACCCTAGCCATAGCGGACAACCGAGCGGTAGTGATCGGAGGCGATTTTAACGCCCAACACGCGGCATAGGGTTACAAAATCGAAATTTAAAAAGGCAGGAACCTATGGCTGGACGCGCAATAGGAAGGCCTGACCCTCGTGACCGACCCATCGGTTCCCACGAGAATAGGTACCAGCGTTTGCGCTGATACTACGCCAGATTTAACATTCGCCAAGAACATACGGGACACGCAGTGGACAAATACGCAACTCGAATTTGGGAGCGGTCACAATATACTAGAAAGAACGGTAAGGGCAGGACCGCACAAGACAAAGGGTAGACCACTTAAGATTGTCGACTGGGACAAATTCAGGAAAATAAGGGAGGAGGCCGATGACACGACACAAGGTATTGAGGAATGGACCGAAAAATTAAAGGGAGATGTGGCAGCAGCTACGAAAACGGTCCCGCCGGAGGCGCATATAGAGAACGTAGACAGTAAGCTTCTACACATGTGGGAAGCTAAGGCAGGGTTGCAACGGAGATGGAAAAAAACAAAAACACAACCGGACGCTTCGTAGAAAGATAGCCAAATTGAACAGGGACATAGAACAGTACGCCCAGCAGTTATGCAAGCAACAGTGGGAGGAGAAATGCAACAACCTGGACAGTCAGATAAGAATGGCAAAATCGTGGAACATCCTTCGATATTTGTTAGACCCGGACGGGACAAAGTCGGCACATAGGTAAAAAAATAAATTGGCTAATACAAACGTACCGAGGGGCAGAGCAAGACTTCCTCAAGGAAATCGAGAAAAGATACATCTCGCAAGCGCTGCCCGTCATACACCCTCACTACAAAAGGGCAGGTAAATGACGAATTACACAGCAAAATCGGCGAGTCAGAGGTCAGGGCAGCCTACAGAAACTCAATACCAAGTCGGCACCCGGACTAGACGGTGTAACGAATAAAACGTTAAGGAACTTGGGTGATGAGTCTATAGCTAAGTTAACCGAATATATTAACGAATGCTCTGAGGCAGGGCAGATTCCGCAGCAATGGAAGACGGCACAAATCGTGTTAATACCTAAACCGGGCAAGCGACTGCAAATTGAGAACTTGAGACCCATATCTCTCACTTCTTGCGTGGGGCAACTCATGGAGCACGTGGTCCTAGCGAGGGTAACCACCTACCTCGAAGACTGCGACGCGCTCCCGCCCACGATGATAGGATTCAGGAGAAAACTCTCAGTGCAGGACGCTCTGTTACAACTAAAACATCAGATCATAGACAATTCGGGCAGATCGACAAAGGCAATTCTCGGGTTGGACCTAAAAAAGGCCTTCGATAACGTAACACATGCAACGATACTAGATAGAGTAGGCGAACTAGGACTGGAAAACGCACGTACGATTATGTACGCAATTTTCTAACGGGCAGAAAGGTAAAGATCACGATAGCGAACCTAGTTTCTGAGGAGATCGAGATAGGCAGCGCAGGTACGCCACAGGGCTCAGTCTTAACACCGATGCTATTTAATCTGGCGCTAATCGGGCTGCCAGCCAAGCTACAAGAAATCGAGACTCTAAATCATACCTTATACGCTGACGATATCACCCTATGTGTGAGAAACGGAAGTGACGGGCAGATAGAACAAACACTTCAAACAGCGGTCGAAACAATCGAAAAATGTCTAGAGGGGACATGGTTACATGCTCGGCAGAGAAATCGGAACTGTTGCTGTACAGACCGACTCGCAGAGGCCGCAAACCAGGCAACTGCAGGGAAGATCTCACCCATAGAGAGGAGATACAGTTAAAGACGGCTGATGGCAAACCCATAACCAAGGTTGATAGGATCAGGGTATTGGGGCTCCTCACTGAAGCCAAGGACAACAACAGAGAAACCCTCAGAAGTCTGGAGGGAACTGTAGTGCAAATCATGAGGCTAAGCAGAAGTATAACAAATAAACATAGCGGGATGAAAGAAGGAAATACCATCAGGTTAATACAGACCTTCGTAATAAGTAGAATAATATACGTTGCGCCGTACTTAAGTTGGCAGTTCGCGGAAAAGATCAAACTAGAATGCCTCATTAGGAAAATATACAAACTAGCCATAGGACTACCGATCAGAGCCAGCACAGACAAGTTGCTGCAATTAGGCCTACACAACAAGATAGATGACCTCATTGAAGCGCAATGTACGGCACAATATGAACGCTTCTCTAAGACTAGAGCAGGCAGACACATCCTAGAGAGATTAGACATAGCTTACCACACACAGCACGGTGTCAAGGTGGACATACCGAGAGAGAAGAAGGAAAGATTGGTAATACCTCCCATACCAAAGAACATGCACCAAGAACACAATAAAGACAGAAGAGAGAACAGAGCGAAGCAAATACAGAAGAAATTCGGCAGCGACAAGGACGCAATGTTCGTAGACGCGGCTCGATACAGTCGCAGACGGGTTTACGGCAGCCGTAATCAATAGGGAGAAACGGTGCAAGACGTGCGCGACGATACGCACCACAAGTAACGAGATAGCGGAAGAAGCAGCCATAGCGCTCGCAGTAGCTCAGACAAACGCAACCGTTATAGTCAGCGACTCTCAGACGGCAATAAGAAAATTTGCCAACGGCCGAATCTCCCCGGAGGCACTACGCATTCTTCTTGCAGCAGGCCAAAGTTACAAAAGAAAGTTATACATCACCTGGACACCCGCTCACACCCTCGCGGAGGACGGAAACAACGAGGTGGCACACGACGCGGCTCGAGGGCTTACGGACCGAGCCGCAGTCGCAAGTGACTCCCCGACACCCTCCGGACGTGACGGGGCGGTAAATGAGTGGGAGTGGGAGGACAGAATGACAACATATAATGACATTACGAAACATTATGGGGTTAAAGAGGGGCATATTCCCGCGACCTTACGCAAAAATTGACAAAAAAGCACTCTGTCGCATGGCGGCGGTTACAAACTAGTACGTATCCGAATCCTGCGAATCCTACGTACAAATGCAAAACATGTGAATCCAGAGCCACTTTGGAGCATATATTATGGGAATGCCACGGGATAAATAACAATAAAGAAAACGCAGCCTCTAGCAGCAGCCTTCGCACGCGCTGGGAAGCCGCGCTGCTCAGCCCCGCCCTCGAGGATCAACTATGGGCCGTCCAGCGGGCCGAGGATGCCTCCAGGACCCACGAACTCCTGGCCGTCACCTAGGCGGGGCCTTTGACCCTCCCCACCAAATCGCAGGGCACGCAATAAAGTTCTTTCCTCCTCCTTAGCCATTCGAGTTGTGTTCACGAGAATAAAATGTGATTTACAGTGAGTTCATCTCCACATTTCTCACATAAGGGTTTGTCTTGTTTTGTCAGTAGAAAGTTATGTGTTAGGTGTGTGTCCGATGCGCAGGCGCCATAAAATTACTTCAATAAAACCTTCCTGATGCCTGCATGATCTCCATTCTCCAACATCTCCAACACTGCCATTCCAAAAATGGCAGTGTTGCCATTTTTCTTTAAGCTTATTTCTTACTAACTTCATGCAATCTGCATAGGGTATATTTACAGTACTGACATCCTTATGGCAGGCTTGAGCAGCGCACGCGTCAGCTCTCGTTGCCTCTAATTTGGTGATGGCTTGGTATCCAGCAGAGCTTATTTTCGTGTCCTTTTGTTTGAGCAGTTATTATGTTAGGGATTATATTTCCTATTAATGGTTCCCTTACGTTTCTGGCTTTCAGTGCTGTGATTGCACTCAGCGAGTCCGTGTAGATAATGCTGTTTTGAATGTTCATCTCGACTATTTTTGATACAGCCACCGAAATGGCATAACATTCGGCTGAGAAAATTGACGCGCACTGATGCAACCTGACCACCTTTTCCCGTGTATCTTGCACTACAGCACTTCCGACGTAAAATGATGTTTTAGAACCGTCAGTACAAAATGCTGTGTATTCTTTGTACTTTTCGTCTAGCGCCGAAAATTATTGTATTATATGTTCACGTGGAGTTTGCTTTTTATGAAATTGTGTCAGTGTGTAGTCACCTACACTGGGAAAGGTGTGCCAAGGTGGCAGTGGTTCGGGTCTCTGGGCAATATCAGGCAGTGTGTCTAGAATACCTAATTTCCGGCAAATTTCTTTAAATAGGAGAATAAGGGGTCTCGTCGCATTCAATTTGTTGTTAAAGAGCTGCTTAGACGGGCACTTCGTAACTATGGAGTAGCAGAGATGTTTTGGTAGGTAACGGGTTTTTAGGACATATGTACATGTGAGCATGGCTCTTCTATCTGCGATGGCTGGTTGGTTACATTCTACATATAGACTGTTTATGGGTGATGTCTTGTATGCCCCACTTGCAAGGCGCAGACCTGAGTTATGTACTGGATCAAATTGCTTCAGGTAGGACGGTCGAGCTGAGTTGTATACTATGCACCCATAATCGAGGCAAGAGCGAACTATACTGCGGTAGGTGTGTAAAACGCAGGTCCTATCAGCCCCCCAGCGTTTACGTGAAAGCACCTATAATATGTTTATTGATTGGGAAGTTTTCTTCTTCAGGTTCTTTATGTGTGGCAAGAAGGTCAGTTTTCTGTCAAAAGTTATACCCAGAAATTTGTGTTCACTTTTTACCGGCAATTCCGCTTCGTTCAGGTGTACTCTAGGATCTGTTTGTAGGCCACGTTTGAGTGAGAAAACGATGGCCACTGTTTTCTGTGGGGAGAACCGGAAACCATTTCGGTCAGCCCACGTTGAAAGTTTATTTATTGTTAACTGCACTTGTCTTTCGCATGTTGGCATGTTTGAGGACGTGCAAGCTATCTGAAGATCGTCGACATCGATTGAATACATAATTGACCTTGGAATTATTTTACTGATTGAGTTCATTTTAACAACAAAGAGGGTCGTGCTTAAACACTCCCTTGGGGCACTCCATTTTCTTGAATGAAAATTCTCGACAGGGTTGAACCGAGGCGAACATGGAATAAACGGTTTGACAGGAAGTCCTTTTGGCAGTTCAGCATCCTGTCACGAATTCCAAGTTCAGCAAATCGTGAAGAATTCCGTACCTCCAGGCTGTGTCATAAGCTTTCTCTAAATCGAAAAATAAACAGCAGGACATTGTTGTTTGTGTATAAAGGCTTCACGGACAGTATTTTCTTGACGAACCAGGTGGTCTGTTGTGGAGCATGCCTTTTTGAAACCGCACTGATGGACATCGAGAAGCTCACGGGCTTCTAGCACGAAGGTTAATCTCATATTCACGATACTTTCAAAGGATTTTGCAAGGTAGCTGGTGAGCGCTATCGACCTGTAACTACAGGGAGAGGTTGGTAGTTTTTCGGGCTTTAAAAATTAAACGATGATGGCCTTCGTCCAGGCTTCGGGTAGTTTACCCGAAACCCGAACCTTATTAAAAAAACTTAAGAGTGCCTCTACGGCAGGTTCAGACAGATGGGACATCATTTGATAGTGTACTACGTCAGGCAGGGTGCAGTCTGTTTTCCAGCGGACAAGACTGTGTTGATTTCTTGGACTGTGAATAATTTATTATATGGTTCATTTGTATATCCACTTGTAGGGAGTCTTTGTTTCTCGGCTGTGTTCTTGTACGTAAGAAATGATTCTGTGTAGTTTGATGAGCTGGTAACTGCCGAAAAATATTCCCCTAAAATGTCTGCTTTTTCTTCAATGTTTGTCTGTATACCAGGGGCTGTTAGAAGTGGAAGTGTGAAAGGGGAGTATTTACCATCTAGCTTTCGTACCTTCTCCCACATTTCTTTTGATGTGGTTGCGCTATTCATGGAAGTCACGTTATTTTGCCACGAAGTCTTCGGTTCTACGGGGGACATATCGGGCTTGTGCTCTTGCCTTTTTAAAGTTTATTAGATTTTTCTGCGTGGGGCACCTTCGAAAATTTCCCCATGCTTTGTTCTGTTTCTTTTTTGCTAATCACCATTCTTTTGTATACCAGATTTTTTGGTTTTGTTTCACCACTCCAGAAGATTGAGGTATGGCCAGGAGCGCGGCAGAAATAATGCAGTTTGTGACAATTTCATTGAGTTCATCTATACCTATATTATGTGGATCTATTTTTTCTAAGCTGGCATTTTCTTGGAAAAGCACCCAGTCGGCCAAATGGAGCTTCCATCGCCGTGGTTTTGTAGGAATATTTTGCGGAAATGATGTTAGGTTGATAAAAAAAGGTAAATGATCGCTACCATACGGGTTGTCCAAGACATCCCATTTAAAAACATTAACAACAGAAGGCGATGTAAGAGACAAATCTATGCAGCTCCATTTTCCGGAGCTTGGAGAGCAGTATGTGCGTTTGCCCCTGTTGAGCAGGCATATATTATTGCAGAGGATAAAATGGGCGGGGGGGGGGGTTCTAAAATACGGCCTCTAGCGTCCGCTTGTTCGCTTCCTCACAATTTGAGTGAGCATTAAAATCGCAAACTTACAGATATGGCTCTCGTATATGTTTTAAAAGGTCTTCTAAGTCATGGAGTGTTACTGTAAGATGTGGTTGGATATATAGGGAGCATACTGTAATTGTTTTATAGTGTACTAAAGATACTGCAACGGATTCAAATGTAGTCTGAAGCTTGACTTCACGAATAGCCACACTACTTTGAACAACTATGGCAGTACCTCCAGAGAGCCTATTTGCTTGCTCTCGGTCGTGACGAAAGACTTTATAATTACTTAGGATATTTTATTTTTTGATCCCAAGTTTGTCTCCTAGAGACACAAAACAACCGGGGAATATACAGCAAGGATACCTTTTATGTCACCGTAGTTACTTAATATGCCTCGACAGTTCCAGTGAATTAGGAACGCCATATTGTCACGTGGTGGTGACGTAGAAGAACACAGGAGCAATACTGTGAACGACAAAGCTAACTTTTTTTGGGCGAACCTGTGCCCACAAGACAGGCTACACTTATAGCACGACGATAGCGGCGAACAGGGTCGGCGATCGTCTAAAAACTGATCAGCGGATCAAGCGCGTCGGCTTCTATAGATCAGTCGTCGAATGTTCCAGATTAACCGATGGGACCCGCGTGTCTTCCACGAAGTTCTACACTATTCGCGTCGCGCATACATGCAATCAGATTACACGAGTTGCGGTGAAAGACAGTGTACAGAATCATCGACAACATCCCAGAAACTTCTTTTACATGCAGGCGCGTCCTGCGCTGCGCGATAACATTTGTTAGGCGGCCAAACGTAGTTGACCGATAAAGATAAGTACACGTGTCATTACCCCCGTCTTAAAAAGCATCGACCCGATACTGCAAACAAACGAAAGTAATAAAGAAAGAAGCACTCGTAGCAAAGAAAACAACAAAATAAGGAAGTTCGTCAGCGTCCATAAAAGAGTTTAAGGCGCATCACGTGGACCACTTCAGATCGTGCGCACCGCCGCTGTGAATGCGAAATGCCGTCTGGCACGACCTCATAGTCCAGTGCCCCAATACGTCGGATGACCTTGTAGTGTCCGAAATAGCGTCGCAGTAGTTTCTCACTCACTCCTCGTCGGCGTATCGGGGTCCTTCCCAAACACGGTCGCCGGGCTGGTACTCGACGAAGCGTCGTCGGAGGTTGTAGTGTCGGCTGTCGGTACGCTGCTGGCTCTTGATCCGTAGGCGGGCGAGCTGTCGAGCTTCTTCGGCGTGCTGGAGATAGGTAGAGACGGTCAAGATTCTACTCGTCAGTTACGTGCGGCAGCATGGCGTCGAGCGTCGTCGTCGGGTTCCTGCCGTAAACCAGCTTGAACGTCGTGATCTGTGTTGTTTCTTGCACCGCCGAGTTGTAAGCAAATGTTACGTACGGCAGGACGGCACCCCACATCTTCTGTTCGACGTCGACGTACATCGCTAGCATGTCGGCGAGGGTCTAATTCAGCCGCTCCGTAAGACCATTCGTCTGCGGGTGGTAGGCCGTTGTCATCCTGTGCCTTGTCTGACTGTATTTCAGAATGGCTTGGGTGAGCTCCGCAGTAAAGGCCGTTCCTCTGTCGGTGATGAGGACTTCTGGGGCGCCATGTCACAGCAGGATGTTTCCGACAAAGAATTTCGCCACTTCAGCTGCGCTACCTACCTTTCGGCCGTGCTTTAGTTTCAGCGAAGCGGGTGAGGTAGTCCGTCGCCACGACGATCCACTTATTTTCAGTTATTGACGTCGGAACGGGTCCCAGCAAGTCCATCCCGATCTGCTGGAATGGTCGGCAAGGAGGCTCGATTGGCTGTAGTAATTCGGCTGGCCTTGTCGGCAGCGTCTTGAGTCGCTGACAGTCTCGGCATGTTCTGACATAACGGGCGACGTCGGCGGTCAGGCGCGGCCAATAATACTTTTCTTGTATCCTCGATAGTGTCCGGGAAAATCCGAGGTGTTCAGCGGTCGGATCGTCACGTAGGGCGTGCAATAATTCTGGACGAACTCCTGACGGGACAACAAGAACGTAGTTGGCGCGGACTAGTGAGAAGTTCTTCTTCACGAGTACATTATTTTGAAGCATGAAGGAAGATAATCCGCAGTTACGTTTCGCCTACGACGCGCGGTATAGCCGGCGCGGATGCAACGGACGCCGGGGCTTCATTCAAAGCGGCGGACATTTTGGCCCCTTCAGCGCTGCCATAACGCTTCCTGCCAAGCGCGTCCAGGCATGCTTCAATGCCACGTGTCTTCGTGTGTGTGTGTGAGTGTGCGTGCATGTTGGTGCCCACGCTTGTCAAAGCGCGGCAGCCGGGGAGAGGAGCTCCCCAACTGTGAAGCGAGGAGGTCTGGTCGGCGCCGGCCCGGCGGATGCGTCACTTCTTGTCTCAACGTGTCTCTCAGCGTGTCCGTGCCCCGCCGTCACAGGCGCCTCTCGCAAGCCGTTCTTTCTGGCCCTCGACTCCGAGAGTATAAAAGCAGCTGCCCCGGACGCCGAGGGAGGCTCCGATTTCTTCCGTCGAGTACCGTGGTCTCCCGTCTCTCCCCTTCGGTCGACCTGACCGGCCGCTCTTTTGCGATGCTAGAATAAACAAGTTGTTCTGTTAGCAGTCGACTCATGCTTTGGCAGGACCTTCGGATGCTTCCAGTTGTGCCCCAGGCCGCCAGGCCAACGCTACTCTTGGGGCTTGCAACCCAGATGCAACAACTGTTTGCCAGCGGTGAGATCGCGACAACGGAGGCCAGCAGTGAAGATATGCGGTCGACTGTATGCTGAGCAGCACAACGACATTCCGGGAGCTGTGCAACGAGCCCTGTGTGATGACTGGTTGCCTGCATCGGAACGACTGCGCTGAATTCTTGGCTGCGAGGTTTGGTGAGTGCGGGACTTTCTTCTTCTGAGTTTTGCCAGGCTTTTGTTAGTGTCAGAAACAGAGCTGGTAATTGTGGTTGTCGTTGCTGCCGGGTTATTTTGCGGAAAGAAAATAGTAGGCAGCAGAGAAAGCAGCATTCAGAGCAGCCATGGATTGGAAGTCTTTGCGCAAACCGAAATTGCTGGAGCTTGCAAGAGAGTTGGGTCTGGATGTCTCAGACAAACTCAGAAAACCAGAACTGCTAAGGGCTATTCTTGAGTTAGAAGCTGAGGATGACGAGCTGTCGGAATGCCTTGAGACCATTGAGGAGAGGGAAACGGCAAAAAGACAGGAGCGCGAACGTAAAGAACAAAATGAGAGATAGGAGCGCGAACGTAAAGAACAGAAAGAGAAAGATGAGCGCGAATGTAAAGAACAGAAAGAGAAAGAAAAAGAGGAGCGCGACCGCCAACACGCTTTGGAAATGAAGCGTCGCGAGGTAGAGATGGAACGCGCTCGTAATGGAAGTCAGGCACACGGTGCAGGAAAACGAGTATCGTTCAAGATGACTGACCTGATGCGGCCGTTTAAGCTTGGAGAGGACATTGGTTTGTTCCTGGTTAACTTTGAGCGAACGTGCGAGAAGCAGGGGTTCTCTCGGGAAACGTGGCTACAGCGCTTGCTCACTTTGTTACCCGGCGAGGCGGCCGATGTAGTCGCTCGCTTGAAGAGAGAGGAGGCAGAGGATTTCGACCAAGTGAAATCGAGTCTGCTAAAAAAGTAAAGGCTGTCAGCAGAGGCGTTCCGTTTGAAGTTTCGGGAAAATGAGAAAGGCAGAAGTGAGTCATATACAGAGTTTGCCTACAGACTTATGTCAAACATGCAGGAGTGGCTCAAAGAAGAGAAAGCGTTTGGTGACCACGAGAAAGTTCTGCAGTGTTTCGGGCAGGAACAGTTTTATAGTCGGTTATAGTCGGGGCTCGCGGAGCTAAGGACGGTCAAACGGGTGAATTTGGCTCCAAGTTTGAGGGGCCGAAGTTCACGCCCATGAGAGCAAGAGGGGACACACGTAGTGCGGATGCGAGTGAAATCAGTCCGACCGAACGTAAGGAGACGGCGGCAGCCGAAGCCGAACGCAGAAAGCGGTTCGAGACGAGGCAAGCGCGCGTGTGTTATACGTGCCAGAAGCCGGGTCACTTTTCGGCGCAGCGTCCAGAAACAAAAACAAAAGTCGTGTTTTTGTCATTATGCAGCACTGACGAGAACATGAAACTTCTCGAGCCTTACATGCGAGACCTCCTCGTGAACGGGAAAGAGTGCCGAGTGCTTCGTGATTCCGCAGCTACCAATGGATGTAGTTCACCCCTCTTACGTAGAACCCTATATGTTCACGGGCGAGTGCGCATAGATCAAGCAAGCCGTGGAAGCTCATAGTGTGTGTCTGCCCGTAGCAAAAGTACTTATTGAAGGACCTTTCGGAGCACTTGAGGCGGAGGCCGCAGTGTCATCTATGCTGACCCCCCCCCCCCCAGTACCCGTACCTATTTTCGAACAGGTCTGATCACCTCCTGCGCGAGAAGGGGCTTTTGTTTGGTGAGGCTAGCGTTCAGGCCTTAACCAGATCGAAGGTTCGGGAGCTCGCTGCAAAGGCGGTAGTTGCGGGGCCGACGTTGTCAAACAATGAAAAAGGGTCGGAGGCGCAGCAAACTGATACTCAGAGCACGTCCGAACTGAATAAAGTTGAGCCTGTAGCGTTGAAGGCACCAGATACTGGAGAGGAAATGCCCGACACGGGAAAGTTAGAAGAGCTATCTGCAGATTTGCTCATCGCGCCTACATCAGACGGACTTAATAGGTTGCTAAAAGTCAGCCGGTCGACTTTGATAGTCGAGCAAAAAAAGGATGACAGCCTAGAAAACATGGGCTGCAATGTCAAGGAAGGTATCGCCAAGAAAAATGCTCGTTTTGTGGAAAGAGGTGGGGTCCTGTACCGGAAGTATCTAGACCGCAGGGGAGTGGAGTTCGATCAGCTGATCGTGCCTCAGTGCTACCGTCAGGATCTGTTGCGCTTGTCGCATGGGGCTTCGTGGTCCGGACACCTAGGAGTTAAGAAGACTAAGGACCGTCTCTTGCAAGAGTACTATTGGCCAGGGTGTTTTCGTGACGCAGAACACTTTGTGAGGACATGTGACACCTGTCAGCGGGTGGGCAAACCAGGGGACAAATCGAGGGCGCCGTTGAAATTGGTACCTATCATTACGGAGCCTTTTAGACGGCTCGTTATTGATACAGTGGGACCTCTGCCGGTAACAGCCACGGGGTACAGACACATTTTGACTGTGATCTGCCCAGCGACAAAGTTCCCTGAAGCAGTGCCGCTTAAAGAACTCAGCTCAGTTGAGATAGTCAATGCACTACTGTCCATATTTGCGCGAGTTGGTTTTCCTGCGGAAATCCAATCAGATCAGGGCGCAGTGTTTACTAGCGCTTTGACGACAACTTTTCTCGAAGGGTGTGGGGTAAAGCTGTTACACAGCTGGGTGTACCACCCACAGTCGAATTCCGTTGAGAAGCACCACTCCGTCATGAAGCGCGTGTTGAGAGCATTGTGTTTTGAACAACAAACTGACTGGGAGCTGTGTCTGCCTGGGGTGATGTTTGCATTAAGGACCGCGCCGCATGCGGCTACAGGGTTTTCGCCAGCAGCGCTGGTGTACGTTCGCTCGCTGCGGTCTCCGCTTCGCATGCTTCGAGACGGATCACTGCCCTCTCCAATGGCTGCAGACCATCTCTTCCACAAATGGCCGCCTCCTGCGCTGGAGCCTCGCTTTGCAACAATATTCCTTTGAGGTGCGTGACAAAAAGGGGAGTCTCAACGGTAATGCCGATGGCTTAAGTCGAGGCCCCTAACGTAGGAATCAGCCTCAAAGTTGTTTGTTAGTGATGTTTTTCTTCCTGAGGCAGGATTTTTAACATATCGCTTTTGTTCAGTGTTTCAAAGTGATGGCGTGCTTTCTAGTGCAATTTTCCAATTTCTGGACGCGTTCTGAGTGCTGCTGGACTGTAAGGAACTAGGCAGTAGTATGAAAGGGGAAAGAGCCTGGCAGGGCTTAGTGAGGGTTGTGTCGTGCTTGCTGACTGAGCGGTTGAGTTTCGGCATAGTTCTAACGCTTGCTGGGAACGAGAACAAAAATGGCAACTCTTCCGAAGTCACTTTGCAGTGTCCTGTGTGAAGCTGAACTTGAGAACGAGGCCTTTTCTGTGCGCTGTGCTCAAGAAACGCCGAAGGACAACCGACTTCGGTTATGAGCATCATCGAGCGACATCCGTCCGGACAGCGGATGCAGTCCCCTGATCATAGGGATCTCCTTCTCCCGGCGGGGCGGTCTCTCACGTTTCGCCTACGACGCGCGGTATAGCCGGCGCGGATGCAACGGACGCCGGGGCTTCATTGAAGGCGGCGGACATTTTGGCCCGTTCAGCGCTGCCGTAACGCTTCCTGCCAAGCGCGTCCAGGCATGTTTCAATGCCACGTGTCTTCGTGTGTGTGTGTGAGTGTGTGTGCATGATGGTGCCCACGCTTGTCAAAGCGGGGCAGCCCGGGAGAGGAGCTCCCCAACTGTGAAGCGAGGAGGTCTGGTCGGCGCCGGCCCGGCGGATGCGTCACTTCTTGTCTCAACGCGTCTCTCAGCGTGTCCGTGCCGCGCCGTCACGGGCGCCTCTCGCAAGCCGTTCCTTCTTGCCCTCGACTCCGAGAGTATAAAAGCAGCTGCCCCGGACCGAGGGAGGCTCCGATTTCTTCCGTCGAGTAACGTGGTCTCCCGTCTCTCCACTTCGGTCGACCTGACCGGCCGCTCTTTTGCGATGCTAGAATAAACAAGTTGTTCTGTTAGGGCCGATTTACACTCAAACCGCCCATGGCCGCACGCCGCACCGCAAGCCAGCGGTCCGCCAGTAATGGCCGACGTGACGTCAGGAGAGGCGGTCGTGAAGTTTTGCCTCCGTGCCATATCCGTGCGGCCACCGCACAAACATGGCGCTGGTTCGAAGCGAAGCGGGGCGCAAGCCCTAGACCCATGGGCTTCAGCGGCCGTTTGTTTTTTGTGTGGTTTATTGTGATGATTGCAAGAGCTATTCAGCACCTGCAAAGCTATTTGTGTAACGTAACAAGCAGCTGTACTCTTCCTGACAGTCTTCAGTACGTGCGATCGCCAAAGGAAACAGACGGATGTGCGTTGTGTTTACGCGAGGATCGGAAGGAATGAAGCAGCCGATTTTGTGTGTTTTAGACCGTTTTTTGCATATGCATTACAAAAGTGAAGGCCATCGCACACACCTGCATTCTAAGCATGACACTAGTTCGGTACGCGCCAAAATGAAAAGATTTGCGATCGCCCACATCAGCATATAGTGTTCGTAGGTGTTGTGTGTGCGCGCTTCATCGATACCAAGATTGCACGTTTGTGCAGTGCTGGCTTGTGTTTCAGAAGTGATGACACGATGTGTAGTCATGAGGTTCATTGTCTCATTGCAGGCATTCATAATGTGCTGTTTGTGTCTTGCTTCGTGTGAACTGTTTTGCCGGCTGCGATGCGCATTAGTGACCGCGAACACGTGCAGAATGTTCGAGCGCTAGGGTTCTCACTTTTACGAAGCGTAAGTGTACTGTGATATGCACGTGCAATGTGTCGCAGTGGTGCTAGGCGTATAAGTGTTCGTTTCATGCAATATGCACATGTTCTGAAGTGAACAGTGCATAAGCGTTGCGGGCGAGTTTTGGTTCCGGCCCTTTCTGCCTCGTTCACGTATCTTGTGGGTTTTTCAGAAGTTATTTCTGTGCTATGAAGGTGTTTATAGTCGCTGAGGGCAATATAAGGAACAGCTTAAAAGTTACATGAGTACATGCGCGCTATCGTGAAGTGTGGACGCGCGCGTGCACTGTTCTCATGAACGCAAATTTCGGGCACTTCGTTTTTGTCATAGGGACATTGGTGTAAACAGCAGAAATCCTGAGGCGTATTTCTAGATTAAGCAAAGTATACATTTTTATACTGAGAGATTTGAGCGCCTTGCATGTGCAAGAAATTCAGCTGGTTGTTTCTTGTGTCTGAGTACACACTGTTAGTGCAAACACCAGTGGCACAGCATGATAAGCATATAATGTGTGAAAACTAGATACTTCATTTTGATTCTTGACAATTTGCATTTTTGATAAAAAGCTATATGCATGTTTTAACAAAGCATGAAGATGACAACACAACTGGTTCGAGGATTGTAGCAGAAAAACTTAAAGAATGCGGGCACAGAAGGAACAACTATAGTCGGATACAACTTTAGAAAAAAGGGGATGCCTCGTCCAGATGACCAAAGCGCGATGTCCGATTGCCTACGTGACTAAAATAATTCCACTAAAAAAATCGTGCTTCTAAAACGCGCAATTCTAGGTATAAATAAAGACTTTTGTATTTTGATAACTGGTTTAGTAGAGCTCTTATGTGCTACAGCACATGCCAGATCGCGACCGAAAAATAACCCCTTGCCTTCCACAACGCTGCCCGTCGTCTGCTCTTAAGCTTCATGCAAGCGACAAAAGTAGAAAGAACAGCTTTGGCTTTTGTGCTTGTTTGCATGTACACGGCACATTTACTACTCCTGTTCCGAGCTTCAAATGAATCGGTTGCTATTGAACAAGTACTTACATAAAACAATGCATTTATCGCAATCATTACAAACTCAAGATGCTCGGTGTCAGCAAAAGCACAGTGTTCAAGGTGAGGAAAGAGGTCAAAGCTTTGCATATTTCGGGTGGCAAACTATCGACGCCCTCGCGAAAGTGCCCACGAAATGCGGAGAAAAGAAGACACAGCACGAACTATGACACATTGTGCACACCGAGGTCGTGGGCACGATTTCTTTCGCCGCAACGAGATATCGACGGTCGAGAAGATCACTAACCAGTTCTCGAAGCGTATATGGTGTTATGTTTGTGCCCTGGAATTTTTCTGACGGAAGGCCAGTGCTATGGTGTGTCGACTGTGGAGGCAGCATTCATCCCCGCATGGTCCCTGCTTCGGGCACACGACAACGTGCACGGCTCGGGTTTCCCCGTGGCAGCACGGCGTCCACGACGGAAGCGGCCACCGGATCACGGACTGCTATTCGGCCCCTCCCCATGCCGGCAGCAATGCAACCCCCCCTCCTTTGTCCAGCAGTGCCCGCACCACGAACGACTGCCACTGTGTTTGGGACGGTTTCCAAAGGAGGGCTGTGTTTCGACCCTGTGCCTTACAGTTGGTTCCCTTTGTCCTATGCGGGCCATAAAACTTCCCCGGCGCACCATTCTGACCGACCGCCAGATCGGCCCGACGCCGCAGCCCGGTTTGAGGAAGTGCCGGCCACCGAGAGCGGCGTTAGGACCACGGAGGCTGCCCAGACCCTCTCTCTCTCGACCTTGTTTTGTTCTTAGGGACTGTCTGGCGAATCTGTGGACTGAGGGGTGTTATTTAAGCAGCTTGCAGCTACTCTGTTGGTCTCTCTCCTGATAACGACGACAACATGTAAACATTATATAAAGAATTCTTCACCGAGAAAGCTCTCCTCGTCTCTGACTCTGCGTGAAGTGGGGTCCAGACCTCCTGCCAGCCACACATACCTAGACAAATGCAACAATGGATCTCCCATCACTGAAGCGGTGTACTGTGAGTTGCCTGCTTGTTGAGATCTGATTCAAGCACGAGAAGAGGAGCCGCAATTCGCTGCTGATCGACCGGGATGACATCGCTGAATGGCAGAATCGCTACCTTCGTGACCTGGAGCGCTACGGGCAGATGGCCGAAAGATCTTTTTCCTGGACGAGACATGGGTGACGGCGGTACACACTGGGTCGATCGTGTGGACAGACATCGTGGTGCAGAAGCGCGGACACCTATACGCTCGAGCAAATGGCCTGTCAACGGGTCTGAAACAACCTTCTGGAAAAGGCCAGCTCCTGATTGTGACGCACATTGGCAGCGAGGATGGCTTCGTCGATGGCTGCTTAGTTATATTGTGAGGCCAAAAAACAAGCGACTACCACGAAGAAATGGACGGCAGTCACTTCGAGGGATGGTTTAATGACGTTCTGCAGAATTTGCCTGCTGGTAGCGTCATTATTTTGGGCAATGCACCTTACCATTCCCGGCGAGAAGAGAAATTGCCGTCAACAGCTTGGAAGAAGGAAAAAATACAGGAGTGACTCAAAAGCAAGAACATCACCTACAGCGAAAGGGTGGTTAAAAAGCAGCTGCTTGAGTAGGTAGCATCTGTAAAGCCACGCTTTCTGAGCTACATCGTAGACAATGCAGCTCAAAGGGCCGGTTGCATCGTACTCGGGCTCCCACCGTACCACTGCGAATTTAATCCTATCGAGCTCGTGTGGGTAAAGGTAAAAAATGGCATAGCTGAGGACAACAGAGGCGTTAAGCTGTCCACGGTCAGAGACGTCTTGAGGGAAAAATCAAGCACGTAACGGCGGAAGACTGGAGGAAAAAACTTCACCATGTGATGGACCTGGAGGCAAAGTTCAGGCTTGATATGTCTGGAAGTGACCACATTCAACCCATCATCATCCAACTGGGTGAAAATGACAGTGAAGAAAGCGACTCCGACTGCGAGCTGTCCGGCATTGAGCCACTTGATGAAGCATAACGGCTTCTTTTTAATGAAAGAACAGCCCTTATTAGGGCTACCAAAATATTGCTTGTGGGTTCGCAGCAGCCAAGCATTCTGCCGTGACCTCTCAAATAAATAAGCAGTTCATTTGGTGACATATTCCTTTTAATGGAAGCCCAATTCTGAAAAAGCAACGTCCTGCACAGATCGTGCTCAATATAAGTATTGGCATGGAAACGTGCTGAAATGCTGGAAAACCTGAATGCAAATACAGTTGTTAACCCTGAATAACTATGCGGGCCCAAAATGCTCATTCGGGCCGCCACTATCCAGCTTCACACGAAAAAGCAGTAGTCAACGTGAAAGTGACAGCCACACCAATGTGCACGCCAAAGCACATTGTGCTTTGCGTGCAGTTGTGCTGCCCCTACTGTTATTTCCAGCCCATTGAGATGACTAATGCCAATGTCAGAAGGCCCAAAATACTCTATTGGGCAGCCACCTACGAGCATGAAGGGCCCTGTGATGACATAACAGTGGTCAGGGCATGCTTGAAAGGCACCTTTAGCATCTGCACCTCAAAGCGCAACCATGTCGTAGACATTGTAGGTGAAACAGCAGCAGTCAACGCGAAATTGACCGTCACTTTAGCAGTTTGCATGCGAAAGCACATTCATGTGGTCGCATTCTTTATTTTGGTTATATGGCTCAGGCAAGTAATATGGACAAGAGAACAATTATCAAACATCATTAGCTTAGTGAGGACCAAAATACTCATTTGGGTAACTATTAATAGCAGTTGTCGAGGGCACGCTTGAAAGGCACCATTAGTAGTCTGCACGTCGAAGCACAGTGAAGCTGTCGCCACTGTGAGTGAAATGGCAGCAATCAACGCAAATAGGACAGCCACTGTTGGCAGCTTGCATGCAAACGCACATTAATGTGGTGGCATTGTTTATTTTGGCTACCTGGCCCAGGCAAGTAATGCGAATAAGAGAACAATTATCAAACATCAATAGCTTAGTTAGGCCCAAAATACTCAGTCGGGTAGCTATTAATAGCAGTAGTCGAGGGCACGCTTGAAAGGCACCATTAGCAGTCTGCACGTCGAAGCACAGTCAAGCTGTCGCCACTGTGAGTGAAATGGCAGCAATCAACGCAAATAGGACAGCCACTGTTGGCAGCTTGCATGCAAACACACATTAATGTGGTGGCATTGTTTACTTTGGCTACCTGGCCCAGGCAAGTAATGCGAATAAGAGAACAATTATCAAACATCAAAGCTTAGTTAGGCCCAAAATACTCACTCGGGTAACTATTAATAGCAGTAGTCGAGGGCACGCTTGAAAGGCACCATTAGCAGTCTGCACGTCGAAGCACAGTCAAGCTGTCGCCACTGTGAGTGAAATGGCAGCAATCAACGCAAATAGGACAGCCACTGTTGGCAGCTTGCATGCAGACACACATTAATGTGGTGGCATTGTTTATTTTGGCTAGCTGGCCCAGGCAAGTAATGCGAATAAGAGAACAATTATCAAACATCAATAGCTTAGTTAGGCCCAAAATACTCAGTCGGGTAGCTATTAATAGCAGTAGTCGAGGGCACGCTTGAAAGGCACCATTAGTAGTCTGCACGTCGAAGCACAGTCAAGCTGTCGCCACTGTGAGTGAAATGGCAGCAATCAACGCAAATAGGACAGCCACTGTTGGCAGCTTGCATGCAAACACACATTAATGTGGTGGCATTGTTTACTTTGGCTACCTGGCCCAGGCAAGTAATGCGAATAAGAGAACAATTATCAAACATCAAAGCTTAGTTAGGCCCAAAATACTCACTCGGGTAACTATTAATAGCAGTAGTCGAGGGCACGCTTGAAAGGCACCATTAGTAGTCTGCACGTCGAAGCACAGTCAAGCTGTCGCCACTGTGAGTGAAATGGCAGCAATCAACGCAAATAGGACAGCCACTGTTGGCAGCTTGCATGCAAACACACATTACTGTGGTGGCATTGTTTATTTTGGCTACCTGGCCCAGGCAAGTAATGCGAATAAGAGAACAATTATCAAACATCAATAGCTTAGTGAGGACCAAAATACTCACTCGGGTAGCTATTAATAGCAGTAGTCGAGGGCACGCTTGAAAGGCACCATTGGCAGTCTGCACGTCGAAGCACAGTGAAGCTGTCGCCACTGTCAGTGAAATGGCAGCAATCAACGCAAATAGGACAGCCACTGTTGGCAGCTTGCATGCAAACACACATTACTGTGGTGGCATTGTTTATTTTGGCTACCTGGCCCAGGCAAGTAATGCGAATAAGAGAACAATTATCAAACATCAAAGCTTAGTTAGGCCCAAAATACTCACTCGGGTAGCTATTAATAGCAGTAGTCGAGGGCACGCTTGAAAGGCACCATTAGCAGTCTGCACGTCGAAGCACAGTCAAGCTGTCGCCACTGTGAGTGAAATGGCAGCAATCAACGCAAATAGGACAGCCACTGTTGGCAGCTTGCATGCAGACACACATTAATGTGGTGGCATTGTTTATTTTGGCTAGCTGGCCCAGGCAAGTAATGCGAATAAGAGAACAATTATCAAACATCATTAGCTTAGTGAGGACCAAAATACTCATTTGGGTAACTATTAATAGCAGTTGTCGAGGGCACGCTTGAAAGGCACCATTGGCAGTCTGCACGTCGAAGCACAGTGAAGCTGTCGCCACTGTCAGTGAAATGGCAGCAATCAACGCAAATAGAACAGCCACTGTTGACAGCTTGCATGCAAACGCACATTAATGTGGTGGCATTGTTTATTTTGGCTACCTGGCCCAGGCAAGTAATGCGAATAAGAGAACAATTATCAAACATCAATAGCTTAGTTAGGCCCAAAATACTCACTCGGGTAGCTATTAATAGCAGTAGTCGAGGGCACGCTTGAAAGGCACCATTAGCAGTCTGCACGTCGAAGCACAGTCAAGCTGTCGCCACTGTGAGTGAAATGGCAGCAATCAACGCAAATAGGACAGCCACTGTTGGCAGCTTGCATGCAGACACACATTAATGTGGTGGCATTGTTTATTTTGGCTAGCTGGCCCAGGCAAGTAATGCGAATAAGAGAACAATTATCAAACATCATTAGCTTAGTGAGGACCAAAATACTCATTTGGGTAACTATTAATAGCAGTTGTCGAGGGCACGCTTGAAAGGCACCATTGGCAGTCTGCACGTCGAAGCACAGTGAAGCTGTCGCCACTGTCAGTGAAATGGCAGCAATCAACGCAAATAGAACAGCCACTGTTGACAGCTTGCATGCAAACGCACATTAATGTGGTGGCATTGTTTATTTTGGCTACCTGGCCCAGGCAAGTAATGCGAATAAGAGAACAATTATCAAACATCAATAGCTTAGTTAGGCCCAAAATACTCACTCGGGTAGCTATTAATAGCAGTAGTCGAGGGCACGCTTGAAAGGCACCATTAGCAGTCTGCACGTCGAAGCACAGTCAAGCTGTCGCCACTGTGAGTGAAATGGCAGCAATCAACGCAAATAGGACAGCCACTGTTGGCAGCTTGCATGCAGACACACATTAATGTGGTGGCATTGTTTATTTTGGCTAGCTGGCCCAGGCAAGTAATGCGAATAAGAGAACAATTATCAAACATCATTAGCTTAGTGAGGACCAAAATACTCATTTGGGTAACTATTAATAGCAGTTGTCGAGGGCACGCTTGAAAGGCACCATTGGCAGTCTGCACGTCGAAGCACAGTGAAGCTGTCGCCACTGTCAGTGAAATGGCAGCAATCAACGCAAATAGAACAGCCACTGTTGACAGCTTGCATGCAAACGCACATTAATGTGGTGGCATTGTTTATTTTGGCTACCTGGCCCAGGCAAGTAATGCGAATAAGAGAACAATTATCAAACATCAATAGCTTAGTTAGGCCCAAAATACTCACTCGGGTAGCTATTAATAGCAGTAGTCGAGGGCACGCTTGAAAGGCACCATTTGCAATCTGCACATCAAATCACAGTCATGCCGCAGCCTTTGTTATATTTGTTTATCTGACCGCGCAAGTAACACCAATGTAAGCACAATTATTCACCCTAAATAGCTCTGCTAACATTGTTGGTACTAAAAAATGCTGAGTGAAGTTGAATGTGTTTTATTGAGGCAATTATTTAATTCACAAGCCATCGGCATAGCGATCGATGGCCAGGTTTAGACAATGACATTCGTGAAGTAATAAATGGTGAAAGTTGCAAAAGCTCTCAGTGCACTGCTTCGTCGGGCTCCATTCACTGAAAAATGTCTTTGCAACGACGAAAGCATCAGACAGGAAATGATACCACACTGCACAATGTTATTCATGTTGAATATTTTTACCATCATATGTGATGGGCAGTGAAACCGTCTGTTTACTAAGACTGAATACATGAAAAATGCAACAGCATAGCAAGGTGTTGTTTTGCAATATTCAGCCTTTCATGTGCACTTGGCGAGCTGCCACATGCACTGATGCATAGGCATGAACAGAGGTAAGAGGCAAAGTACTGTGCAACCCACATGACGCTTTTAAGAAAATGTATTATAAACCTTTCTGTTTTCATAGGCGACCAAAATTTGTTTTGAGCAAGTTGGTTAACCACATAGCAGCAACAACACAAGAAGCAAGGACAGAAAACACAGCGAGTAGGCAGATTGAAAAGACGACGTAGACCAGCGAGACAGGTTTTAATAAGATGGAAGAGGCCAGCCCTGCAGTGTACAGGAGTTAGTGCTTTGAATGAGATTGGTTAATGAAAATGTGTAAAGACTTTGCTAAAAGAAAACTAGCAAAAACAAATGCTAATATAAAATAAAAGGACAGAAATAAGAGTAAGCGCAAACAAGCATGGTAGCAGGCACGTGTTCACACACAAATGCGAAAACTAAGAAAAACTCGAATAGAAAGAAATGTGGGAAATTAAAAAAAATCGACAAACGCAAGAAAACACACATTTACAAATAGACGCAGGTAGAGGTATTATAGGAGTGGGTTCACAAGCTGCTTTACCTACCTTCTTGTATGTTTTTTTCACCGCTCTCTTAACACTGTCTTGGGAATTTTTAATTGCAACATATCACGAGAATCGAAAAGCAGCGTGAAGCTATGTTGTGGGAAACCATATCGAGCGCTGGCAACACAACTTATGCGTGACTGTGCCACAGCACACATTCTACAGCTTGCGCGTGTGGTGAGCAGTGGTGGAAAGCAATCAATCGACGGTGCTACACAATGCTCGACCACCACTGTTAGACGCTCGGCTATCTCACTGCTGACAATGATCGTTCAGGCTAAGTTGATGACGAGAAATCTTTGCGTTGGAGGCTTCTTTTGCAAATATTTTCTGTTGAGACGCTCGTAAGTTTGTTTTATGCGCGCACACGTTTCTCATTTCTCCTGAGAATGGTCTTGCTCCATCGCTTCACCCCGTCCAATGAGAAACGCAGACACACTACACGAACACACGCCGCTGACAATAGGCACCAGACTTTGGCAAACTTTTCTTGTCGTAACTCGTAATTTCATGAAGTACAAGTCCTGAAAAGGAACGAAGATAGGCTAACTCGGGAGATCCTTGAGGCATTCGAGATAAGTAAAACAGGAGCGTAATGTATAAGCACACCGTCAGTGGTCTTGACAAGAAAGGAGGTCACCTTTTTGAGACGGCCTCAGATGTATAAGAGAAGAGATATGGCGATGAAATAAATAGTGGGAATTTCAATCAAGAAATCAGTTGACAGTGTAGCTGCATACTCGTCTAGTCGTTCCTTCTATGCCCGTGTTCCTTAAATTCTGCTGCTACAACCCTCGAAGAATAACCAATTAGCCCAGTTAAACACCCTTTTGTCAATATATGATATTCTGTTGGCTGCTGGAGCATGTAGTGTGTATGTAAGTGTCGAAACCATTATTTTAAGCTGTTGTATTGCATAAGGATGTGTGAATATTTGCAACTTTGTAATTATGCATCGAATAGTGCCCTATTCGATTCGGTGGTCACCTTTTGTAAATGTGAATATCTTTTTATACGTTTCGGGTATTTCAAAATGCCAACTGCATTCAATAAAATAAGCGCCAAAATTGACGGCACACAAGAAGAAATACAGACAGGACAATGCGCTACTTGAAACTGTTTACTGAAATGACAAGTGGCTGATTATATAGCCATGAGGAGAGGAGAACGAAAAAAGAGGGACACTGAATATGTGAATGCGCACGTGCGAGAACACTGAACACTGAATTTTGGCGCTTATTCTATTGAAAGCTATGCACCAACTAGCCCCACAACGTGTTTTACTGCCAACTGCACCCACATAAACACTAAATTGCAGAAAAGTACGGTAAATTTTCACCAAGACAGGCGTGCTATTGCCATAAAACATTAGAACTTGCGTAGAGGTTGCAGGCTAGGTTACTCAGGAAGCCACACTTTGCAGGCTCTACAGTGATCATTTGCATCCTCTGAAGAGCCCTGTGCATGCGAATAAAGTACTTGTTTGCTCGTATGCTCAGTTTGTGTTTTTCAAATACAATACTTAGTAAGGTACTATACTATTACAGAAATTTGCTAACTTCAAAAATACAGGGATATAAACATCAGTTTATGTTAATTACGATAATGGCTATTCATTTTTAGAAAAGTGTTCAATTCAATTTGCTTCTGGCACTATACTATTCGGTCCCAAAAATCCTTATTTGCTCACGTCTAATATTGCATCTTTTTTGTGCTGTCTTTCACATGTGCATTGCAAACAAGACTGACATAAATGTGCACTCGGAGAATATTACATATAACTTTTTAAAAAATTCCCAGTGGGCTAGTTGGCTCGACATAACACTGTTGCACAAAGTGACGAAGGGACAGGACTTAAGAGAGAAAAACAATACACGACACCCAAGTGCAAACTAACAACTGTATTATTTTTCGGAAAATGAGACCTTCATATAGCCTACTCGCATGTTCAAGGATGTTCTTCCCAGTCTAACCATGCCATCTATTGTCAGTCATTATGCTAATCTCTTTGCTGACTGATATAGATGGCACATGGGGTCATCTTGATGTTGTAGGCTTCCATGACTTCTTTTTCTTTGGTTACTACATTTGAGAAAGATCCCCATCCTGTGGAAGATACGGCATGAAGCGCAGTGTATGGCAAGGTCTCTGGGTGCTTGTATCAGACTGCAGTTGTATAGGTGGTCGCACAGTCAATGGTTTACGCACCTGCCTGTTTGGCCCATGTAATCAGCCCCATGGGTCAAAGGTATCTTGTAGACCATGTCTATCGTGCATTCAGTCAATCCTTTAACGTGGTTTATAGTGCATGCATTCAGGGTATTCCTTTCGCTGGTCATTCCATTTACTTTTGAGCACATTTCCTTTAGCTTTTGTCGTGCTGTGAGGACCACTCGTTCGCTCGGTTAAACTGAGCGAACGAGTTCAGCAAAAGATGAGAGCGAAGGCAGCATGCAGTGGGAGATTAAAAAATCGGCAAGTGAGAAGAGGCATGAGGCGGAAAGTGGATAGGAAGGTGCAGCATAACCATGAGGCAGAAAGGAGAGGAGTGTATGGCAAAAGTGTGCAAATAAAAGCGAAATGCAGTGACGGTAGCTATGAGATGGTGCCAGAGTAGCACGCAATGTCTGGGAGGTTTGTTGGCGGTGGCTTCTGTGAACCATGCCCATGCGTCACCTATGCGCTGGCTCACGCGATCTCCAGATTGGCAAGGCAGTGGCGCCATACTTCGCTCCGTTTGCAACATGCGACACGAGACCGATTGTCCTTGCCAACGAAATGACAACACATGTAGAGCTGCACTCAAATTTCGTATTAGGGAGTATCGTAATCATCTGTGATTTTTTTTCTGTCAATTGCATGTGCTCTGCAGTAATAAACATTGCAGAAGCATCACTGATCGTTTATGCTCTTATGCCTCTCAATATAGGTATTGTATCAAAGCAGATTCCTTGCTTTGTACATGTTTGTTTCCAGAGCTGTCTCTGCACATTTTACGCTTTATGAAGAGGGGAGGCTAGGAAACAGCTTAGAAGTTATAGCACTGCTCCACGTATTGCAATTATTCATTTTGTGCTAGGTGTCATGTGCTGTAATGTAAGCTCTGCAAATGTTCCTTATGCAATTTTTTGCACATGTGGCGACACAGCAAAATACCCTCTCTGCCACTGCACAACTGTCGCACATCTGTACACGTGTACATGTGTGATAGCGTTTCCCTTTCTGTCATGCGGGCCATATTGCGATCACATCAACCTCGCTCACTATGTGTATGTAATCATTGGCCGCCAAGCTGCGGTGTACTTTTTGTCCTTATATTCCTTGGCTGTCATTCTGCCACGTTAAGTTGCTGCCATGCAATAAAACATGTTTCAAGTTCAGTCTGCCTCTTCGTTCACGGAAGCCCTGGAACACGACACCAACCTTTCACGCTAACAATGTGTTCTGTGAGCTGTACTCCATCTCAGTAGTTCCTTGCCGCACTGGGGAAGCTGCAGGGCTCCTTAGTTAATAGGAAGGCTAAATGCCCCTCAAGGTGTCTTCATTGCACCGCACCGTCTGCTTGGTATCTGCTTTCCATCCTGTGAGTACATGCTCCATTGTTGGAGGATTGATGATAAAAACGTTTTGATACCATAACCAGAAGCTTTGTTTACGGGCATGCGACAGCAGAGAGAGAAGTGGTTCTTGAGGGGAAGGAGAAAAGGCTAGTGCTATTTTCTGCAACCCATGCGGGAGCACGGCTCAGCACCAGCAGGGTGGAGGGGATTGGGTTAAAAGAGAGAGTGGGTAGGAGGGAGAAAGGTAGAGGGTCCTAGAGATGGAAGCAAAGTAGTGGCCGATGAGGAAGCCCGAGGTGGCAGAGCTTCGCTTCACCTGTACACTTTCCCTCCATTTACCTTGCAGCCACCTTAATAAACAGCAAGTATGAACGCCCTCATAAATGTTCACTTGCGGCGCAGCGTCTGCTCGGCGTCTACTTGCTGGAATGAGAGCAGTTTAGCAAAAAATCTAAAGCTCTATTTTACTGACTGCAGCATTTATCATGGGTGCGAAGAGGGTGTTGCGACAGAAAGCCTGTGGTGCAAATTCAAGGAAATGTACTAAGATGCTGATCAAAAATTTTATAGTTGTATAGTGCAAAACCACATATACATACAGGAATGACATGACACTGGTCATAACTTAAAGCAACGGTTCATGGGGCCCACGTATATGGGCACATAAACATGATTCTGAATGCAAGTTTGCCAGTTGCAAGTTTGACTTGAAATGTTAGTCACTTTTCAGATAGAAGTGACATGATGACATACTGGTAATCAATGCCTGTTATTTCTTTATTCCCACAACGATCAGCTGTATAATACTTGTGCTCAGATACAATAACGCATCTCTGAATCACAGATATCACATCCCATATGCCCTATGCAACTTTGCCACATGAAATGGGAAACTCGTTGATATAATTAGTTACGGATTATGCCAAAGTGTTATGCTGTTTCTTGCAGTTTGGTCTCTCATGAGTATTTGCGTAATGTGAAAAATAGTACCCTGATGTTCTAAATGTTATGTATACTATATGACAATACTATTCTTTTTCCGTGATCAGAGGAGGCTTTTGTGTCAATATATAAATTGGAAGTTTTTTAACAACGAATATGTGACAAGTACTTGCATGTGAACAAGCATATGCAGCCTTCCAAAGGCAAGCACGGTAACGAATGTATCTTTTAGCCATATTTATTTTAGCCATAGTTAAATTCAGCATGTCTAGGTTGTTAACATGTCGAAGTATTCACCAAATTGGGGTAGCAGTGAGACTCCCTGGGGAAGCAATACCTCAGTTGTACTGATGGTATGGCTTGATTATATAGTTTCATCATTGCTTGTTTAGAAATACGACGGTGGGTTAGAACCTATGAAATCCCACAACAGCAAGGCTGAACATCCATCCTTGCTTCTCAGAGGCTTAAAGAATGATGAACAGTTATGCTTTCCAGGATATTTTGGTAACAATTATATGCCATCTTCATTTCAGTGGAACGGAAAGAAGTGATTGAGCACAGCCATGGTATTGTAGCATGCATGAAGGGATACAGGAGAGCCTGGGGGCTAATATATGTTAATAGAGTGAACAAGTAGCTGTGACTGGCAAGATTATATTACTCCACAGAGGATGCTGCAGTAAGGTTCGTGCAACTGTAAGCAATACGAGAACGAGTAAAAGATTACTTGTAATATATGGATTTGTATGGCAGATGAGAATGTGCACCCAATTTGCCACTACGCATTTTTTCTAGTTTATGTTCAGCACAGAGTGTGAGTTACTATGGCTTCTTAACTGGAAATTTCTGCGTTCCGTTTCACAGTGTTTATGGGGCTATCTGCATTCATTTGACTACTTATGAAGTGATTGCATAATAGAACACGCCCACATTACAGATTTACACAGAACATTATATGAATTCATCATAAAGCTCCACCCAAGATAGTGTCTGTTGGTTATGAGAATAAAAAATGGCAACAAACATTCCCTTACTTTCTTGTGCTGCCCCGCACATGCTGTTAATTAACTAATGTCTACAATGCAGACATTCTGTTCTTTCATTAGGGGTAGGTGCAAGTTGCCCTGACACAATTAACATGCATTCATTGCCCACAAGCTACTGCATGTTGGAATCGGTGTTACAGCAGGCATGGCAAATGTTCTCCCCTACTTGTGTCTTGTGCATCATATGAGCCAGCATTTCATTTCATTGTCATGTACCTGTTTAAGCTGTTACTGATTCAGAAAGGCAAATATAAAATGACTTACTACGTCAACCATTTTGCAGGCAAGATCCTTGCACTCATTAGAGAGTTTTAGATCAGGGGGATGCAATCGTTGAGGCTCGAAGTACTAGGGGGCCTCAATGCTTGCGTCCCCTTAATCTAGATCTCTATATAGTCGCTTGATAATCTTGCTTTGCTTTGAGATGAAGTACATGTACTGTGCATAGGCTAACAAACAGGTGCCTGTTTGTTAGCCTATGCACTTCTGTTTCTTTTTAATGTGGCTGTGCATCAGCTAGCTACGTTGTCACTACATGAATGACGTTTGGGCCAAGCCCAACGCAATGAAGTAACATTACTTTGCTATAGCTCACTGACTGTGCAAGCTTCTTTTTTTGTCTAGGGAAAAGAATAAAAAGAGAATGCATGCATAAATGATGTTGACAGCAGCAAACAGTCTCAAGGCAATCATCCTTGATTGTCGCCATTGCTGAGAGAGCAAGCATGCCTGTATTCACTTTGACCACAGGCTGTACATTGTTTAAATGCTGATAGAAGTATGGATAAATAGTGAAGGGGCAGCAGATTGGCCACCCAGGCCTTTATGCATGGGCATTGCTGCCTTGTGTGCCCTGTAAAGCTCTGTCATCTCTTAAGGCATGAATGACATAACACTACTTCTATTGGCAGGGACATTTTTAGCACCAACAAGAAACGTAAACATTAGGTGAATTCACGCCTAGATGTGGTGTCTTTCCAGCAATATGAATTAATATTTGTTTTCATGCAAACATTCTTCTCTTGAAAACATATCTGACAAGCATCTCTGCCTGAAGAAGTAACTGTGATATGTACATATCACTTTTATTTATGTCATAATTGTAATCAATTGCTCAAGACGTACTGATGGCTAGTTGTTTAGTCATGACTTAACATGGCAGTGCACTTTGAAATATTGACGTAACATAGAATGAACAAATGCTAGCTCTGTGCGCCCCTGTGCGTTCATTCGATGTAACATCATTGTTCAGAAGTGTAATGCCATATTACATCACTATTAACTTGACAGCTACTAAAGAGACCTCAGCAGCAAAGTGCAACTAAATCAACAAGCCACTCTTGATGATTCATATGCGTGCTCGGTGATGAAGTGACTTGTCAATCAACACAGCTATATTCCGTGATAATAGAACATCTGTATAGGAGTATGTTAATAGATAATGCTGCGGCGCTTCAGCGTGCTGCGCTGTTGCTGTGACAGATCCCTTGCTCATTGGCTTAGATACACCTGTGTGTTCGTGTATGCGTGTTCTTCCAAGCTGTTACGTACAGGGTCTGGCCCCATCCGTGAAAGGAATTCGCATTGGTTGGTGGCAGAAAACAGACCGAGTTTATTTTCTACAACGAATGCAGAAGAGAGCCGCATGTGTTCGAGGGGGCAAACTCTCGGTCCCTGTCTAGTGGCCGAGACGCTGAGGGTGATGGAGAATTCTTGGAACGCGACTCGGGGCGGAGTGGCTTCCTGTTTCGTCTGCACTGGTGCCTTGTCCAGCCGAGGAGGGGTGGTGCATCGCTTGTACACAATATTTTCCTCCCTTCTCAGATTGAGTCGCCGTAGCGATCCGGAGGGTGTCGTTCCCGCTGCGGGCATGACTCTGCAGTTGTGTTTGGCACGGTCTCAGGGGCAGTGCCAATCTCTGGTTTGGTCACCGATGATTGCGAAGGCTCCAGCATTCCTGAGAGAGTGGCCTCTGACGACGTGGAGTTATCTGCTTTTATCCGAAGCATAAATGGGAGCGGGACCCTGCTCGCGGTTAGCGTACAGCCCTTATCCTGTGTCGCCGAATCTTCTGTGGGGTGTCTCAAAATACCAGGCTTGATGTGGTCACATTGTCATCGCACTAACCTGTTGGGGCCTTTAAAGAGCCGCAATCTGTGGCCTAGCTTTTCCAAAACCGTTCCCTCTGTCCAGATCAGATTCTATCTGAAGTTTCAAAAGAAAACTGCTTGTCTTACAGTGAGTACTCTCGACTTTGTGTCCCTGTTGCAGTTGGTATGGATTTTGTTCGCTTTTGCTTGGGTCTGAATGCACGTGAGAGCTGTATCCAGCTCAGCCCGAACACAAGTGCAGCTGGCATTTCACCTGTTGATGTGCAGATTGTGGTGTGTTGCTTTAGAAAAAGTGGGCCAGCCTACACGCGAATGTTTCGACCTTGTTTGTGGCTAATGCTCGTTTTGTTTCAAAAGCCACCCTTCCTGCTTGGCCATTTGTTGTAGGATGGTAATGCTCGTTTTGTTTCAAAAGCCACCCTTCCTGCTTGGCCATTTGTTGTAGGATGGTACGGTGTGCTTGTTACATGGACCACCCCATTCTTCTTTCGGAAGCTCTCAACTTCTACTGAAACGAAGGATGGCCCGTTATGCTTGCCTGCCGAACAAAAGTCAATACCTGCCCAACAAAAGTACCTTCATGCACATGCCTTCAAGACCACAATTATATAGTGGTTTGCAGGTGCGAGTTTAAGAAGGCAGTTTCTTGTCTTTGTTGGAGTTTCCATCCGGAAGCCTCTAACAAGGCACCCTTCCTGCGCTGAAAGCTCAGTCTTCAGTTTCCGGCACGATAAAAACTGTTCTTTTGGCAGTTTATGAACTTCACCATTTGAAACAGCCTCCAGCACTCGGGACAGAACTGAGTCCTCTCGAGTCATTCGTGCTAGTTGACACGGTGAAAGCTCGAAGCTGGGCATGGTAGCCAACATGAGCACGTCTCTTGGGCGATAAGGTTTATCTTGTGCCGGTAGTGGAAGTCAGCTTAGAGTGTCCGCATTTTGGTGCAGTAGGCCAGGCCTGTATAGCAACTTGTAATCGTACATTGCTAGTTTAAGGCACCATTGCTTGATGAAAAGACCCGGGGTACTTGCTTTGTTTCACTCACAATTACAATCAATGCCTGGTGATCTGTTATGGTCACATGCCGGCCAGCTATGTACTTATGAAAATGACTGATGCTGTATATTACTGCTGCACTTTCTTTGTTGAGCTGGAAGTAGCTCTTTTCGGCACTTCCCAGTGTTCATGAACTGAATGCAATGGGCGCCTCTCGGCAAATAGCATCATCCCAAGCGAGGACGGCATCAACGCCGTACGGCGATGCGTCCACAGACAAAAGAAGGGGATTCGTCCCTTCGTAGTGAGCGAGCACTGTAGATGCACGAATCATCTCCTTAAGTGCCTCGAAATTGGCTTGATGCTTGCTCTTCCACTTCCAGTGCGTGTTTTTTTCTAGGAGCCTATACAATTCCACCACGACCATTGCTCTGTTCTCCAAAACGCAGTCGTCAAATGAAATAAGGCCCAGAAAAGCCCTTAGGGATGTCTTGTCAGATGGTTTGGGTGCTTGAAGTATAGCCTCAACCTTTTTCTCGGTGTTGCAAACACCATTGCCATCAATTCGATGTCTCAGAATCTAAACTGACGTAATTCCGAACCTGCACTTTTCTTTCTTGAGGCGTAAGCCATTCTCAGTCTCGACAGAACCTGACTCAGACGCTGTGCGTGCTTATTTGCACTATTCCCGTTGACAATGATGTCGTCAAGGGGAACACTCACCCCTGGAATTCCAGGTATCTTTGCCTCCCTCACGCACTGGAAGATAGCTGGTGCAGCGGAAATTCAGAACGGGAGGCATTCCACCCCGAATAGTCGTTTTGTGGTGTTCACTGTGAGCAGTGCTGCAGTTTTTTCATCAACTTTCAGTTGTTGATATGCTTGATAAAGATCCAACATTGAGAAGAGGGTTCCACCATGCAGGTTTGCAAACACTTCATCTATAGTTGGTAGCGGGTAAGATGCCTTCTTTGCTGCTGCATTAACAGTAACAGTGTTAACAGTACTCCTGTAGTCACCACAGACATTGAGTGTACCGTCGGTCTTCTGAACAAGTACCAATGGGCTGGCCCATTTGGTATGCTGTGTTGGTTTTAGGATGCCTTGGCGCTGTAGATGGTCAAGCTTATGTTCCATAAGTGCATGCAGCGCCACTGAAATCGGACGAGCCTTGCAAAACATTGCTGTCGCACCGTCTTCGAGTTCCAGGTGAACTAAAGGACCTGTATAGCTTCCAATGTCTTCCTTGAAGACATCTGGGTGTCATCCCACGACCTCCGTAATTTCTAGTGCTGGCTCTCCAACGTGGTTGATCCCCTTCACCTGAATTTGAAGTGCCAAAAACCAATCTCTGCCTAGGAGGTTGCACCCGGTGCCCGTCATAACGAACAACGGCAGCAGATAGTCCTTTGATCTCAACATCACATGAACTTGTGTGGAGCCCAGGACATGTAATTGTTTACCTGACCATGTGCACAAATCGAGCGGCTCGCATGAAAGCCACGGAGTGTTTTTCCTCCACCTTTTGTAGTCCGTGTCTTCACTTATAAGGGAGCATGCTGTACCTGTGTCCACCTCAAACTGGACTGGCTTTCCCTCCAATATCAAGTCCACGAGCAACTTGGGGCAGTGTGTACGTACACTATCCGTGTGCAGCTTGCAGCAGGATTTGCTGACAGGTGGTGGTTTGACACTGTGTGCCCATAGCTGTTAATTGTCGGAGCGTGGTTCCGTGTTTTTCTTTTTCTTTGAGATGCAGGCATGCTCGATGTAACCTTCCTTGGAGCAGAAACGGTACTCGGCTGTCTTGAATTTGCATGTTTCAGGGTCGTGCAAGCCGTCGCATCGATAGCAATGTCACGCTGACGTATGCTTGCCTCCTGGCTTGATTTGCGACGTCCTGTTAATTTCCTCCGAGTTTGCCACTCCCTTGATATCTCACCGATGCCTTGACGCACTTTCCGCTGACAAGGCTAAGTCCACAGCGCATTGAAATGTCAGGCTTTTTCTGCGAACAGTGTCTGCGGAAGATGTTCGTCCCAGACGCCGCGGACGAACTTGTCCCGCAGCATCACATATTGGGGCGGCATAGTTGGGTTCGCCGCTGAAGCGGTCGTTCGGGTGTCAGGTGACGTCGTCGATATTGTAGCCGAACGCAGCGCTCCAAAGTTGCAGTCGGCTGTCAACGTTCCGAGGGCCGCAGCTTAGCTGCTGATCGACTCGTCTGGCCGTTGAACGGGTCTTTGAAACACGTACCGGCTCTAAAGCTCGGATGTCTTGGTGTCGATGTGCCGCCTAAGAAGTGTCACTAAATCATTTAAGTTGACTTCTGCCGGGATCTTCGGCGTATATCAGCGCGCACATGGTGTTCGAAAGTGTCGGCTCCACAAAGCGTGAGGAGAAGTGCCCGCTTCTTCGCTGACGTCGCTCTCCATGAAGTAAAAGTCGAGGCGCTGGATCCACGATTCCCATGATTTGGTCGAGAAAGGCTCGACAGCGCCGTGCATTCGTCCTGTAGCCATGGCCTTAACTTTGAAAACTTATAGATCCGCTTCGCAACTCCTGCCTCATCGCCAGTGTTACGTACGGGGTCTGGCCCTATCCGTGAAAGGAGTGCGCGTCGGTTGGTGGCAGAAAACAGACTGCGTTTATTTTCTACAAAAGACGCAGGCGAGAGCTGCATGTGTTCGAGGAGGCAAACTCTCGGTCCCTGTCCGGTAGCCGAGACGCTGAGGGCGACGGAGGATTCTCAGAACTCGAATAGGGATGGGGTCGCTTCCCGTTTCTCCGCGCTGGTGCTTCGTCCAGCCGAGGAGCGATGGTGCGTCGCTTCTCCACCAACACAAGCTTTCCCTTGCACACCTACAAAAAGTGCGCCATCGCGCCGTACACAACCGAGCACATAGTGACGTATGTTGTCGCAACATAATGCGGTAGCAATTAATAAATAATAAAAAAGCGGCACAGGTAAGACGACTGTGTTCCAAAGGTGGGTCACCACGTCAATACCACACATGCAGCACAGAATATGACAGTGCAAGAGTCGCGTTTTCACCATGACGCGAAAGCTTCAACCCGCATCGACAAAAATATGACAGTGTCGTCTGCTGTTGGCGATAGTTGCCGACTTCGAACAGTGTTGCTCTGCGCCCTGCCGAATGTTTGCCAGCTTTGAACAGACGTCGCGTTTCCAAACCGAAGTGCGGATGCAGGCGCATTTGAACCGCTCGAGCTAACTAATAAAAAAATAACTAATAACACAGCAAACGTAATAATAATATCCTGGCACGATGCGAAATATTGCTGGTCGCCAGCACACGAGGCAACAACTCGCTGATGCATGTTGCCAGTTGCTGCTTACCTATTTGGACAACCAGAGGGCGCATGCGAACCGCACCGCATCATGCGGTTTCAGCGTAAATGCAATTTTGTGACCGATCGCGACGACCGCCCGTTTTTCACGAACCGCATGCATGCGGTGCGGCGTGCAACGATGGGCGGTTTGAGCGTAAATCGGCCCTTAGCAGTCGACTCATGCTTTGCCAGGACCTTCGGATGCTTCCAGTTGTGCCCCAGGCCGCCAGGCCAACGCCACCCTTGGGGCTTGCAACCCATTTGCGACACCGCGCTTAAATGCCCTGGGGACAACGTCGGTGTGCCCTTCCAAATATTCGACAAGGCCTCTTAGCTCCGGGTCAGCCCGATGCTGTTCAGCGAAGTCTTCCGCGGTTATCATTCTAAGGAAGACGTCGTCAATCTCGTCATCTTGCGGCGGCGGGTCAATGGGTGCGCTTGATAGGCAATCGGCATCGGAGTGTTTTCGTCCGGACTTGTAGGTTACAGTGATGTCGTATTCTTGTAGTCTGAGGCTCCACCGCGCCAGTCGTCCTGAAGGATCCTTTATATTCGCTAGCCAACACAACACGTGATGGTCACTGACGACTTTGAATGGCCAGCCATAAAGATAAGGGCGAAATTTAGCTGTAGCCCAAACGACGGCGAGGCATTCCTTTTGGGTCGTAGAATAGTAGCCATCCGCTTTTGACAGCGACAGGCTAGCGTAAGCTATCACCATTTCGACTCCGTTTCTCCTCTGGACAAGAACGACACCGAGGCCTAGGCTACTGGCGTCAGTATGGATTTCTGTATCGGCGTACTCGTCGAAGTGCGCAAGTACCGGCGGCGACTGCATGCGTCATTTGAGTTCTTCAAATGCGTCGGCCTGCGGCGTTTCCCACTTGAACTCAACATCGCATTTAGTTAGACGTGTCAACGGCTCAGCGATGCGTGAAAAGTCCTTGACAAAGAACCTGTAGAAGGCACACATGCCAAGGAATCTACGCAATGCCTTCTTGTTGATGGGTTGAGGGAACTGTGCGATGGCAGCTGTCTTTTGTGGGTCTGGACGGAGACTAGATTTGCTGATTACGTGGCCTAGGAACAGAAGCTCATCGTAAGCGAAGCGGCATTTTTCCGGCTTCAGAGTAAGCCCTGACGACTTGATGGCCTCTAGTACTGTCGCAAGCCGCCTGAGGTGATCGTCGAAATTTCTGGCGAAGACGACGACGTCATCCAAATAAACGAGACCGGTCTGCCACATCAATCCTTCTAACACCGTGTCCATGACGCGCTGGAACGTTGAAGAAACCGAGCACAGTCCGAATGACATAACCTTGAACTCGTAGAGGCCGTCTGGGGTGATGAAGGCCGTCTTTTCGCGATCTCTTTCGTCGACTTCTATTTGCCAATAGCCAGACTTGAGGTCCATCGACGAGAAGTATTTAGCGTTGCAGAGCCGATCCAATGCGTCGTCTATTCGTGGGAGGGGGCATACGTCCTTCTTCGTGATCTTGTTCAGACGACGATAATCGACGCAGAAACGTAGGGTTCGTTCCTTTTTCTTTACCAGGACAACAGGGGATGCCCACAGGCTTTTCGACGGCTGGATGATGTCCTTGCGCCGCATTTCGTCTACTTGTTCTCTTATAGCTGCACGTTCCCGCGGCGAAACTCGGTAAGGGCTCTGGCGGAGTGGTCGAGCGCACTCCTCGGTGATTATGCGATGCTTGGCGACTGGTGTTTGTCGAATCCTCGATGTCGTCGAAAAGCAGCCTTTGTATCGTCGGAGCAAATTTCTGAGCTGCTGTTGCTTAATCACGGGGAGACTTCGATTAATGTCGTAGTCTGGTTCGGGAACCATCGTCGTAGGGGTAGATGCGGCGGAATCCGAGAGGAGAAACGCATTACTGGTTTCCAGAATTTCCTCGATGTACGCGATCGTCGTGCCCTTGTTGATGTGCTTGAACTCCTGGCTGAAGTTTGTCAGCAACACTTCAGTTTTCCCTCCATGCAGTCGAGCCATCCCTCTGGCGACGCCGATTTCACTATCTAGCTGTAGACATTGGTCGCCTTCGATGACGCCTTCTACATCAGCAGGTGTTTTGGTGCCGAACGAAACAACAATGCTCGAGCGAGGCGGGATGCTCACTTGATCCTCGAGAACACTCAAGGCGTGGTGACTACGAAAGCTCTCCGGCGGTATCGCTTGATCTTCCGACAGCGTTATCGATTTTGGCTTCAGGTCTATGATTGCGCCGTGTTGGTTCAGGAAGTCCATGCCGAGAATGACGTCTCGTGAACACTGTTGGAGGATAACGAAGGTGGCAGGGTAAGCCCGGTCATGACCGGTTATTCTTGCCGTGCAGATTCCAGTCGGCGTAATGAGGTGTCCTCCAGCGGTCCGAAATTGGGGGCCCTCCCATGCAGTCTTAACCTTCTTCAACTGGGCGGTGATGTGCCCACTCATTACGGAGTAATCGGCCCCTGTGTCGACTAAGGCAGTGACTGCGTGGCCGTCGAGAAATGCGTCGAGGTCGGTGGTTCTTTGTCTGGCGTTGCAGTTGGGTCTTGGCGTCGGATCACGGCTGCGTCATGTTGAACTGAAGCTGGAACGTCGCGTCGTCATGTCGTCTTTCGTCTGTGTAGTCTCGGCTTCCTGACTTCGTCGGGACGGCGGCGTATTAGGTCGTCGAGATGATGTCTTCGTCGTCTTCGTCGGCGGCGGAGGATCTTCGTCAGTTCGACGAACCGCAACCGCACCTCCATCGGTTGCTGCTTTTAGTTTTTCGGATATGGGCTCCCTGACCGGCCCCGGGCTGGGCCAGTGTATGGTCGGCGCTGCGGTGACAGGTAGCGGCCTGTGATGGCGAACGCGACGGCCGTCGAGAGCTCCACTGAGTAGCGGCGAGGTAGTAGGCGATATCGCGAGGGCGTTCACCTTGCTGCGGGCGCGGAGCGTTGACGGCGAAACCTCGCAGTCCCATCTCCCGGTATGGGTATGGGCGATACACATGGCCGGCTTCTCCGCAGTGATAGCAGAGCGGGCGGTTGCCGGGGGCTCGCCAAATGTCCGTCTAGCTCCCGTAGGTGCGCTGGGCGACGGGTGGGCGTGCTGGCGGCGGCGGCGGTGGACGACGGAATTGCGTCGTTGCAGGGCCCTGGCGTGGTCGCGGAGGGGGACCTTGAAGGCGTGCGACGGCGGCGTATGTCATCGCTTCTGGCTGGGGCTGCGGTAATTGTGGTTGCAGCTCGGGAACTCCAAGCGATCGGTTCACCTCTTCTTTCCCGATGTCGGCGATTGAAGCCTCTTGGGGCTGCGACGAAGGCAGGACCTTGCCCAGTTCTTTGCGCACAATGGCCCTGATGGTCTCGTGAAGGTCGTCGGAATCCAGTCCTTGGATGGCGTGCTGCGGTGTGAGCCCCTGGCGGTTATATTGCCGGGTGCGCATCTCCAGAGTTTCTCGATCGTCGATTCCTCTGCAGAAAACTCAGCGACGGTCTTCGGCGGGTTACGAATAAGTCCGGCGAAAAGTTCCTGCTTGACGCCCCGCATCAGGAAGCGGAGCTTTTCTCCTCTGACATTTCCGGGTCGGCGTAGTTTCTAGTAGTGCTTGGGCTTGCTCTTTTCGCACGACGCTTGTAAACGTTTGCAAGAAGCCGCTTCGTAACAGGTCCCACGTCGTTAAGTTGGCTTCTCGATTCTCGAACCAGGTCCTGGCGGCGTCTTACAGTGCGAAATAGACATGCCGCAGCTTGTCGTCGCTGTCCCAACTGTTAAACGTAGCGACCCTCTCATACGTCTCCAGCCAGCTTTCCGGGTCCTCAAATGTGCAACCGCGGAAATTCGGTGGCTCCTCGGGCTGCTGCAGAACTATTGGGGCTGCTCCGGCTGCCATTGGGGCTGTCTTCTTGGTCGTCTCTGGACGAACTACTCTGACGATCTTCTTGGTCGTCTCTGGTAGAATTCCGTGTTCCGGGGGCAGTTGCTGTAGCCGGCGGCTTGCTCGATGTTCCGGGACGGCGCTGGTGTTGTCTTTGCGGTCCGGGCTTGAATTACGGCTTGTCGGGGGCGTCCGGTACATGAACGTAAAGCACCTCCACCAGATGTCACGTGGTGGTGACGTAGAAGGACACAGTAGCAATACTGTGAACGACAAAGCTAACTTTTATCGGGCGAACCTGTTCCCACAAGACAGGCTACACTTATAGCACAACGATTGCGGCGAACACGGTCGGCCATCGTCGAAAATCTGAGCAGCGGGTCAAGCGCGTCGGCTTTTATAGATCAGTGGTCGAATGTTCCAGTTTAACCGATGGGACCCGCGTGTCTTCCACAAAGTTCTACACTATTCGCGTCGCGCATACATGCAATCAGAGTACACAAGTTGCGGTGAAAGACAGTGTACGGAACCATCGATAACATTCCAGAAACTTCTTTTACATGCAGGCGCGTCCTGCGCTGCGCGATAACATTTATTAGGCGGCCAAATGTGGTTGCCCGATAAAGATAAGTACACGTGTCAATATCTAATAACTTTGACAGTTGTATTTCAAATCCTATTGTCGCGGTTTTGTGGGGCCCGTTATTGGAGTTTTTCCTCCCTTTTTGTAATCAAGGGAGTTTCGCCGCCGCTGCTGCGGAGGCTTATGTCCATCGCCTCCAGCGTGGTGATGGGTTTCCGCGGGTAACCCGCGGGGGTACGGATTTGTGGCTTCTCCCGATTGGGGGAAGCCATGCGGCCTACCGGCTCAGGGGCGAGCGAGCCTTTTTTGTGTGATAGTGTGGCAGCCTTGGCTGCACCTGTCAGAGTTGTGGATGGCCCTGCCTGAGCAGTGGCCTGAAGTTGGAGTGGTGTGTCGCCACTCCCAGTAACTTTGGTTGTGCCAGAGGCCGCCGTCAGGTGCCCCTCTGGGATGTCAATGGTGCCGACAACAGAGTGCCGTTCGGGTGGGGGACGGGGCAGACACACATCAACAATGGTGTACTGTGTGCCCACTGTCACCAGACGCCGCTCGGCCCCCCCGGCGCACGGCATCAACATATGATCTGGATGTCTCTTTACTGAACTTTTTCCTTGCCTCAAGGTAAGATATGTTTTCTCGTACTTTTAGATTGATTATTTGTTTTTATTTTTTGAATGCTTCACAGGTTCGTGAGTACGCTGCATGTGGACCGTTGCAATTTGCATACTTTGTTTCACTTGCTTGGTAGTAGTCAGTATTGTGTTGGGTTTCGGTGCATTTGGCACAGGTCTCCTTGCCTCTACATGTTTTCCTGCCATGGCCATACCTTTGGCATTTGAAACATCTCCTAGGGTTAGAGATGTATGGGCGCACTGGGCACCTGATGAATGCAACCCGGACAGACTCGCGCAAGTTAGTGCTGCCGAATGTTAGCACGACGTGAGGTGTTTTTTCTTCGCCGTTGCGCCTTATATTTATGCGGCGAAGGGACGTTAGTCCTTGGTTTCACAAATTCTCGAGGAGCTCATTTTCGTTCTCTGTCATTAGCAGCCGCTCAGAAATTACTCCCTGAACGCTGTTCAGGCTTCTGTGAGGTGTTACAGTAATGTTTAGGTCAGCAAGCTTCTTTTGTGCGAGGAACGCATCACTCTGCTTTTTGGATTTGACTTCTACAAGCAGATCTCCTGAGGGCCGTTTTTTTGCTTCATATTCTTCGCCTATGTTAGCTACTAGCCACTCTTGCTGTACAAACACTGATAGAGTGGCCACTGGAGCGTTTTGCTCAACAGCGTGAACTACCAGGAACTGTGCAAAATTTTCAGCACATTTCTGAGTTGTAACTTTGATTCCTTCGGTGCGGTACTGTTTCCGGTTCCGATCGTTTCTTTTAGAAGTGGAAATTGAGAATCCATGCGACATGTAAGGATTAAGGGTTCCTATTGTATCACCTGTGTTTCACCCTTATAGACACAAGAAGGTCCCGGAGCCCCCCACCTGGTAAACAGACGGGGAGCCCGTCGGCCGGGGCTTGACCACGGCCCCGACCGCCTCCGTTCATGGTTTCTATGCTTCACCTTACAACCTGTCGCCACGATGCGGATTACAGCTTCGGTATGGGGGCTAAGGGTCCGTGGTGGCGCCAAGCACCATCACCTTAAGTCTCCAGGTGCCCTTGCGGGTGTCGCAGTTTCACGAGTAGCGAAGTACGTTTGCGCTACATTTCTTCTGCGCTATCCGCACACGCCTAGCCATCTTGCGGCAAACACAGAAGACCCCCTCCTCGCAATGTACGGCGATGCCCCGACACGTGGCGCGCCACTCCCCCATGATCGCGTCCACCTCTATGGCGCGTCGCGGCCCGGCTCTCCTTGGCGATCGCGACGTTTGGCTTGCGTAGATTGTTTGAGTAGGCGGTGCGAACGGGGTGCGATAACGCTATCGCGCTTCACTCTTGAAGGCGAAGCTTAAGCGTCCTCTAATTTTTTAGACCACGACTGTACATTTTCATGAAAAACTGGAAGACGGAGGTTTTGAAAACATACCTAACTTTGCCAATTGGATTTTCACGAAATGTGCAGAAGAACCGGAGTTTCTTACTCGCGTTCTTTGGACTCTCCAGAAACGCAAAAGGTAATCTTCACAACGCGCGCTACCGGAGTGATAGGAATCCGCAGTGGCGGGCACAAACACGACACCAATACCAGTGGTCATTTAATGTGTGGCGCAGTATTTGTCATGGCAATATCTTCGGACCAATCTTTTTTCACAACAGACTAACGACGGGATGATACATCAACGACATCCGCGAGGGCCCCGTCAACGACCTCGGTTGCAACGTTCCACTTCGCGCATTCGAAACACCTGGTTTCAACACAATTGTGCTCCTGCGCATTAGTAGTCAGTCTCGAGCGTGGCTCGACAAGCTTATTCCTGGACAGTGTATTGGACGGCTCGGACCGGTGCTCTGGCCCGCAAGGTCACCGGACATGACACCACTGGACATATTCTGGTGGGCCTAGGTGAAAGATGGCGTGTATAGCAGCGGAACTATAACACCGGATGCCCTTCAGGCAAAAATAAGCAGAGCCTGCCGCGAGATCACAACTTCGTTGGTCATAGCTGCCACCGCACAAGTGTTGGAAATAAGCAAGTACTGTATTGTTTCACATGGTGACCTCTTTAAAACGTGCTATAACTGGCAGTGGAAAATAACCGTTCAAACCTGTTGTAAAACGTGACTGTTTAACGAACGTTCATGATGTCGCCCTGTCCTTACATAAAAAAGAGCTTACGACAGAGGTAAAAATCGGTAAAAAACTGCTTTTTTATTTCACTCTTTCGCGGAGTTCAAGAGACACAAAGGGTAAATGGCCACACCAGCTGCACCTTCGGATGTTTCTTTGTGCGCAGCTGAGACCCCTCGCGGGCTTTTTTTTATTGGTATAAACTCCTGAGTAGCTCTTTTCTGTTCTTCCGGGAGCTACCTTTTTTTTTCTTTTTTCGTGCTCTATTGCTCACTCTTTTTTAACATTGTTTGAATTTCTGTTGTAGTTTTGTTTTATGATACGCGAAGGTTAAAGCTATACCGAGTGCCTCATGATCGAGCACAACATTCTTACGTCCGCACATGCTGATGCTTATCTCACCACGCTAGTTAGGTCGCGAAACCTCTCGAGCTATCCTACATGACGAAGCTTTGTACGATGTGGCGATAAACGATTGCAGCTCTATCTCTTTCAAAGAGGGCTTCGAGGCGCTGGAGTAGCGACGAGCGAGCGAGCGAGCGAGCGCGCATCTGTTTCATATTTGGCGTATTTCGCGGACTTTGTTTTTCTTGGAATAAACAACCAGGCACACTTAAGCAGGAAATAAATGGTTGATCGGAGATTATTTAAGGTGCTCTCCAACTCTGTAGTTGAAAAGGATAGAAAGTTGGTCGAGTCCGTACGGTAAGATGATGTTGGATTGTAGCGCGAAGTGAGATGGACAGAGACTAGAAGCAGACAGGAGGAGTGCTAACTCTCAACTAAAATGTTTATTGAAACGGACAACATATATATAGGTGATTGCAAACACCGCAGCATATGAACATGACAACGTCTAAAGACATCAGTTAAACATATCAAGGAGTAGGGAAGCCAAAAAAGAAAACAAGAAAAAGACACTACTTCAAGTTAACGCACGTGCTGTGAAGATACTGAAATTCGCATTCTAACAGAGACAAAGACGCGTGGATAACGCAAGTCGCTCATAATCGTTTGCTGTAAAACGCCTCGATTATTCCCCGCGTGGTTTGGCATTTGTTTTGAAAGATGTGAAGCATTAGGGTTGTTAATTGATATTTTGTGTTCTTTTAGTCTATTATTAATGCACCTGCCGCTCTGTCCAATGTAAGTTTTCCCGCACTTAAGTTAGTGGTTAACATATTTGCGGTTCAAGCAATATTACAGATGTTCATAATGAAAAGCAATAAATTTTTATACGTGATGAAAAAATGCTGGGTGTTAGTACACACGAGATCCGCTACTATACAGTCGGTACCATTCCTTTTTAAATCTTGGTCCAGGTAAGACACCCGGTATAGCGCCCACATTACTGCAGCTGCTCTACACGAGTTCGTTCTATCCTTATTACCTTTGCCTTGGTTCATCTTACTTTCACGCCGTAAAACTGGAATTTCTTCCTTTTAATCACTTGTTCAATGGCTTTCGTAAGCAGTGCCTTGCTCTTTTGATAGAAGTTTTGGTTAGCGCTATGGGGATTTTATCAGGCCCAGCGGCGGTGTTATTAGAAAGATTTTCTTCTGCTTTTTTCAAGTAAAAGATTTCTGCGGTAAATTTTCATCTCTCAGGCTTCTCTGTTGAAGCAGGATCTGGAAGTTAGCACTAGCTGTGCCTGATGTACCACAGCGCATGGTCTCCTAGGAAGACATTAATGTGTCCTCATCTCTTATAGCCATCTGCAAATTTGTTTTACTTTTGCTCGGACTGCTCTTTCACGATTCCAGAATCTTTATTGGTGCGCGTTTATGTTATGCACCCTACGTTCACTTGTGTACTTAATTTTCTCTCGCCCGAATTCATGTGGCAACGTTTTCGTTTCTCGGTATTTGTTCCATCTAAAGAGCACCTCTTCTTCGTGTAACCCAAACTTTTTTAGATTCTCGATGATCCTCAGACGCCTGCTTACGCTCTTCTACTGCTTGCTCTATTTCCTTGTCCCATCGCTTACGTGGTTCCCTCTTTCCAATCCAACAGATTTATTTTCCTTGTTTGTGTCATCTCCTTCTTCATAACGTCTACACGGTCATTATATTCCTAGACTTCTATGAAACGCCTCCATTTACTTCTTTAAGTTTTTGCAATCACTGTTATTTGCTTTTTGTTCAGTTCTTTAGAAATTCTTATACTATTGATTCGTGTTTTGCGTTGATATATCTCCAAAACTTAAGGTTAAACGTTTATGACCGCTACCCAGGATACATTTTCCCTGTTCATCTATCATTGTTTGTTCTAAAGATTGTAAAGAGGGATAAGGTGCCTCAGAAAGGCTGGCCAACGTTTCGATACGAGGACCTATTTTCGTCAAAGGCGGCCTCGTCATCCTCGGCATGTTAGCTTTAAAGGGTTAGTGCAGTGACATCACGTGCAGGTCTTGTCGGTGGTGGTTGGTTATGAAAGGAGAGACTTCAGAGGTAATGAGCACTGTCGCCTGACGTCTAGGAGCTTCGGTCCGAAGACGAGAGGACAAATGCGTGAGAGCGGGAAGGCGGGGCGAAAAGAAAAGAATGAGAAGGGGAGAGAAAAGGAAACGGGGGATCACGAGGGTTGCAATGTGGGCTTGTTGGTAATGCAACTTCAAGGGGAGTATGGTAGCGCGATTCAAAGACGGGACAAGAGAAGACACAAAGGGACACACACAGCGCTAACTTCCAACACTGTTTATTGTAGAAAACCAGGTCGTACTTATACACTCAGACCACATGATCAGATGGGTTTCTCTCCCTTCATTGTAAGCAACATAAGTGCTCCCCTCTCTTCGAATCAACAATCATTACTGGTAGAAACAAGTGCGAACTCACTAGACTTATAATAGAAGCCGAGCAGATTGATGCCCTAGGGGATTCATGTATCAGCAAACCATCATTGGCTCTCTCTGAAAAAGAACTGAAATTTTTGCGCATGGCTTAGCATATCACAAAATGTATCGCTCTGATTGTTAATCTGTTCACGTGCCTGTGACTCATGTGGTCTGAGTGTATAAGTGCGACCTGGTTTTCGACAATGAACAGTGTTGGAAGTTAGCGCTGTGTGTGTCCCTTTGTGTCTTCTCTTGTCCCGTCTTTGAATCGCGCTACCATACTCCCCTTGAAGAAACGGGGAGACACCAAAAGGGAAAAAAAATAAACAGAGAAGGAACAAGAGAAAAAAAAGAAGGGGGCATGGGAGGACGTTGGGGAAGCGAGAGGGTGGGAGCATTCAGGGGTGTCGTTGGCGGCATGTTTTTGTGGCAAAAAAAGAGCCGCTCAGGAGGTCAGTGCGCGACTAACACAAAAGAACAAAAAGAAATCATGAGTTGAAAGAGTGGCATCAGTAGTATAGCAGCAGTGCATCGAGTAATCTTGAAGTAGTTAAGACGGCGACAAGGAGTCTGCGGTGCAATGTATGGGGTGACTGAAAGGCAGTTGCATGGTCTTTCAAGGAGCATTAGCCCCAGTCGCTCAACGTAGGTGTCATTACGGCGGTATCCATAAATGGCGATACTCTGAGTTGAGGCGCTGAAAAAGGCATATTGATGTCTGGGACTTCGGAATGTCTTGGTGAGGGTGTTTCAAAATATATATAAAGAAAGAAAAGAGAGGGAGCAACCGTAACCTGCATAACAAATAGGAAGGTGACCTGTGCAGAGGCGGGCGGGGCAAGAGTACATAGGAAAAGGGATCGTACAGTTTATATCGACTTAAAAAACTGAAAGAGTATACTAAATTGAGTAGTAGGCAGGAAAAAGTTTTTCGACATGGAGGAGTAGGTGAGTTTAAGAATTAAGTTTAGCTGGTGGCATGTGTTTAGTGCCTTGGTTGATGATATGAAAATTTCAGATTTAAGTCGCCGCTTTTATAGATTCCAAGATGCCACGTGCCAAATTAATTCCCGTCGCGTGTAGGCAATCGAACTTCTGTATGAGGTATGATTACGTATATTTCCTTTCGCGAGGTGAACGGAAATTTGTAGTATATAGGGCTTTGCTTTGTCAAATATATGACCATGTTCATTACAGTGGCTGGCTATTGTTTAGGTAAATTGTGTTTTGTGTCTGCGCGGTCACCGTTGAGTCTAGTATGAATTTGTTCTCCAGTCTCACGAATGTATTGTTTGCTACAAGCTGCACATTCTAGACAGTAGACTACGTTGTTTGATGTGCAAGTGAAAGCCGAAGTTACCTTGTCTGCGTAATTCGACGCTGTACTTTTTACTGTAGTAGTATATTGAATATGTTAGCATGTAGCAGCTGGGGCGGCCACAGGCACAGGTTCCCGACTTACTCTTTGTTCTTAGTTTAGAATGCGCAAGAATATCTTTAAAATTAGTGTTGCGTCTGTAGGCTACTCTGGGCGGCCCGGGAAAAGTCTTATTAAGTTTCATGTTCCTGGTGAAAATAGGTAGTATTTACTGACGATGTTATTCACGTTCGGGAGTGTGTTTGAGAATTTAGTAGTAAGAAGAGGCGTTGTTGTTGTGATCCTTGGGCGGGGCTTGAGGACCTCTGCTCGATCAAGCTGGGTTGCAGCGGTGTGGGCTATTTGAAGGTCACTCTTTGTGTGGTTCCTATTTGATAGGGTTTCTTTAATGTGATCGAGTCCATCTACGTAGTCTTGGTTTTCAACGCAAATGCAACGTAGTCGTGCGGGTTGGTCTGTAAAGATGCCTTGTTTGCAATGTCTGGGATGGTGCCTCGTAAATTCTAGGTACTGCTGTTGGTCGAAAGGTTTCCTATACAGCGTTGTCTTTAGCCCGCCATTGTCAATGTATATAGTTCTGTCCAAAAAGTTTATGCGCTCAGTGGAGGATTCTGATGTGAATATTATTGTTGGGTGAAAACAGTTTAGAAATGCTACATATTTATCTAGACTGAATTGACCATGTCCCCAGATTATGAGTATGTCGTCAATGTATCGTAGCTATGTGTGGGGCTTGTCAGTGCAGGGCGACAGGAAATCTGTCTCTAGAATCCCGATAAATATGTCCGCGTAGGTTGGTGCAACAGACGTACCCATGCTTGTACCATGTATCTGTAGGTAGTAACTCTCTTCAAATTCGAAGTAGTTATGTGTTAGAACTAATTCAAGGAGAGACAAGTAGACTACAGTAATGTTGTGCTTTGTGTTTAGACAGAGTTTGTTTTATCGAAGGTAAGCCATCAGGGATTGGAATTTTGTTGTACAGGGCCGTGACCTCTACTGTCGCAAGAATTGTGTTCTGGGGTTGTGTGCCTTTAGTACTAAAGTCTTCGATAATTCTCAGCAGGTGTGGCGTATCTTGTACAAATGACGGAGGTGCTTTAGGCAATTCAGCAAGGTAGTTGTTAAGGAATGCGGAGATGCTCTCTGTCGGGTTGTTTGATACTATCGGGCGACCTGGGATAATCGCGGTGTATAGCTCAGCGAATGGAATTTTATGAATTTTTGGACGGACATAAAAACGCCCCGAAGTGTTGTTGCTTGGTTTAAGAAATTTCTATTCTGAAGGTGTTATCAATTCATCAGCCAAAAGTGATTTCAGCCTGTTGGTAATTGTCACTGTGTAGGATAATGTCGGATTGTTATCTAGCTTACGGAAATGTTCTGGGTTGTTTAGTTGTCTGTAAGCCTCGTGCTTGTATTTTCTACTGGCCAAATAACTATACTTCCACCCTGATCTACTTCCTTAATAACAATGTCATTCTGGCAACTAAGATTTGAAATGGTATGACTATCCGAGGCAGTTATGTTTTTAGTTCGCTTAGATGTCCTGGATTGGCTTATAATTTCGTTAGTGACAGTTTGAAGGTATAAGTCAATTTCTATGGCTTGTTCTGGTTCAGGAGTCTAAGTGGATATGGCTTTAAGCGCTGTCGTGCGGGTGTCTGGTGTGTCTGCGGAAAAGTGTCTGATACGCATTCGTCGGGAAAATTCTGAGAAGTCCTTGTGAAGCTCGAATTCCTTTATTGTGTTGTTCGCGGGAGAAAAGTTTAGGCTCGTGCTGAGTACGCCTATTTCTTTTTTATTTAATGCTTTTGAAATGTCTACAACACTGGAGTGGTTTGATTTCGTGGTTTAATCTTGTGGTTTAATTTTAGCCATAGACATCGGAACATAGCCCTGGCACCAGATGAGAAGAGAGATTTAAAGCATTACGACGAAAAACATTCTAGAAAATTGGTTGAAAAACAAAGGAAAAAAGCAAACTTTAAACAAAAAGAACCTTCCAGCCAAACAGCCACCACACGCCGACAAGAGGGAACTAGCGTTTTGAAGTACCAGACATGAAGGAAAGTTCCACAAAATTAAACCACTCCAATGTGTTCGCCGCTTTCGCTGCGCATTGAGTGTAACCTGTTACCATTCACAATTTTGTTGCTGTGTCTTCAACCGTCACTACCACGTGACAATATTGTGCTTCATTTGGCTGCAACTATTTTCCTTAACTAACTTTCCGATATCCCAGTATCCTCAAAGTTGTTGTCAGAACTCTGCTAAGGTGTGACCGCTTTGATGCAAGCATTAAAATTGTTTAGAACACCATCAATGGGATGTTCCCAAGCTTAGTTGACAATGTTGCCGTAGTTCGCACAAGGCACCGAGAAGATAAAAGCACCTGTTACACATGAACTGAAACGTGCCTTGTATCGTTGTAGCTAATCTTTCAGAGCAGTAGCTCCATTAAGTTTGTATGGCTAAGTGTATTTCTGAAGGAATAACGAGGCCCTCGCAATCTCTTTATGCGCGTGGCACTGCTGCTGCGGATTCACGTAAAAAAGTACAGATATTAATTGTGGATCCAATATTTCTTGCTTTGGCAAATATATAATATTTTTTTAACTATCGGCTTTTACCTGCCAAGACCGCCATCTTATTATGAGGCATGCTATAATGGCTGAGTCCCCAATAATATGGACCATCTGGGGTTCTTTAATGTGAGCCTAAATAAAAGTAAATGGCTGTTCTTGCATTTTGCTCTCATCAAAATGCGGCCGCCATGGCCAGGATTTGATCCCGTAACCTCTTGCTTAGCAGCGCGACACGATGGCCATTAAGTAACCAGGGCTGGTTTATCAGACAGCTGTCCACTCACGCGAAGAAATTAAGCGTGGCATTATTTCTTGAATAGGCTGAATATCATCCTTTATACGAGCACAATGTCGCCAACCCGTCCTTGCCTATCATCATTGACCGCCTGGAATCGTCACTTGCCGACAGTTCCCTTCGCTTATTCACAATTCAAGATGACGTACTCTACCGCCGCAACGTTCACCCCGACGGCCCTGCAATAATCCTTGTGGTCCCTAAGCACCTTCGCTCGGCTGTTCCCCACAAACTTCACGACCTCCTAACTGCCGGTCTCCTGGGTGTGTCACCTACCTACGACCGGATCCGCCGACGCTTCTTTTGGCCAGGGCTTGCTCACTGCGTTCGAAGATACGTAGCTGCGTGTGAGAAATGTCAGCGACGCGAGACACCATCGACTTCCCTGCTGGGTACCTTCAACCACTCGACATTCCCACGGAACCATTCCTAGGGGTTGGTTTGGACTTATTTGGCCCTTTTCCTCTTTCTACCTGTGGGAACAGGTGGATCGCTGTGCCCACGGATTACGCCACGCGCTACTACATCACCCGACCGCTTCCTACAAGCTGCGCCACAGATGTTGCCGATTTTCTTCTACGCGACGTGATTTTATTACATGGAGCTCCGCGACAACTTCTCACACACCGAGGCCGGACATTGCTATCAAAGGTTATCGCGGAGATCCTGCAATCCTCTGCCACGAAGAACAAGCTATCCACGTCGTACCATCCGCAAAAAAATCGCCTCACGGCGCGTCTGAATCGCACTCTCACAGACATGCTCGCGAAATATCTCTTCAGACCCCACTGACTGGGACCTCGCTCTACCGTTTGTCACATTTGCTTATAATTCCTCGCGCCACGACACAACCGGTTATTCCCCATTTTGCTTCTGTTCGGCCGAGAACTAGCACTGCCCCTCGACACAACCCTCCCTGTTCACATGGCACCGACCAGTGAATGTGCACTTGACGCCATCGCCCGCTGTTACCACGCAAGGGAAATTGCCCGTGACCGCCTTCTGAAATCCCAAGAGAGTCAAAGGCGTTCGTAAGATCAGCGACACCGAGACGCGCACTTCCCGCCTCGGTTTTTTGGTGATTCTATGGTGTCCGTCGTGTCAGGTCGAATTGTCAGAAAAACTGCTCTCTCATTACACAGGCCCTGACCGACTGCTTCGTGCCGTGACTCCTCCCAGTAAAAAAATCCGACAGGGCGACCTTGTTGGGCCCACAAAGTTATTGACGGTCCTTCAGGATTTCTTGGTGGCGCCCTTCACACACTGATAGGGTTCCTGTTGGTTTTCCACACCAACAAGATTCTTGAAGGTCCCTCAGGACGCTCTATGGGCACGCTTCCCACACCAATAAAATTCTTGAAGGGTTCCTCAAACCTGCTGTTGGCGAGCCTCCAACAGCAATATGCTTGTTGTATTTCCCTCAAGGATTTTAATGGGCGCGCTTCCCACACCAATAAGATTCCCGAAGGTCCCTGAAGCTTATAGGCGACCCTCCAACAGAAATACGATTTGTAAAGATGTCGATTCAAGACGCCTACCATCAGAAATACAATTGCGGAGTCATATATGTGCCTCGTATATGCTGAGCACTTTTGGGCTTATTAAATACATTTCACAAACTAGTAGGCAGACCACCTAATGTAATCATAATACACCAACGATGTGACTGACGAACGCGATCGAGCCCTCGCAGTGTGCGGGCTTTGGCGAACTTCCATGCAATGTCGACAAAACTGCCGATCGACTGCCGTACCAGATATCAACCGTTTATCGACAGCGCAATTTCCACAACGCCTGCGCGTATATTTATACTTTCTCATGCTCCGAAAGAATGAAACCATTCTTCCAGAGTTTGAATGGATAAACTTCGATCAGGCTTTTTGCGTTCAGCGAAGGATAGATATCTAGCGCAGTCAATGAGTTCGTACGCGCACGCCACCGGCGGATTTGAACTGACAACTGCTTTGATGATTCAGTTTGCATTCGTAGCAGTTTGAAATAGGCCACATTTTCCTTCGCACAGTGCAAGCGGGAAGCGGCGATACGGCGCGGAGCCGACGCAGCTATTTCAGCGAAACCTGCCGGCACGTCCCATATGATCACCGCGGCGCTTCGCTGAATGAAATGTGGCTGTGTAGACGGCTGTATTTGTGCGCAATATTAGGCTGACACACTTAGCTTTTCAGATACAGTGGTTGCTCTTTATTATACGCCAAACAGTCAGCAAGCGACGTCCATTTGACAAAACAGCCTCGCTCGGCCAAAATGAGTATGCTCCTGAAAACCACTTCGACATGTATGTTAAATTTCGACTCGATCGAGCCAGCCCTTATACGACGCAGAGCTATTATAGATGGCATTGTTTTGATGTTTCTCTCACGTTATCGCGCAAGAAACTGACGTGAACGAGCTTGTTTTATTCGCGCATTTGCTTGCACTTTCCGATTGTTTAACGTTGCTGATGTGCAGTTTCGCTGACGATCTCAGCGGGCGTCAAATGCGCAAGGCAGATGTGCCATTCCCTGGAAGCACTGCCCGAAAGACTACCGCGATAATCGTACCTTTGCGGTATCGATTTTTCGAATAAACCGTTCTCGAAATTTACGTCCCTTACATATATTGTACGGCACCTATACGTCCGAACTGCAGCCAGCGAAGCATGAAAACACCTAATTACGCCTAACAACTTGGCAGTGGCGTAGGTAGGTCGTCTGGCACCCGGGGCCCATAGGTCCTCTGTCACTGCCGCCCCTTCCCTCCCCCTTCCCGGTGTAGTAAGGAAGACGAGGATATCGAAAATTTCCGTTGAGTGGGGGGTGTTGTTTCAGCACCAGCACAGCCGCCTTGGACCCTCCCCTTTTTGCTTTCGTTCGCATAGATGCTAATGTAGCAGTTACACAGGCTGTTTGATTTTCTTCACCAAATAGCGCAGGGTGCTGCACTGATAAATTGTTAATTTTCCATTTTACAGGCGGTATTGCATTTGTAAAATTTAAGCCCGACAATCATATGTTGCCCAACAACAACTCCACAAAAATTGTTGTAGGGATACTACGGCATGCAGTATTTTGGCTATCAAGAGCCCTGAACCAAAAAGAAAATTAAATAACGTATCAGTGATGCTGATCTCCCCACCCTACCAGAAAACACAACATGCTTCATTTGCTAAGCAGGTGCCGATGCTATGACGATCAGGAGTTCTCCTCATTCTGATCCATAAAGCCTTTCTTTATTTGCTGTTATTGGGAAACGTGATCATCCGAGCTGATGTATGGCACGCTCCGCGTCCATTCCTCGCGTCACCATGCAAAAAAACTTGAAGGCCACCATGATGGCCGTGCCAGAGAAAGCTTGTGCTACTGTTGGTCTGCACTGGCAATGGAGACGATAGAGAGATCCATGTTGCTGGTGCACTATTTCATAGTTCTTTCGGTACTGCCATACTGGGCCGCCCAAAGTGCCGATGTATTGCATGCTCTAGCACCCAAGATGATGTTGTTTAGAGAAGTTTTTGTTGAGTTCATGATGTCAATCTGGGTCCTCAGTTCCCAAATCGCAATGTTTCCTCTATAATTGGTAACTAAGCAGCTACTTAATATGCCTTTATTAATTATCTACCATATCTTGCACGATACCGTGTTCCTGGGGGTCACAAGGACACATAGACGCAGATTGGAAGGTCGGGAAGGTGGTCCCACTTCATGAGTACGGTAGCCCCTCAACCACCGCCCAATTTCCCTCACGAGCATTCCTTGCAAGGTTCTTGAACATATTTTGCACTCACATTTAGCAAAGCACTTAAACAATATTTCCTTTTTCACAAAAGCACAACCCGGTTTCCGGAAAAACTTGTCTTGTGAAACTCAACTTCTTTCTTTTACTCACAGCCTTCATCATATTCTGGACAAGTCTTCATTCGCAGACTTTGTTTTCTTTGATTTCACCAAGGCTTTCGACAAAATGCGTCATAAATTGCTCCATATTTAAACTTAGTCAACTTAATCATGATCCTAACCTGTTCACATGGCTTGAGATTTCTTCTTAATTGGTCACCGTATGTTGTGTCAAATATTATTATGTCCCCATCAATGCCTGTAGACTCTGGTCTGCGCCAAGGATCAGTTATAGGCCGTCTTCTTTTCTTAATTTACATTACAGTTTACCCAATGACGTTTATTTGTTTATTTATTTACTTACATACCTACAGCACCCAATGTAGGGCATTAGAGTAGGGGGAAGGAATATACAAATGATGGAAATACAGATGATTGATGTTACAAAAGGATACATCTAATACACAATACAACAAAATATTGATATTGAAAACACAGTACTTAACACAACATTACACCTAAGGTTATTATGAAATACAATATAAAATCACTTTATTACATAATACAACGCAATTAAATTATTAATGATAATTATAATTGTAATGAAGTAATGAAAAAAAGAACAGCGAGTAAGGCAAGAAGCCGCAGACAGGAAAGGTTAATCTCCTATTCTGTCGGAAGCGAAAGAGATTTTAGAACTAAAGATATAAATGTTTCGACAACAAAGTTTCGAACACAGGTGGCGTTGCTGTAACAATTTCTAGCGGCAGTTTATTCCAATCATGTATAGTTTTTGGAAAGAAGGAATGCTTATATAGGATTGATGCGGCATTTGTACTCTTGTACCTTTAGCGGATGATCTGTTCTAGGTGATATGTAGCTTGGGTTCTTTATGTACGTGTCCCTGCACAAACCAGTCTTGCCTGTGTAAATATTGAAGAAAAGTTTAAGTTCTCGAGAAGTGGCCATCCCAAGACGTATTTGTGATGAGCTCTCAGTGAAATCATAGTTGGCAGTAACGAACAGGGCGGCGCGTTTTTGTATTCATTCCAGTTGGTTAATGACTGTGTTTGTCTCTGGTTCCCAGGCAGAGCTGCCGTAGTCTAACATCGGACGAACGTTTGTTAAATAAAGCCTTTCCTTTACATTATGGTGGGCTCTCCAGAAATTACGTTTTAGAAAATTTAACATACGTCTAGCCTTAGACGCCACGCTCTCTATATGGTCATTCCAAGAAAGATTATTTTTAAAGACAACGCCGAAGTACTTGTAACTACTCACCTCGATCAATGGTTCAGTGTTTAGAAAGTAATTTTTAACAAGTGGTACCCCCTTGTTAATGAAGCGAATGACATTGCACTTGGCAGAGTTTAATTTCATGCTCCAGGTGTCGCAACACGTGGACACTGTTAGAAGGTCATTTTGTCAGATAATTCAATCGGCAGGGGACGTAATGGCGCGACATATGCAAAAATCATCAGCATACAGGCGTATGTGACTGGAAAGATGCGTTCCTATGCCATTTATGAATATTAGAAATAACAGTGGGCCCAAGACGGACCCCTGTGGAACGCCCGATAAGACTTCAGTCTCTGATGAGGTCAGTCCTTCAAGGACAACACGCTGCTTTCTACCAGTAAGATAGGCCTCAAGCTATTTCATCAGTGATGCTGGAATTTTGATGGCAGACGGTTTTGTGAGTAGAAGGTTATGTGCAAAAGAATCAAAATCTTTCTGAAAATCCAGAAATACGCAGTCAACCTGGTGTCTGGTATTTATTGATGATGCGATATCATGGGTGAATTCGATTAGCTGAGTGTCACATGAGAATCCCCGGCGAAAACATTGTTGCGTGGGGCAAAGGATCCGTTGCTCTGTAAGTGACTCATTAAGTTGGTATAAATTATATGCTCTAGTAGCTTACATGAGACGCTAATTAGTGAAATATGTCTGTAATTTTTTGTCTTTGTCTTGTCCCCGCCTTTAAATACAGGTACTACGTTACCACATTTCCAATCTTTAGGCAGGGACCCCTTTTCGATGGATGCCTGAAAAAGAATTACTAGAAATGGGGCGACCAATGCAGCACAGTTCTTTAGACATAGTTTGGAATCTGATCAGGACCAGATGCGGAGCTAACTTTAACGTTCTTGAGCAGTGAAGCAACTACCTGTTCTGTTATTTCTATGTTTTCCATTTGTTTGAAGTCTGTAGGAATTGGTAAGTCTTTCAATATAGCAGCAGTACCGGAAAATATTGATTGGAAGTAGCGATTAAAGTGCTCAGTTTTGCTGGTTACGTAATCACCATAATTTACGTCAACTATAGTATCAGACACAGCTACTTTGTTGTTCCTTTTACTTTTGACATACTTCCAGAGATCTTTCGGATTTGATTTTATTTTGTCACCTAATATGCGCAGGTATGTAGCCTCAGCGTTCCTCATTTCTTTGTTGATAGTTTTGCTTAGGTCTTTCATATTAAGATATGTGTCGGCATCCGGGCATACGCAATATTTGCGATATAATCGGTGCCTTCTGTTAATAATTGATCGAAGGTTGAGGTTCATCCCTGGCTTATCAGTTTGCCGTCGGGACGATACGACGCGTGATGGGACGTAAATTTGAACTAATGACAATAGCTTAGATTTAAACAAACACCAGGCAGAATTAACGTCGATGTTTGAGGTGTGTCGACGAAATTCAGGTATAAAGCCGTCAAGTTCCAGAGATAAGGGCGAGTAATCTGCTTTATTATAAAAGAACACCTTCCGTGGCGGTGGGCTTTTTCGGCGCATAGAAGTACACGTTAGTTTTGCAGTAACGACTTCATGGTCGCTTATACCGGGAATTACGGTGACGCTTGACACAAGACCTCGATCGTTACAGAGGAACAGATCAATTATGCTTTCATTAGCTAATACTAACCTTGTTGAGCGCTCATCAAACTGGAACAGAGTTGGCTGCTACCAGCTCGCAAAATGCTGTGGAAATAAGAGACGAGGAATTGTTTTGCGGTTGACATTTTTCCCATTTATTATGGGGACAGTTACAGTCGCCACCAAGAATAATATATGTCGTGTTCAACTAGAGCACGATTTCATTCATTTGAAACAAAGGCTCCGGTGACCTGCAGTTTGGGGGGCCTGTAGAACGATCCGATTGCTACAGAGTGGCCGTTTGCGAGCATCACCCTACATCAGACCGTTTCACAAAGGCAGCATTCTACGTTGATGGGAGTGCTGCTGAGACTGCTGTGGATCAAAACAAAGACGCCACCACCGTGGCAGTTACGATTTTTTCTGTAAACAGTATAGTCTGACGGAAATAGTTCGCTGTTGTAGACTGAACTATCTAGCCATGACTCTGGTGCCAATGACTACATGTGGTTTTGTCGATTCCAAAAGAGATTCAAACTCATGTTCTCTTTGTTTTTTAGACTTCGACAATTCACGACAATAAAATTCAGGTTGTGAGCAGTCTTCCGAGATGTAGCGAACTGTGATGGCAATCCGTCTAACTCGATTACGTTATCAGAACCAGCATTCTACTTGTAGGTCTTTTTACCTATTTTGAGCTTATTGAACATAAGTTTGAAATCACTGCCACGTGATTTAGCAAACTGAAGCAACTTCTTGCGCTCAAAACAAACCTTCTTAGAGTAGTCTTCACTAATGCCAAATCCTGTTCCCTTTAGTCTCGAGGCGGCCTCAAGGACACGTTGTCTTTCTTTAAATGATGTAAATTTTACTATTAATGGTCTTTTCTTGTGCTCAGAGTACCGCCCTATTCTATGTGCTCTCGCCATAGATTGTAGTTCAAGTGACACATTTAATTTCTCTGTACAGAAGGATGCAATCTTTTCTTCTGATTCAGCCCATGTCTCCTTCGCGGTGTCGGGAAGGCCGAAAAAAAATCAAGTTATTCCGGCGAGGCCTATCTTCTAGGTCGTCTTGGCTATCACGCATTGAGGCAAGTGCAGAAGTGGCCGAGTCAACACGAGATGAAATACTTTGTATTGTGGCATGCAGTGATGTGACGCGTGATGCAGTTTCCTCAGCGAGTTGAACTTTGACACTCAAATCGTTTATCTTTTGTTCCATAGCTTGCTGATTAGCTCGAAAGCAGCGGATCTCATCTAGTATGTCGGACCGCCCTTGCATCATCAATGGAATTTTCACAATAGCTTGAAACATTTGCTGTTCTTGTTCAGTAGAAAGGGGTCCTGGATTTTGTCCTACATCTCCAGAGAGCAGTAAGTAAATCTTAGACAGACAACCAGGGCTAAAAATGCAACTTAACCCAAAATAACACAGTTTGCTTGCAGTGAACAGTAAGCATGCAATGAGATCTGACGCCGATTTTTTAAATGGCTTGCCATTCACAGAACGGTAGGACTAACTAACCTGCATGAAAAGTTGGCGTAAATTTCTGGTAGCCATGTCGGCGCCAGATCCCAGAGTGGTGTGGCGAGGCAGCTGCGTATGTAGTTTTCTGTCCGGGGCTGACCCCTGTTGCCAGCAGACGAGTTGATCAACCACAGGTGTCGCTGTGGCGCCCAGTGTTCTTTGTGGATCCGAGAAGCGAAGAGTCGGGCAGGTTCCGTCAGAGTCGAAAGGTGTCGTGTTCAGCGCTCCGCGTCGAACCGGAAAGCGAAGGGCCGTACAGCTGTCGGTCAATCCGGCGCTCTCGGCGCTCAGGGGACGCCTCAAGTTGGCGAACACGCAAGCAGCGTACGTCATCTGCATAAAAAGTAGGCGCAAATTTCTGGTAGCCACGTCGGCGCCAGATCCCAGAGTGGTGTGGCGAGGCAGCTGCTTATGTAGTTTTCTGTCCGGGGCTGACCCGTGTTGCCAGCAGACGAGTTGATCAACCACAGGTGTCGCTGTGGCGTCCTGTGTTCTTTGTGGATCCGAGAAGCGAAAAGTCGGGCAGGTGCCGTCAAATTCGAAAGGTGTGGTGTTCAGCGCTCCGCGTCGAACTGGAAAGCGAAGGGCCGTAGAGCTGTCGGTCAATCCGGCGCTCTCGGCGCTCAGGGGACACGTCAAGTTGGCGAACACGTAAGCAGCGTACGTCATCTGCATAAAAAGTAGGCGCAAATTTCTGGTAGCCACGTCGGCGCCAGATCCCAGAGTGGTGTGGTGAGGCAGCTGCTTATGTAGTTTTCTGTCCAGGGCTGACCCGTGTTGCCAGCAGACGAGTTGATCAACCACAGGTGTCGCTGTGGCGTCCTGTGTTCTTTGTGGATTCCAGAAGCGAAAAGTCGGGCAGGTGCCGTCAAAGTCGAAAGGTGTCGTGTTCAGCGCTCCTCGTCGAACTGGAAAGCGAAGGGCCGTAGAGCTGTCGGTCAATCCGGCGCTCTCGGCGCTCAGGGGACACGTCAAGTTGGCGAACACGTAAGCAGCGTACGTCATCTGCATAAAAAGTAGGCGCAAATTTCTGGCAGCCACGTCGGCGCCAGATCCCAGAGTGGTGTGGTGAGGCAGCTGCTTATGTAGTTTTCTGTCCAGGGCTGACCCGTGTTGCCAGCAGACGAGTTGATCAACCACAGATGTCGCTGTGGCGTCCTGTGTTCTTTGTTGATTCCAGAAGCGAAAAGTCGGGTAGGTGCCGTCAAAGTCGAAAGGTGTCGTGTTCAGCGCTCCGCGTCGAACTGGAAAGCGAAGGGCCGTAGAGCTGTCGGTCAATCCGGCGCTCTCGGCGCTCAGGGGACACGTCAAGTTGGCGAACACGTAAGCAGCGTACGTCATCTGCATAAAAAGTAGGCGTAAATTTCTGGTAGCCATGTCGGCGCCAGATCCCCTGTTATAATATTGTTATAATATTGACCTGTTCGCAGATGACTGTGCTATCCTCCGTGAAATCTCGGACAATCTTAGAACAAATTCTTAAAAGACGATATAAACGCTGTCTCTAACTGGTGTGACGTATGGTTAATGCAACTTAACGTAACTAAACATAAGTGTATGCGTGTAACTGGCAGCAATATTCCTCCGCCGAACTATTGCCTTAACGATACTCCCCTTAGGTCTTAACCTCCTATAAATACCTAGGCGTCCACATAAACTCGTAACTTTCCTGGTCGTTGCACATCCACAACGTAACTAACAATACTAATCGCATGCTAGGTTATCTTCGCCGAAATTTTTATTCTGCTCCTACATCATAAAAATTAATCCTATACAAAAGGCTTATTAGGAGTAAAATGGAGTACGCCTCATCCATCTGGGACCCGCACCTCGAAGCTCTTATTCAATCACTTGAACTAATCCAAAACAATGCCGCACGTTTCATTCATAGCAATTACAGCCGCACATTAAGCGTAACTGCAATGAAAAACTTCTTGCTGCTTGCTCCTCTCAGAGCCAGGCGTAAGTGCTTTCGCCTTGCTCTATTTCACAAACTATGTGTCCACAATTCCTACCTGCGCGATAATCTCATGTCATTTCCTACCTACATTTTCTCTCGCATTGATCATAGCCATAAGGTTGGAATCATTCAATGCCGCACCAGAAATTTTAACGAATCATTTATTCCTAGGACATCTCAGGAATGGAACCACCTTCCCGGCGCAGTTGTCGCAATCAAGGACAACTCAAAGTTTCGTTCGGCCTTATCAGACATCATCACTCCCGGATACAATTAACTAATCAATTCTGCTGAAATTACTATCCATTTCTTGCTGCTTTGTTATTTACTTGTTTATGTTTTTGCCCACTCCCCTCTGCAATACTTCGGTCTTGAGGGTGCAATATAAATAAAATAAATAAATCACCTGATAGAACACCGGGACATATCATCACAATATTCACCTTTCTGTAAAAAAAAAACAGGACACTGTATTTGTGACATGAAGTCACACAACAACAACAGGAGGAGGAGGTACAGGAAGTAAAAAAAGAAAAGAAAGGTGGGAAGGAAGGTCAACCAGACGCACGTCCAGTTTACTATCCTAGACAGGAAAAGGTTTTTCAGGGAAGAAAAGGAGAAGGAGGGAAGAGGGTACTGTCAGTGTGAATACGTGCTATGTCCATAACTTCGCGCCTGTAATCAGTCACTGAGGCCAGTCGATTTCACGAAACTTGGCAGTGCCCACATCGCTTTGTGAGCCTGCGACGCGTGGTGCCATGATCCAAGAGCCTTAGTCTCTGAAAATGGTCTTCTATCTAATCGGTTTAACCCCACCTGAAGAATGTCGCATTCGATCACACAGAGATTACAAAAACGCAACACGTGCTTGATCATCTCTTCACATTTGCACAAGTAATAAATTGGTGTGTCGGTCATTCCAATAAGCAATGAGTAGGCTTTCGTAAAAGCCACCCCTATCGAGAGGCGGCACAGTAAAATTGCATCACGGCGGAAGAAGTTCGATGGAATCTGGAGCCTCAATGTATGATCCAGCCAGTGGAGACGGCAGTTGGAGATAATCGGGGTGTTCCACAAAGTTTCAGTCTTGGTTTGAGCAAGTAAACGACCCGTCACAGTGCCTGTACCTGATAAGCGTATAGGAAGTGTCACGTTTTTTTTATGGACTAACCAGACGGTATCATAAGCAAGGTCATTTCCGACGATACCACATTGCCCCAGAAGCCATTGGAAGATGTCATGTTCGGTTATGAGGTCTTGATGGAGAATCTATCTGGTCTAAGACAACTGTTGCTCATGGGTCTTGCGTCGTAAGGCTGACTGCAGAATCCAAAGAGCTGCCTTGGAGTCACAGAAAACGACTCCCGTTCAAGGTTTGGCTTGTGCGATGTAATTAACAGTGGCATGTAGTGCGGCAAGTTGTGTAGCCCTAGAGGTCATTATATCAACACGGGCACTTATATTTATCGGGCGACCACGTTTCGCCGCCTAACAAATCTTATCGCACAGCGCGGGACGCGCCTGCATGTAGCCGATGTTTCTGGAAAGTTATCGATGCTTCTATCCGCTGTCTGTTGTCGCCGAACCTTGAGCTATCTGATTTCATTGCGTGACGCGAATGATGTAGAACTTTGTGGAAAGCACGCGGATCCCGACGATTAGTCTGGAACATTCGATGACTACTGTATAAAAGCTGACGCGCTGGACACGCTGATCAGATTTTCGACGATCGCCGACTGTGTTCGCCGCTCTCGTTGTGCTTTAAGTGTAGCCTCTTTTGTGGGCACAGGTTCGCCCAATAAAAACCTAGTTTTGCCTTTCACAGTATTGATACTGTGTTCTTTGACGTCACGACCACGTGAAATCTGGTGGAGGTGCTTTTCGTCCATGTACCGGACGCGCCCGGCAAGCCGTGATCCAAGCCCGGACCGTAAAGAGAGCACCAACATAGTCACGGACCATCGAGCAAGCCGTCGTCTACAACACCTGCCTCCAGAGCACGGACTTCTACCTGAGAAGACCAAGAAGATTCTGGTCATGACAAACACAATGGCTGCCCCAGTCTCACCCATCGTACTTCAACAACCCAGAGAGCCCCCTAACTTCCGTGGAGCTACGTCGGAGGATCCTGAAACCTGGCTCGAAACCTTCGAAAGGATCTCGACCTTCAATAACTGGACCTCTGAGGATAAGCTACGACACGTGCACTTCTCCTTGGAAGATGCCGCGAGGATTTGGTTCGAGAACCGGGAGTCCACCCTAGCAACATGGGACCTGTTCCGCAGTAACTACCTGAGGACGTACACGAGCGTTGCCCGGAAAGAAAGGGCCGAAGTTCTGCTGGAAACCCGAGGCCCGCTACCAAATGAGACCATCGCCATCTTCACAGAAGAGATGACCCGTCTTTTCCGGCACGCCGACCCGGAAATGTCCGAAGAGAAAAAAGTGCGTTTCTTGATGCGAGGCGTCAAGCAAGAACTTTTCGCCGGACTGATCCGAAACCCACCGAAGACCGTAGCTGAGTTCCTGACAGAGGCTACGACGATTGAGAAAACGTTAGAAATGCGCACTAGGCAATACAACCGCCAAGCGCTCCCGCCTCAGTGCGCCATCCAAGCGCTGGGCTCCGTTGATCTCCAAGAGACCATAAGGGTCATTGTGCGCGAAGAACTCCGCAAGGTCTTGTCTTCGTCGCAACCTCAAGTAGCCTCGATCGCTGACATCGTGAAAGATGAGGTTCAGCGATCGCTGGGAGCTCCTGAGGTGCAACCTCAACTACCGCAGCCCCAGCCAGAAGCGATGACCTACGCCGCCGTCGCACGCCGTCAAGGTCCCAATCCGCGACCGCGCCATGGCCCTGTCACGCCGCAGGTCCGTCCTCCGCCGCCGCCGCCGCCAGCACGAACACCCGTCGCCCAGCGCACCTACGCGAGGAAGACGGACATTTGGCGCGCCCCCGACCACCGCCCGCTTTGCTACCACTGCGGCGAAGCCGGCCACACCTACCGACGATGCCCATACCGGGAGATGGGACTGCGAGGTTTCGCCGTCAACGCTCCGCGCCCGCAGCAAGCTGAACGCCCTCGCGATATCGCCGACTACCTGGCCGCCACTCAGTGGAGCCCTCGACGACCGTCCCGTTCGCCGTCACCAGGCCGCTACCTGTCGCCGCAGCGCTGACCATACACCGGCCCAGCCCGGGGCCGCTCTGCGAGCCCATATCCGGAAAACTAAAAGCAGCAACCGATGGAGGTGCGGTTGCTGTTCGTCGAACTGACGAAGATCCTCCGCCGCCGACGAAGACGACGAAGAGACCATCTCGACGACATAAGGACACGACGCCGTCCCGGCGAAGTCAGGAAGCCAAGACTGCACCGACGAAAGACGACTTGGCCACTCGACGTTCCAGCTTCAGTTCAGCACGACGCAGCCGTGATCCGACGCCAAGACCTAACTGCAACGCCAGACAAAGCACCACCGACCTCGACGTGCTTCTCGACGGCCATACAGTTACCGCCTTAGTGGACACAGGGGCTGATTACTCCGTCATGAGTGGACACATCGCCGCCCAGTTGAAGATAGTTAAGACCGCATGGGAAGGCCCTCAAATTCGCACCGCTGGAGGACACCTCATAACGCCGACAGGAATCTGCACGGCAAGAATGAGCATTCATGACCGGACTTATCGTGCCACCTTCGTTATCCTGAAACAGTGTTCACGAGACGTCATTCTCGGCATGGACTTCCTGAACCAACATGGCGCAATCATCAACCTGAAGTCGAAGTCAATAACGCTGTCGGAAGATCAAGCGATACCGCCGGAGAGCCCTCGTAGTAACCACGCCTTGAGTGTGCTCGAAGATCAAGTGAGCATCCCGCCTCGCTCCAGCATTGTTATCTCGGTTGGGACCGAAACGCCCGCTGACGTAGAAGGCGTCATCGAAGGCGACCAACGTCTGCTGCTCGACCGTGAAATATGCGTCGCAAGAGGAATCGCTTGACTGCACGGAGGAAACACGAAAGTGTTACTGATAAACTTCAGCCAGGTGTTCAAGCACATCAACAAGGGCACGACGATCGCATACATCGAGGAAATTCTGGAAACGAGCAAGTCCTCTCGGATTCTGTCGCATCTACCCCGACGACTGTAGTTCCCGAGCCAGACTTCGACATAAATCCAAGTCTCCCCGTGATTAAGCAGCAACAGTTCAGAAGTCTGCTTCGACGATACAAAGACTGCTTTTCGACGTCATCGAAGATTCGACAAACACCAGTCGCAAAGCATCGCATAATAATCGAAGAGTGCGCTCGACCACTCCGCCAGAGCCCTTGCCGAGTTTCGACGCGAGAACGTGAAGCTATTAGGCAACAAGTCGACGAAATGCTGCGCGACGACATCATCCAGTCGTCGAAAAGCCCGTGGTCGTCTCCAGTCGTTTTAATGAAGAAAAAGCACGGAACCCTACGTTTCTGCGTCAATTATCGTCGACTGAAGAAAATCACGAAGACGTATACCCCCTCCCACGGATAGACGACGCATTGGATGGGCTGTGCAATGGTAAACACTTCTCATCGATGGACCTCAAGTCTGGCTACTGGCAAATAGAAGTCGACGAAAGGGATCGCGAAAAGACCGCCTTCATCACGCCAGACGGCCTCTATGAGTTCAAGGTTATGCCATTTGGACTGTGCGCGGCGCCTGCAACGTTCCAGCGCGTGATGGACATGGTTTTAGCAGGATTGAAGTGGCAGACCCGTCTTGTTTACCTGGATGACGTCGTCGTCTTCGCCGGAAATATTGACGATCACCTTAAGCGGCTTGCGACAGTATTAGAGGCCATCAAGTCATCTGGGCTGAATCTGAAGCCGGAAAAGTGTCGCTTCGCTTACGATGAGCTTCTATTCCTAGGCCACGTCATCAGCAAATCTGGGGTATGCCCAGACCCGCAGAAGACAGCTGCCATCGCAAAGTTCCCGCAGCCAATCGACAAGAAGGCAGTGCGCAGGTTCCTTGGCATCTGTGCCTACTATGGGCGCTTTGTCAAGGACTTTTCACGCATCGCGGAGCCGCTAACACATCTAACGAAATGTGATGTCGAGTTCAAGTGGGAAACGCCGCAGGCCGACGCATTTCAAGAACTAAAACGACGCAAGCAGTCGCCGGCGGTACTTGCACACTTCGACGAGGACGCCGATACTGAAATCCACACTGACGCCAGTAGCCAAGGCCTCGGTGCCGTCCTAGTGCAGAGGAAAGACGGACTTGAACTGGTTATATCTTATGCTAGCCGGTCGCTGTCAAAAGCGAAGGCAATTACTCTACGACTGAAAAGGAATGCCTCGCCATCATTTGGGCTACAACAAAATTTCGCCCTTACCTCTATGGCAGGCCATTCAAAGTCGTCAGTGACTATCACGCGTTGTGTTGGCTAGCTAACTTAAAGGACCCTTCAGGACGGCTGGCGCGGTGGAGCCTCAGACTGCAAGAATATGACGTCGCCGTAATATACAAGCCCGGAAGAAAACACTCTGACGCCGACTGGTTATCACGCGCCCCCATCGATCCCCCGCCGCAAGACGACGAGGACGACGACGCCTTCCTTGGAATAATAAGCACGGAAGACTTCACTAAACAGCAGCGAGCAGACCCGGAGCTAAAAGGCCTCGTCGAGTATTTGGAAGGGAACACTGACGTTGTCCCTAGGGCATTTAAGCGCGGGTTCTCTTCATTCACGCTACAAAACAACCTGCTTGTGAAGAAGAACTTCTCACCAGTCCGCGGCAGCTACCTTCTTGTTGTACCGTCAGCGCTGCGTCCAGAAGTACTGCACGCCTTGCACGACGATCCCACTGGTTGGCACCTCGGATTCTCCCTGACGCTGTCGAGGATACAGGAAAGGTATTACTGGCCGCGTCTGACCGCCGACGTCGCCCGTTACCTCAAGACATGCCGAGACTGTCAACGACGCAAGACACCACCGACAAGGCCAGCAGGATTAATACAACCGATCGAACCTCCTCGTCGACCATTCCAACAGATTGGGATGGATTTGTTGGGGACGTTTTCGACGTCAACATCCGGGAATAAGTGGATCGTCGTGGCGACGGACTATCTCACCCGCTTCGCTGAAACTAAAGCTCTAGCAAAAGGCAGCGCAGCCGAAGTGGCGAAATTTTTCGTCGAGAACATCCTGCTGCGAAATGGTGCCCCACAAGTCCTCATCACCGGCAGAGGAACGGCTTTTACAGCAGAGCTCACCCAAGCCATTTTGCAACACAGCCAGACAAGGAACAGGAGGACCACTGCCTACCAACCACACACGAATGGTCTCACGGAGCGCCTGATCAAGACCCTCGCCGACATGCTAGCGATGTACGTCGACGTTGAACACACGACGTGGGACGCGGTCCTGCCGTATGTAACATTCGCCTACAACACGGCGGTGCAAGAAACAACACAGATCACGCCGTTCAAGTTGGTTTACGGCAGGAACCCGTCGACGACGCTCGACGCCATGCTGCCGCACGGCACTGACGAGGAGAATCTTGACGTAGCGACTTTTCTCCAGCGCGCCGAAGAAGCCCGACAGCTCGCCCGCCTACGGATCAAGAACCAACAGTGGACCGACAGCCGGCACTAAAACCTCCGACGACGCTTCGTCGAGTACCAGCCCGGCGACCGGGTTTGGGTTTGAACCCCTATACGCCGACGAGGACTGAGCGAGAAGCTTTTGCGTCGTTATTTCGGACCGTACAAGATCATCCGACGTATTGGCGCGCTCGACTATGAGGTCGTGCCAGACGGCATTTCGCTGTCACAGCGGCGCCGCTCATCACCTGAACTTGTCCACGTTGTGCGACTCAAGCCGTACTACCAGCGTTGATGAACTTTGGGGCTTCGCGCAACTGACCTTTGGACTTTTTTCTTTTCGTTGTTTTGTTACTTATATTTAATAAGTGTCCTTTTGTGTTTCGCTCTCTTATATTTGCAGCATCGGGTCGATGCTTTTCTTTAAGAGGGGGGTGTTGACACGGGCACTTATATTTATCGGGCGACCACGTTTCGCCGCCTAACAAATCTTATCGCACCGCGCGGGACGCGCCTGCATGTATCTGAAGTTTCTGGAAAGTTATCGATACTTCAATCCGCTGTCTGTTCTCGCCGAGCCTTGAGCTATCTGATTTCATCGCGTGACGCGAATGGCGTAGAAATTTGTGGAAAGCACGCGGATCCCAACGATTAGTCTGGAACATTCGATGACTTCTCTATAAAAGCCGACGCGCTGGACCCGCTTATCAGATTTTCGACGATCGCCGACTGTGTTCGCCGCTCTCGTTGTGCTTTAAGTGTAGCCTGTTTTGTGGGCACAGGTTCGCCCAATAAAAACCTAGTTTTGCCTTTCAAAGTATTGCGACTGTGTTCTTTGGCGTCACGACCACGCGACAATATGGGACACTTTAAACGTAATTGTGACTTGTAAGGCCAGGATGATAGCAGTGCCTGTGGAGCTGGTGTCTGAGACAAATAAATCAGTGTAAATCTGCGTTCGTTGTTCATATGCCTCGTTCAGTAATGATAGTCTGAACTGACGTAGAGCCACTGTTGATTGACGGGTCTTCTTCTTAATTCCTGGAATCTTGAGGCGTATTTGTGGCTGTCATAGGCACCAGAGGGGCAACAGTGGCCTTGCTGCTGGGTAAAGCCCGACGGAAAGTAGCCTTGATGTGTCACAACAAGTTTGGAAAATGTGGCTTGAGTACTTGAACCGGTAAAGCAGCAATATAGTGACTGGATAATGTGTGCTAAGAGGTTTTCAGTTATCTATGTTGGAACCAAGAAGTCTCTTGTAAGCATGAGAGTTGCACAAGTCGAGGCAAGTTGTGATAGTCCAAGACATGTCCGTAGAGCCTGGCCTTGCAAACTTTTGAGGGTACGAATGTTTGTTTTACATGTGTTCCCCAAAACCATGCGAGCTGTACAGTAACGAGCCCAGAAACAGTGCTCTGCAAAGCTGCAGCATGGAACATACCGACGTGTCCCAGGTATTTCCACACAGGAACTTCATTATATGTACAATCAAAATTACTCTCAGCTTCAGGTAGATGCAGTGGCGGATCCATGAAAGGTCCCGGTCAATAATCACACCTAAGAAGTGGTGATACTTCCTGGCTTTGATACCCTGACCATTGAGGTAAACAGGGTACGGTGCCATGGGTTTGCGCGTAAACGCAATCAATGCACATTTTTCGATGGACACACTAACGCGTTGTTTTCAGAGATACGAACAAGTTCGGGTGGCTACCCGCTGAATTCTTGCGCGCTCTTGAAGACGTGTGATCGCAGAAGGCTAAGGATAAATATCAGCATACATGGGTGAATTGTCTTTCAGCAAGGCCAACGATAGTTTAGGTAAAGAGAATAGGGCTCAATGCCCTACCCTGTGGAATGTCACCGTGACAACAACAGAATGACAAAGAGATGGTTGGCTATGATTAGAAGACAGTGTTCTTATTCAATACCGCGAGACAGATACAAAGCTAATACAAACGATACCAAACTGATAAATGGAACAGTCTATACGTGTTGACGATACACAAAGCATGGTGGGACATGAGCGCATCGCAGGAGCGCCAAGCACGTGAACCGTTCCGTTACAATTTACGCCAAGTCAAGCCGGATTTTATGACAGGCATATGTGACACCCCCCTCCACCTGGCACCCAAGGCCCAAGGCTCCCTGGCCAGGGCCGTTACTACGCCATAGCAACTTGGTATTTTAGTAATTGCATAAGCCTTGTCAGTGCACTTAGACATTATATATTTGCCTAGTATGTTGAAACAAAGGTGATTTTCGATGAACAGTGCATCCTTTGCACTGCACCAACACTCTTGAGCCTTATAGCATGCAGTTTAAAACCAATAATATAACGTTAAATATCTGTATATGCAAACTATCAGGTTGTATACACATAACAGATGTGCATCTATTATACAACCACCATTTACATATACAAACCCACTGTTCCTTCACCCTAAATACATGCTGATTCTCTTTACACTGTTGAAATGCATGTGAAAAGAACATATACTTTCACTGGAACAGCAGATTTGGTTTAGATATGTTCAGTAATGGCTGCTGTATATTCTTTATAAATCAAACTCCCACACAATCGAGAGATGGCCAATTTAATATTTGCGAGAATATGTACTAACCCTGCCCGAGATAACAATTATCAAACACAATGTTCTATAAATCTATGAAGCAAGAAAATACTTAACATCTACGCTAAACTACACAGATAAATAAATTTTAAGATTTCCACCTAATTGTATGTGAAATAATGTGACTACTGATATATGTGTCATTAACTCCAATTTCACACAGTCAGCCAGCAGGCACCTTTTGTGTGAAAGGAGTACACCCTTTAGTCTCTTAATCAGCCTTTACCTACTGGACTCTTTTATTGATGTTATTCAGTGCTCATGCAATCTTTAGCTTGTCTCATGTTTTCGTGTTACCTTTTGTGATGCGGAGCAACCATGCAACCCATTCGTATACTACAGCAATAGGGCGTTCCCAGGCCAACTCCATAACACCCATCTTGAACCCGCATACTGAAGAAAATAACCTGAGCTTGCAGATATTTATACCTCATGCACCTTACACGTAGTAAACATTGTCAGAAAAAATAGCCATTGTCTTCATGATCTATTAAAAGAACTACGCAATAAAATGTGTGCATGGAAGCAGATTGTCATCACATTGCAGTATGCGTTTGCCTCCATTTTGTAAAGAAATGCACTACTCAGAGCAAACAGGGGGATCTCCTAATGCGAGGATTCACGATATCAAAAAGATATCACGTCCACGAGATGACCCTGTCAGCACAGCGTCAATTGCTTTATTAGAAGAATTATTATTTCATAGGCATCAGCGTGATAGTTTGCATAGGGAATCTCTCTAGTATATTTTATCAAATAAATTTATTTTAGTGCTATGTCTCATTACTTCTGCCTTTTCAGCTCAGTGTTTTTCATGGTGTGCAGTAACTTATGCCTTATCACTAGGCATGTCAATACATACCTCGTGGTAGAAAGACTACCCAGCAGTGTTCCTAACAACTTCGGATCTTTGTAGTATGCGGCTGCTTTGCATCATGCACTACAAAAAAAAATAGAACATTAAAGCAGCGAATTCTCAGCTTTGTTTTTCTCTCAGCTAGTAACGAACATTTAAGAAACAGACCATGGAACCATGAAGCATGGCTAAAGTTTCACACTGCCTTAGAGATCTTACTGAGCACTAGAAAAATCGAGAAGATAATTCTACCTTGCTGCTCAAATTGTTTACATTTATCTTTAGAGTGCAATTTTACTGCTAAGTTGGAACACTCTTCAAGCTGCTCTGCTACCAGGTAACTGAAGAATCGCCATCTTCTAGGCTGTAGATTTCAATCGCTATGCAATGCCTGAAAACCAAACCAAATGTTCAAAACTACACCAACCGTCTCGCAGAGTTCATTATGCAAAATCAGTTTTACTTGAGTTTTCAACTTTATCCATAAAGGAATAAAGATAATGCAGATACAATGCAATGTGGGAGTCGATGTAAGCGAAGCTTTCTGTGCATTTTACTTTGATCGACGATAATTAGTAGGGATGTTGAAGGCGAGTTGATGTTAAACATTACCTTGCATGCACCGCTGGTATTTTTCTGCGAAGTGCACAAAACACATAGGCGGCGGCGTTTGCAGGAAATCGTGTTTTGCGCCGTACTTCATGAGCTCTGACAGAGAGAGAGAGAGAGAGAGTTGAGCATATTCATTGCCTCACTTGGCACATTGGATCATGGGACAACTGTTCAATTTTAATTAAATTATGGTGCTGTACATGTCATAATTGCAATTGGATTATGTGGCACGCCGTAGTGTTGGACTCTGGATGAATTTTGCCATCGTTTTCTTTCTTTAACGTGTCCCTAAATTTAAGTGCACAAGCATATTTTATTTCACCGCCGTCGAAATGCAGCTGCCGCGATCAGGATGAAACCCCTGACCCCAAGCACTGCCACAGACGCAAAGCTACTGCAGCGGGCACTGAAGTGTTCATTTGACGTGTAACTACTTCCGTAGTGTCGCCTTGGCCCTAAAGGTGTGTTTTAATGCGGCTCCGCTTCAGCACACCCCGAGAAAGTTGTCCGCTTGGCAAATTTGCATGGTGCTTACTTTTAAGAAATATCAGAAACCTACCGTACCGTACATTGAACGTGAACTTCTTCCATTTGCCTGCAAGCACTGCCATGTGTACAGCAGCGTTTCCATGCGCTCTCACGTCACCTTTTCCCTAACCCTCATTTCCTTGTATGGGAACCGCAAGTGAAGAGTCGCAAGGCTCGTTTCGCGACTGCATCGGTTCTTTCTTCTCTGCCACGCTTCTTCGATGTATATACATGCTGTGAACCACCCCCCGATGCGGTACGTCACCAGACACCAGGAGCTACAGCAGCAGCAGCAGTGGAAAAGTCAAAGAAAGAGTCAAAGAAAGCTTCAATTTAAAAAGATAAAAGGCCGGTGCAAGTCTCAGCTAATTCTCGGACCGGCACCTTTAACATTTACAGCAGCTCTTCCTCTCTACCCGCCTTTTCTGATATCGGAGCTAACCGCTGCTGCCCTACACATTCTACTGCACCAAGGTGATGTCTGAGAGTATGGAGCCGCTGCTGCCCTACACATTTCACTGCACCAAGGCGATGTCAGAGAGTATGGCTAGCTCCCGTAGCTACTGCTATTTCCTTCTAAATAAAAGCAGGGAAGCCTAAATTAGCACTTGGCTTCCACCACACACTAACTTAAGCACAGAGAAACATTGAGGCCTCTCCTGTTCTCTCCTTCCACCATTATCCCAAAGCAATGCATATACATGCATTTGTTTATGAAAAAGCGATTTCACAAGGTTTTTTGTCATAACGCCGCTGTCAAGTTCTAGGCAGCAGTAGTGTCTAAAAAAGTAAGCGAATCAAAACTGCTGAAAAACCAAGCATTTCGCACTTGCCATGGTCATCGTTTGTTATCACGCACAGGTATCTCTTTCAATATGCGCTAGAGATAATGCAATATAGAACAATTGGTGAAAACATCAATGCTTACACTCAGTGGCCACTAATCATGACATGCATATATATATATATATATATATATATATATATATATATATATATATATATATACATATATAGATATATACTGCACACATCACACAGCCAAGTGGCAGGCCCGATTATTTTTCTATTGACGCCATAAATCCACAAACCTGCCGCGCAGCACTGGTTTTAGGTAGCCGTTGCGAAAGAGACACGGTCCGGCCCTAGTCACACGGTTGCCTGCACTGCCATGTGCTTTTATGTTTTGCTCTCTGTTCTTAGTGGTCCTCCAATTAGGTTTTACAAGCCGGCCTACTGTTGCAAGCAACTATGCAAGCAGTGGACTGCCGTCATCAGACAACGCAAACACGTAAGCAAGCAGACCGTGTGACCGTTAGGGTGACGAAACAGAGCCAGCTGATATCGAGACGAAACTACAGCCGCGCATATGACACCTGTTGGCTACAGTAAATTCATTATCGTTTAAATTGATATTTCATACTCTTCGTTCATCCAAACAAATCTAATTTTTGGTTGGGCACTATGTTGTCAATGCATTTAGCCAATTATTTCAAACTGCACCATTAAGTTAAATCTGTTCATTATTACTTTTTGCTTGTCCATACCAAAAGTATGACCTGCTTAGGCACTTCTAGCTGAACATTTGCGTTCATATGAAAATGGAGCCTTTACCGGTCGACACATTTCAAGGCGGTAAAAACCACAAGCAGAAAAGCTATCCTTGTTCGAATAGAAAAAACTTTATTTTGAAGTCGCTAGCTGCAAGAGAGCAATCATGAATTGCAATTTATTTTCAATATATGAATAAATGGATATTTTATTAGAGTACAAGCTGATGTGTTGCCCCAAGATATATTCATACCTGCATCTGATAATTCAAACAAAATTTTGGGGACCCCTCGAGTTTGAATTATAGCAAGTCTACTGTATATGTAATCAGTTGTAAGCAACGAACACGGCGCCGTCACTACCAGGCCTGGTTTTTCTCAGAAACCGAGGTGCCTGGAAGACATTGAGGAAACAGACCCGCCAGCGGCGGGCTGCATACCTGCAGCCTCACTGCCACCTCCGGTTCGAACCCCTTCGCTGACCGCAGGCATCTCCCCTCTGCCTCGAGCACCGCATCTTACGACCCCGGCAGTATACTGTAGCTTACGTCGTACAGAGAGTAAAATTGCGTTTTAAAGAGAAAGGTTGTGTGTATATTTGCTCTCCCAAGTTCTCCACGCACCATTTTGCGGGGAAGCCGCTTGGGGCGAATGTACGCCTGTGCTTTCCTTTGCCTCGCATCTGTCTGGTCCGCAGGGGCGCATTCACGGGCCGGTGTCGACCAGACCTAATTTTTTAACGAAGTACGCGGTTAGCTAGCCGAGTCCGCGGTCGAGAACTGTTTTACGCTCAGAAGTGGGATAAGCCCAACAAGCACGTCAAGATGAGCCAGGATGACGAACATCCGTACAACACACCTCTTGTTGCACAATCATGCGCTGCTTAACAGGTGACGAGCGCCACCACGCTTCAACGGGACAGCGGGCAACGAAATGACCACGGCACACCAGACCAACTCCAAGAAAAGGTCGCTCAACTTTCATGACTGCAGGAGGAGATTCGGGAGCTCGGCGGCTCTACTTCTGCGCCCTTAACACCGTCATTCTAGGCGGATCCAGGCCCGGGAAACGGCTTCTTGGGAAAGCTCACCGAGGCCTTCTCTGCAATGGCCCACACGATGGAGAGGATGAATGCGCCATCGACTGCGAAAACTGTTTATGAGAAACCGGACCTTCCTACCGCAATCCCAAACTTCACTGGAGAAAGCGTCGAAACCAGTGCCGAAGATTGGCTGGAAACCCTCGCGCGCGTTTCCGACGTAGCGAAATGGTTTGAACATCAACGACTAACTGCTGTTCACTTCAAGCTGCAGGACCTAGATGTGGATTGGCTGATTTCGTCGGCAACAGGGTGTTATTCATGGCAAGAGTGTGTACCTGTATTTAAAGCAGGTTTCGTGACTGGCATTACAAGACAGAAGCTAACAGAGTGTGGATGAGTTACTTCAAGCTATCAGAATCCACGAGCACTTCATAGAAAGCCGCAAAAGAAAATTTTCATCGGCACAACAGTTCAACAGCCGAAGCCGATGGAGTAGTGGGGATCAGCCGTGTCCTGCGTCAACATACAAAGACGACGCAGTACTGCACAGCACCGTGCAAGGAGGGCGCCGCGCGGATGGGAGTGTGCGTTGGGACTACTGCCAGCAAACGGGCCAGCTGTCGAGTCAGTGTCTTGAGCCCCGACGCCCAATGTATTGGACGAAATGTAACTGTGATGGGCACAGCGCAAAATTGTGTCCGCATCAGGGCTGCTCAGCTAAGGTGACTAACACTGTATGCACCACGTCTTCAAAAAGGGTGTACAAAAGCATTTGTATTGAGGGCGAACGGATGATCGCCCTTCTCGATACAGGCTCCAAGGTGAGCTTGATATAGCAGACAGGTGCCGTGCAGCTGAACAACGAACTTATGGCGCCTCCCGGAGCGGCCATACACGGAGTCGGCGGAAAGCAACCATCCCTCTGCGAAATAAATTTAAAGGTGCGCGTCGATGGTGTTGAACTTCCTGCTGTCCAATTCTACATAGTCAGCGACACCTTTGTTGGACCGGACGTCACCATTGGCACTGATGTCATCGACTTGCCCAATGTGATCCTGGTCCGCACTGGTGGATGTGCGCATGTGGTGAACCAAAGGCAAGCAGAAGGCCTGACACGTATTGTCGCAGAATTGGAAAGACCGAGAGAAGTCAAGTGCCACGAATGTATTCAGGCTTCCCCGTGTACGGTTCTGACTGTATCGCTAACGCCTTCTTTTGATGCACCTGCTATTTTCAGTGTCCTGGTTGCGAGCTACAGCAATGACAAGTTGCACATGAAGCTTGGACAAATACTCATGCGTCCACCCACTCCGAGCAACATGCCAGAGCAAGTTTTATGGACCGCCAATGAGTAGGCCCATGTGCTGCAACTGATAAACCTAGACGGTAATAATGTACACAGTCAAAAATTTCAACAGGCTACCAGTCTGTTGGCTATGCGCAAACCTGGCATATCGGCTTGTCGGTTTGATGGCCTTTGGGCTTATCGGCCTGATGGTGTATCGGCCTGTTGGCGTATCGGCCTGTATGCTTATCGGCCTGTTGGAGCTCATGGCCTAAGCCATGAGCTCCAACAGGCCGATAAGCTATTAGACCTGCACATACACAGCCTTGTGTTATTTGGCAGCAAATAGGTCTTTCCCTGGATACCTGAAATTATTTTTATTTACAGAAAGTACCACAGTCGGCAAAAAAGTATGCGGCACAAACAAGAACTTCTCCGGGACCAACAGTGCTCCGTCACGTGGCTTTTTTCATATTTCGGGGGGCTTTCTTTCCAACTCAGAAAAAAGGACTACGTGTGCCGTATCGAAAAGGAAACAACTCGATCGTTGTTTTGTGTAGGTGCTCTACAAATCTGCGTATCATACTTGGGGTCCTCAGCCAATAATGAAGAAGTTGGGTAATTAAATTTAATTAATTTGTGATTAATGGGGAAAGGAAAGTGTCTGAGTTACTTTAGGCTATTGCGTATAGTAAGCCTTTAGGTCAATTCGCGTCCGACGCACCTTTGATTTTTAACTTCTTGGCTCAAGTTATGTGGTACCCCCTGTATATGTGTGTTGTGGCAGTCATTAAAAGTAGTGTTAGCAGTGCTTCTGTGTGTGTCCCTCTAATTTTGTGGTCGTCCTGGTTCTCGCCATTCCGTTTTATTCGACATGTACCAACTCATCCCTACAGAAGTTTTACTGAAGTTTTATCTTATTATAACGCAATAAATTTAAACTCCGGTAATTATTTCCATGCAAGCAGCTCCAGATGGAAACTTTCTAAAAGCAATTGACAAAATTGATCTATAAAAAAAACAATGCAAGCAGTGGCATATAGAACATTTCTTATCAAGCTGCTGTTACACACGCTCCTCCACAGTGCCAGCTAAAGGAACAGCTGCAGTGGTTCCTGAAAAACATACAAAAAACAAGTTATTCCAGTGTGGATGAAGTATGCTAGCACTGATACAGTTATAACAGTTAAATTAATTTGAATAGGCTAGCAAATTTTAAACCACTTATGCGCATAGAGTACTTCCTCACCCGCAAGCTATGGGTTATTCTCAGAGTTTGTGTGAGAATACGCTCTGCTGCGAGAGTGCAGGGCTTGCAGTGATAATGTGCCAACAGCATTTCTACGACCTTCAACATGATATAAAGCAAATAGACATTAAATGTAGTACTTTGCAAGCAACATGACAAATAAATTGCTTTATCGCTGTCAAAGTCACAATGAAGCAAATTCCAATTCTGACCATGTTGTAGATCGTACACTCGCGAGCAACTTTCTGTGGCAATGAGAGGAACGCTACGGGCGCGAGGCAGCTGCCCATGTGTTTCATTGCCAAACAGTCCACCAGCGTTTGATTTTTACAGTGTTTCTGGTTGCTCGGAACAGATGCTGAATCAACGCAGCTTCACGTGCGACTGTTTCACGTGTGGCCAGACGCGAAAGGGAAAACCCGAAACATAAGTAAACATTTACATTCAGTGGTCTGGTTTATCTTATTTACCTGTTGCTAATAATGTGTTTATGTTTTCTCTTCCCCAGCCTAAACTAATGTGGCTGAAAAGACGGGACTCTTTTCAGAAGTGCTCTCACTTGTGCGTATTTGCCTCCGTAGCTTTCCCTTCATTGCCACAGAAAGTTGTCCGTGAGTATAGCACTCAGAACTCTACACAATAATTTCGGGGCCCTGAGTACTTCGTTATAGAATGTAGAAAGGAAAGAAATGGCTTGTGACGACAAGGAAGGCACGGATTACCTGCTCCGCTGCAGGTCAGTGAGCCACCGTTTCTCACAAAGAGAAAATAAGAGAAACTTCTCTTACTCTCTCTTTCAGAGAGACAATAGCTCACTGACCTCCATCGGAGCAGTTGATCCTCCCCTCTGCCATGTCTTCGAGGCCCCTACCACAGTAAAACACACGGTCGGCTGACACATGGCGCTGCCGCACATTCCCTCAGTAACATTGAACAGCATCCCTTTATTTTCGGCGCTACACCGTCAGGGATCTCCCCTTTAGAAGAACCCTACCTATATATATTGTGCCGAGGAAAGCATACGCTACCTAGAAAAAGACAAGTTTACTTGTCGAAATGCTGGCACCCGCTTTTACCTTGTTCTCGTTTTGCTCATCCTCTTGAATTTCCATCTCCCACCTTCCCCGCGCTTTTCTTGACTAGGCACTGATCAGTAAGCTTTCAGTTGCACTAAAGAAAATGTAGCATGAAAATTGGTTGTCAGTCCCTTTAACAGGCCTTAAACGCTTTGTCATTTTGTAATTGGAGCTCACATACTTTTACCAAGGCTGAAAGCACGTAAAATGCCTTTTTGTTTTTTTGACTAATTTCTAACATCACATTGCGCTTTTCAATTTGAAGATAATAATAATCATTCAAAGCTAACATTCATACTGTTGCCAGAACATTGGAGCGGCAAGTGCAAAATAAAATAAATTGACGCAGGCCGCCAATATTTCACTCAGGCACTCGTAAACTATAAGCAAACAAAAGGGCTATGCTCAAACGAGGAGTTATTCTAGCTTAGATTCTACATTTCTTTCTCTCAACCGTGCTTTTCTGTACAGCAAATTGCACATTGCATTACATGTGCAATGAAAGTTGGCACGTCATGTTGGTCAGAGGTGTTCAATGCACAGACACCACAGTGGCAGCAGTTACTATACATCGAACACTATACATCGAACAGACCAAGCAGTATGTGTCCCCGTGTAGTCTATACATAAGTGCCAAAAAAGAAGTGTTGGGTAACCATACCGTCCCACTTGTCCTCTTCTTCATTTTCTCCTTATAGAACTCCTTATAGAAGTTTTTCTAGGTCTTTTGATTAGGAACAGTTCCATTTCCTCCGATGTTTCTGCACGGCACCAGAAAGCAGTCACGTTTGAGCATAGAAATGAAATAATATTGCATAATGTGTACACAACACTGACAGTTTAGATTACAGCTTTTTCTATTTTCGGTATCTTGCAACACAAAGGTAACATTACAGTAAAGCTTGCAGTTAGGTTTTAACCTTTCTTCTTTGGCCTGACATTCAACTATTGACAAGCATTCGAATTATATACAATGGCAAGATTTGCAGGCGATTCAATTCTTACCTGCTAGAACTGCCTAAGAGGACATTAACATAACTAGCATTGCGCATGTATGTAAGACAGAATCGTGTAATGCCACACCAATTTTAAATAAATGTCCACCAAGCTATACGAGGTGTCAACCTGAACTAAGCTATTGCTTTCTTTTTGTTTTTTGTCTCACTTCAGTGGGAATGCGAAGATTTTAAACCAATTTCTGTTAATCACAACAGTTCGTCGCAGAGCAGCGCATCAACATTCGCACTCTTTCAGCCGATGCAGGACATTTGTGCCATTTTTACTCATAAAAAATAAATAATTATTATGTTTTGAAATTGGCCTAGTTGTGTAGTTTTTTTAACGCAACTGCATTTATTGGATCGATCAATTGATCCCGCACTGGACTTGTTGGGACCAATATGAAAGAAAAAAAAAGCCCTCTATGGGTGTTAACTTTGACATGCTGCAAGTACACTTGCAATTCGAGAAGCGTAGTCATGCATGAGCACACAATGGCAATTCTCTTCGATGGCATATTCACCATTCACTGGTTCACTTTGTGAGATGCTATCTATGTAAGCAAAATTTGCGTGGCCAAGTGATGCCAATAATTGAAAGAAGAGGATAAAGTTCCAAGGAAGATTTTTCGCTTCCGAAAAGGCCAAACGCTGCTCTCCAAATTTGAAAGCTCACACTAAAATTACGCGGTTATGATTATCAAATTTTGTTGTTTCAAGGGATTGCTCATCCAGTGACTTCAAATCGGTCCAATTGACATTTTAAACCCCCATGACGTCCAATTGTACGAACTTACACCGGCAGTGATCTCCAATTGCGAGCAATTGGGTCCCCTTGAAAACTCAAATTGGGCCCAATGTTTTCATTTATTTAGCCTTTTGGTCAACCCAATATCACTATACACCAACACAGTAGTTTGTGTAACAGCTTATCTGCCATGTGGAGTACCTTAGCATTAGAGTATCCACCGGAGTCACTGTCGTCGCCGGTCCACCATGCTTCGTAAGATTTGGCGCCGTCAAAATCGGCAACGCTTGCCAGAATAAAGTCTGTTGTGGCACCGGGTTGATAAACCTCAGTTGTTAAATCGACCTCGTACTGCACGCACCAGCGTTTTGTCGGGGAATTTAGCACACTACAATATCGTGACAAATGTGGTTTATAGAAGTTCGTGCAGAGGAGGACAATGCAAACAAAACACAAATACACACGGTGCACATCGTGCAAAGCCACCATAGACAAACACAGCGTGGAGCTATGGATACGACTTCAGGCAAGCAATCAAAATCGATCCATTACAATCGCGCTCCTAGTGGTCGTTGGTCTGTACAAACGAAACTTAAAACACCAAATATCTCAGTATTTTAAAAGCAGTAATCATACATCACTGCAAGCCATATACAAGTTTATTTTTTGACATTTATCGACTGGATCTAGTTTTCCGCATAGGAGGGGCCGCACAGGCAGAGTGTTGCAGTAAGAGAATGCTTGGCTAGCCTCAATAAATGGAACACATTACAAAGCACTGCTACTTATACAGTGTGTTTTGTGCGACCTTGGCGGTATCAACCACGACCCCCACTCCCCATCCACTAAACAGGATAAGAGAAAAGCTTTTCACCACTGAAATAAATTCAAGCGAGTTGGTAGTGATTCATATCACTGAACGGCAGCCACAGGCATGAGGAACGGAAACACAGGCATGAGGAACGAAAAGTGTAAGACGGACGCGGGCGCTTAATTGTCTTATCCTTTCCTTCTTTCTGGCCATTTTTAACTTTTTGTTCGTGCTTGCATGTCTGTCCTACGTTGTCATAAAACGTTTTTCCTTTCCTCCATGCAACTAGTCTGCCAGCATATCCTCATGAAACGAGGGATGCAGGTGGCATTAAACGGCGCCACTTCTTTTACTCGTGGCTTGTATCCCGGCCGTAAATTCGTCAGCATGCACTAAACTAGATAATCCAGAGTCTGACGTTTAGCACCTTAGCGCAAAAGCTTGAAGCTAGCGCGGTCATGCAAGGAACATGGCGTTTATTGCGAGAATTTTGCTTCTGTGCGATTGAAGTGTATGGATACGTATTTAAAGAAACGATTAAAAGGAAGCTTGTGCCTATGGCTTCCGTTATAAACTACAGTTGCGAACAAAATTGTCATGTGACGTTTTTTTAATACTCCATATGATTTCCTAACGTAGTCAATACTTAATTGGCACACGTGCGCGCGTGGAATCCAAAATTACGATAGAGCGAGTTAAGATAACCAACAGGACATGAGCCATATCAGGATGTACAAGAAAGTTTGCCGATGTGTAGCGTGCACAGATAACGCAGAAAGTATTAGTGATATTTTGTATCCATATTCACGCATCATCGAGGATATTATGCCATTTTTTTTTGTAGAATACCGGTAAAATGTTTTCAGTGCAACGAGCATATAAATGCTGTTTGTAGCAAACATATATGCATCAAGAATAAAGCCCACATTTCTTTGAAGGCTTTCGTTTATCTGCTCCATACGAGAGCGCTTGCCTGTTCTTTCCTTCCTCCTCTTGAAGCGCTTGGGTTAGTGAGAACAAAAAGAAAGTAAACATGTCCGCAATAGAGATTAGTAAAAGGCGATTTAAAGATTGGTGGAAGAAAATTAGGCAAGAGACAAGCAACGGCGGTGCACAAAAACGAAGTTCTGAATAGGAAATCAGACAGTTTGGTACAAAAGCTTGGTGACCGCAACCCATTACCCCGTTCCAAAGGGGACGCTGATGGCATTCATCCACCTATCCTTGCTCGACGGAGGAAACCTAGGAAACAATGACATCTATCTGCGCGCCAAGCGAGAAATGACCCATCGCGCAGCGTGACTGACGCACGTTCGGCCGCTAGACTAAAATATAGTAGTGTATGAAGCGTCGCAAATAATGCGGAAATGAATTCGGCAGTATCTGCAGCCTGAACCGAGCAGCCTGGATGGAGCAGCCAAGTCCCAAGGCAAACTCGGAATAATAATAATAATATTTGGGGTTTTACGTGCCAAAACCACTTTCTGATTATGAGGCACGCCGTAGTGGAGGACTCCGGAAATTTCGACCACCTGGGGTTCTTTAACGTGCACCTAAATCTAAGCACACGGGTGTTTTCGCATTTCGCCCCCATCGAAATGCGGCCGCCGTGGCCGGGATTCGATCCCGCCACCTCGTGCTCAGCAGCCCAACACCATAGCCACTGAGCAACCACGGCGGGTGGCAAACTCGGAAGTGCGCGTCAAAAACAACGACACGTGCCGCCGCTACTACTGAGGCACGTATGTGTGCATCGGAAGCTTCAACTTTAATAGAATTCATTGGAGTACAAACACCACATTAAGGGCGGATAACAAGCAGCAATAGCTACGCGATATGCTACGAAAACGCCACACCAAGCGTCGTCTTTACAGCCGGCATGACTATAGGAAAAATTACGTGCGGCCCATGTAACATTTTCCGTGCTGTGCCACTGCTTCCATCGATTATTTAAAGCGCGTTTATTGGCCTGTGAAGCATGCAAGAGCGCGGCACCAGCACCCGCAGCGGTGCTGAGCTCGAGGTTGGATCCCAGCCACGGCGGCCGCATTTCGATGTAAGCGGAACGCAGAAATGATCGTCTACCTAAGTTTAAGTGAACCTTACTCCCCCACTGTGGCGTCCCTCATAATCAGATCTTAGGTTTTGCACGTAAAACTCCAGAATTTATTTTGTTTAACATTGCCGGCACGCGCTGAGCCGGTACGCCGAAGGTGCAGAAAGTATTCACCCTTAACCACGGGACATCCTGGAGCTGAAGACTTATGATATACCTTTGAACACGCAGCTTATAACTGCCCGTTTCCGGAATCGAGTATAAAAGGGAACTAAAAAAATCGGACGCAGCCGCCTTCGCATGTTATTCATGCTACTGTGCATAAGATTTACCTTGCACAATTTAGTTAGTGTGTGTCAACATTCTTCAAAGCTTCATTGCAAGCAGCATTTCCAGATAGAATACTTGAGTTCCGAATGATGTCAGTGTGCTAATATCCCATTTTTCACTTGCTCCACGTTGCTTCAGAACACGCCAGCCATCCTGCACAGCTCTACCATAGATACCACTTGTGGAATTTGTACTGAAGAGCACAGTGATGATGCAATGCAAAACAGCTCCAGCCTTGCAGGAATATGTGCTGGTGCGAATACTAGTTCTAATGCCAGTTCTGTGTAAGAAGAGGAAACTAGCCAAGCTACAAGTGAAACAGATGGTCTTTGTAATGCAGGTGCAACAAGCTTTAAGGGCAGTGAACTAAATTTTGCTTTTGCGTTGAGCTGTGATTGTGATCCTGTTCAAGAAACAGATGAAATGGGCAGCATTGACGAAGGAAGTGCACAGATGCATAATGCCGAAGGAAGTGGGAGTGAAGCTGCAGGAGAAGATTTGGTTAAGTATTTTGAAAACTCGGACAGGAAACTCTACCTTATCAGTAAATAACAAAAGCACAAGCTTTCCTGCTTGTGCTTACATACATTGTTACTGCAGGACTGAAATGGGCACAAGTTCGAGGAATTCTAACTTTGATAAATGCCCTGTTTGGGGAGAAAGTTGTGCCATGCACTACCTACTCCCTGAGAAACCTGTGGAAGAGCAAGAAAGAAGTGTTGAGGGTGCACTTATATTGCCAAGCCTCCCATAAATACCTCGGACTAACTTGCAATGCCGAAAACAAGCCCAATGTCACCTGAGTTCTGTGGTGGAGAAAAGAGGCTTGAAGGGTTAGAGTTCTGGGCGTTTCTTTTTGATGTTTAACTTGACACAGCAGTTGCTTGAACTCTTAAAAGAAATTGGCAGACCTCTCCACACTAACTTACGGAAGCTGTCATCAGGGCCTCTAGTGCCAGGCACTTTTTCTGGCATCAGCGATGGAAGTTTCTACCGTAGTGTATGAAAGCAGGTAAACATGGCATGGAGTGACATCATATTCACCTTCAACAGTGATGGGGCACCTGTGTTTGATTCCAGCAAGAGTACTATTTGGCCAGTTCAAGTAATGATAAATGAGCCAGAAGTTTTGATGCGGTGGCAAAATGTGCTCATCTCAGTACTATGGTTCTCATGGACTCGCTCACCGATGCACCTCTTCATGACACAGTTTGTTGAATAAGTCACGAATGTTGGAACTCTAGTACAGTTTCTTGCTGAGGCGGTATGACCATGCTGCATCAGCATGTCCGCGCTCGTGCATAACGAGTGTTGTGACCGTAGACTATAATTGACAGGAGTGTAGTGTTAGTGCACACATCAGTTGCAAGGAAGGCACTTTAGCTAGCGTGGGAATGATTGCTTATGTGGATTTGTATAAACATTCTCTTCTTCGATTTACACATTATCGTTGCTTTGTATTTTATATAAGATTTACTGCATTATTAATAATATAATTGATTACATAGGAAAGTTTCCACTTGCTAGACTTGATCAGAGGACCTCGAGCAGAGTAAGATATGTAAACCACTACGCCACTGATATGTCCTTCGGCAAGCCCTATAGAACACCCTTGGGAATTTCTCTTGGGTAAGCAAGCGTGCTGAAATACTTGAAGAGTTTACATTTGGCAGTCCATCTCTGCGTCAACGGGTTGACAACGGTGTAAACGTTCTCGGCCACGGACTCGGCTAGCTAGCCGCACACTCGGTTAGAAAACTAGCTCTGGTCGACAGCGGCCCGCGAATGTGCCACTGTGGAATACAAACACGCGATGCAAAGTAAGGCACAGGCGTACACTCACCCCAAGCAACTCCCACGCAAAAACGGCACCTTGCGAAATTGGGGGAGCAAATAGAGACACAACCTTTATCTTTGAAACGCAATTTTACTCTGTGTATGACACAGGCTACTATACACCGCTGGGATCGTGAGACGCAGGGCTCGAGGCGGAGGAGAGATGCCTGCGGTCAGCGAAGGGGGTCGAACCGGAGGTGGCGGCGTGGCTGCAGGCAAGCAGCCCGCCTCTTTCGGGACTGTCTCCTCAATGTATTTGAGGCACCTCAGTTTCTAAGAAAAATAGGGCAGGGTAGTGATGGTGCCATGTTACTCGTTTACACTCGATCATCCTGCGCAATCTCGTCCCGAGAGAGTCTCATCAGTCTGACTCGCCTCCGCACTTGCTGCCCGATGCCAATTTTTATTGTTTCATCTGGCTTGCATGGGCGTTTGTGACAGTCTGGCCACGTCGATCTCTTTGATATTCGTAGGTTCGAGATGTATGTGACTGCAGGCAGCACTTCTGTAACAATGTGCGGGTTCTGTGTTCAGGTTGCGTCTTCGTGGACTGTCCTGTGTGCTTAACTACTGTGGTTATGGAGGCGGCGGTAGTCGATCACCGTCTTGTATGTGCCATCCTTTCTTCTGCGTGATAACGGGGTTGCTGTACGTGGAAGTAATATTACAGATTATCTTATATGGCATCAACTCATCAGCAATCTCTCTCCATGCCCCCTCTGATTGTGCAAGCTACGGTATGGTGGCTGGGACATCGGCTTGCTTCGAGGGAGCTCGACGATTTTCTTCTCGGCCATGCCAGTGCACCCCAGTTCTTCGATTCGCAGTGCGCAGCAATTATTATGATTGTTAAGCAACATGCAGGGCTGTGTTTTCTCCCCGTCATAGATGATCCAGCTTACATAATTATCGTCTCGGATTATCAGTTGCAGAGCATGAGCCTACTCATTGACGGTCCGTAAAACATGCTCTGACATGTTCCAAGGAGCGGGTGGACGCTTCAGTATTTGTCCTTGCTTGACGTGCAACTTGACATTGCCGTAGTTCGCAACCAGAACGCTGAAAAGAACGGGTGAATCAACGGAAGACGTTCCTGCTACAGAGAGAACCGTCCGCGGGGAAGCCTCAGTGCTTCTCTCGGTCTTTGCGATTCTGCGACAATACCTGTCGGGCCTTGTGTTTGTCTTTGGTTCAGCACATTGGTACATCCACCAGTTCAGACCAAGAGCAGATCGGGCAAGTCGATCACGTCAGTGCAAATGATGACGTCCAGTCCAACAAAGGCGTCGTCGCTGGCTATGTAGAAGTGGACAGCAGGAAGTCCAACATCATCGACGTGCACCTTTAAATCTAGTTCGCCGAGGGATGGTTCCTTTCCACCGACTCCGCGTATGGCCGTTCCAGGGGGCACCATAAGCTCCCTGTTCAGCTGCATGGCACGCGTCAGCTTTATCAAGCTCACATTGGAGCCCGTATCGAGAAGGGCAATCATCCGTTCGCCGTCAATATAAATGCTTTTGTGCACCCTTTTTGAAGATGTGGTGCGCACAGTGTTAGTCTCATTACCTGAGCAGTCCTGATGCAGACAATTTTGCGCTGTGCCCATCACGGTTACATTTCGTGCAATATAGTGAGCGCCGTGGGCTCAGGATACTCACTCGACAGGTGGCCCGTTTGTTGGCAGTTGTAGCAACGTACACCATCCCCGCGGCGCCCTCCTTCTTGCACGGTACTGCTGAGTACTGCATCGTCTACGTATGTTGACGCAGGACACGGCTGATGGCCAATACTCCATCGTCTTCGGCTGTTCAACTGTTGTGCAGGTGTAAATTGTCTTTTGCGGCTTTCTATTAGGTTTTCATGGGTTCTGATAGCTTGACGTAACCTGTCCACACTCTGTTAGCTTCTGTCTCGTAATGCGAAACTCATCTCAGTCGACCAACGACATCTGATAATCTTGACAATTGTATCCGGCAGAGTTAGCTTCACGCTGGCGCACATTTTTTTTCCTTTTCTCAGAAGTACGTTGTCACATGGTCATCACGACTCTGAACTCGTTCGGGCGTTCTCCTCCATAAGTCCAGAAGGCTTTTCCTCAGTCACAAAACCTGCTTTAAATGCAGCTACACACTCTTGCCATGAATAACACCCTGTTGCCGACGAAATCAGCCAATCCTCATCTAGGTCCTGCAGGTTGAAGTGAACAGCAGTTAGTCGTTGATGTTCAAACCATTTCGCTACGTCGGAAACGCGCGCGAGGGTTTCCAGCCAATCTTCGGCACTGGTTTCGACGCTGTCTCCAGTGAAGTTTGGGATTGCGGTAGGAAGGTCCGGTTTCTCATGAACAGTTGTCGCAGTCGATGGCGCATTCATCCTCTCCATCGTGTGGGCCATTGCAGAGAAGGCCTCGGTGAGCTTTCCCAAGAAGCCGTTGCTCGGGCCTGGATCCGGCTAGAATGACGGTGTTAAGGGCGCAGAAGTACGCCGCCGAGCTCCCGAATCTCCTCCTGCAGTCATGAAAGTTGAGCGACCTTTTCTTGGAGTTGGTCTGGTGTGCCGTGGTCATTTCGTTGCCCGCTGTCCCGTTGAAGCGTGGTGGCGCTCCTCACCTGTTAAGCAGCGCATGATTGTGCAACAAGAGGTGTGTTGTACGGATGTTCGTCATCCTGGCTCATCTTGACGTGCTTGTTGGGCTTATCCCACTTCTGAGCGTAAAACAGTTCTCGACCGCGGACTCGGCTAGCTAACCGCGTACTTCGTTAAAAAATTAGGTCTGGTCGACAGCGGCCCGTGAATGCGCCCCTGCGGACCAGACACATGCGAGGCAAAGGAAAGCACAGGCGTACATTCGCCCCAAGTGGCTTCCCCGCAAAAGGGTGCGTGGAGAACTTGGGAGAGCAAATATACACACAACCTTTCTCTTTAAAACGCAATTTTACTCTCTGTACGACGTAAGCTACAGTATACTGCCGGGGTCGTAAGATGCGGTGCTCGAGGCAGAGGGGAGATGCCTGCGGTCAGCGAAGGGGTTCGAACCGGAGGTGGCAGTGGGGCTGCAGGTATGCAGCCCGCCGCTGGCGGGTCTGTTTCCTCAATGTCTTCCAGGCACCTCGGTTTCTGAGAAAAACCAGGACTGGTAGTGACGGCGCCGTGTTCGTTGCTTACAACTGATTACATATACAGTAGACTTGCTATAATTCAAACTCGAGGGGTCCCCAAAATTTTGTTTGAATTATCAGATGCAGGTATGAATATATCTTGGGGCAACACATCAGCTTGTACTCTAATAAAATATCCATTTATTCATATATTGAAAATAAATTGCAAATTCATGACTGCTCTCTTGCAGCTAGCGACTTCAAAATAAAGTTTTTTCTATTCGAACAAGGATAGCTTTTCTGCTTGTGGTTTTTACCGCCTTGAAAAGTGTCGACATGCAGTTGGCTCCATTTTCATATGAACGCAAATCTTCCGCAAGAAGTGACTAAAGCAGGTCATACTTCTGGCATGGACAAGCAAGAAGTATGATTGAACAGCTTCAACCGAATGGTGCAGCTTGAATTATATGGCTTTGAATACTTTCACCACATAGTGGGCGAACCAAAAATTATAGATTTGTTTGAACGAACTGAGAGTACGAAATATCAATTTGAATTATAATGAGTTTACTGTACTGTCAACATGTGTCATTATTAGCAGCTTTGCGTAAACGCGACAACCTGTACAAAAAAACTAAAGACCAGCCTTTTAATACCAAATTAATTGCCCGATATAAAAGGTTACGTAACTCTATAAACAACCAGTTAAAAGCGGCAAAACGATTATATCTTGAACAAAAAATCTTACAAGCCGGCAATAACAGCAAATTGAAATGGAACATCATCAACTCTTTTCTAAACAGGAATTCTAAACCAGAACAGCTATCAAAAATTATATACAATAACTCAGAGTATAACTCCCCTAACCAAATAGCCAACGCCTTCAGCTCCTATTTTTTTGATAATGACACACCCTCTCCTTCACAAGTAACTCAACTTAATCGTCTCCCTCACACATTTTTTATTTTCCCCACAACGCCAGAAGAAATATATAACGTTATATGTCACCTAAAACCCACCAGTGCTGGAATAAATGAAGTTCTACCTGCTACCATTAAAATGATTGCCCACCTAATTTCTGATATCTTGTCTCATATTACTAATTTGATATTCAAGACTGGTGTGTTTCCTAACGAGCTTAAGCGCGGTAAAGTCATTCCAGTTATAAAAGAAGGTGACAGTACATTAATACATAACTACCGCCCCATTTGTATTTTACCTTTTTTCGGCAAAGTTCTAGAGAAATTAATCGCATTGCGTCTAACCAAATATCTCACTAAATTTAATATTCTCTCTTCATGCCAATTTGGCTTTCGTAATGGATACTCCACAGATTTGGCACTCATACATCTAACTGACCAATTAAAAAAAATAATTGACGATGGTCTATTCGCAGGTTCAGTTTTCATTGATCTAACAAAAGCATTCGACTGCTTAAACCATCTTATTCTTTTTGCTAAGCTTGAGGCTATTGGCGTTCGTGGTCCTGCGCTCTCGTTATTCAAAAGTTACTTATCAAACAGGGTTCAAATAGTGTCTGTGTCTAACGTCTACTCCAGAGAACAAACCACTAACATTGGCGTCCCTCAAGGATCCATCTTAGGACCACTACTGTTTTTGATTTATATCAATGACCTACCTAACTGTTTGACGTCTACTAAGTGCATTCTGTACGCTGACGATACTACCATATTTTCCTCTGATAAACACATGTCACTTCTTATTAACAAGCTAAACACTGATCTACAAAATGTTTTAAGTTGGTGTAATGCCAACCTGTTATCTATTAATGCCACCAAGACTAAATTTGTTGTATTTTCCTCACATCAACAACATTCGGCATTCTCCCCTTTAACTTTCGGCTCACACTCCATCTCTCCCTGTCCATGCTCATCTTTTCTTGGTATTTCCCTTGACTGTAGCTTGAAATATAAAGATCACATTTCTCACATCAAAAAGAAAATAGCATACGGTATTGGCGTTCTAATTAAAACTCGTCCCTTCTTCACACATAACACATTAATCTCGCTATACCACTCATTCATTCACTCTCATATTAACTACGGCATACTATGCTGGGGTAACACTTATAACACTCATTTGGCATCTCTCCAGGTAATCCAGAACCAATCCATAAGAATAATCACAAGGTGTTCACGCTTTGCTAATGGAAAATTCCTTTTACATGAAAACAACATCCTAACCATTTCAGAACTCACCAAATATAATCTAGGAATTTTATTCTACAAATATATGACTAAGGAACTACCATCAATCTGCTTCTCACCTTGTGACCTAATAGCTCATAGTCACACTAGATTTGCACTCAATAATAATTTTCTTCTACCTAAAGTACGAACTAACTATGGTAAACAGACTGCGGAATTTTCCGCAATATCGCTTTGGAATACTCTACCACCTATCATCAAAAATGCAAAAAAATTATACCAATTTAAAAGAGAACTAAAATCATTCATAATAAATACTTACTGAAACTCTCCTTGTTTTTTTTTTTCGTCTTGTTTTTGAGTTTTTTTTTTATTTTTTAATTTTATTCCGTTTTTTTTATACCGTCTTGCTGTTAACAAGTGTTCTTATTACTCGTATGATATAAACATGTTTTGATATTACTCTTCGCTCTCATCTGTACTACTGTTGCTTTATACATTGTATAACATCATGAGTGTCTTTAGCAGGAGGTCCCGATACAGTCTTTGACTATGGGACCTCCTTATGTATACTACGCACATGCAATTATCTGTATTTTTACTAATAAATAAATAAATAAATAAATAAATAAATAAATAAATAAAACTTAAAGCTGAAAACTCAAGTAAAACTGATTTTGCATAGTGAGCTCTACGACACTGTTGGCCTAGTTTTGAAGATGTGGTTTCGTTTTCAGGCATGGCATAACGATTGAAATGTGCAGCTAGAAGATGGCAATTCTTCAGTTACCTGGTAGCTGAGCATCTTGAAGAGTGTGCCATCTTAGCTGTAGAGTGGCACTCTAAAGAGCAATGTAAACAATTTGAGTGGGAAGGTATAAATTATTATTTTCTTTATTTTTCTGTTGCTCAGTAAGATCTCTAAGACTATAGACAGTTGCAGAATTTAGCCATGCTCCATGGTTCCATAGTCTGCTGCTTGAATGTTCGTTACTAGCTGCTAGAAAAACAAAGCTGAAAAGAGTGTGCTGCTTTAATGCTGCTTTTTTGTAGTGCATTATGCAAAGCAGCTGTATACTACAAAGATCTTAACTTGTTAGTAACACTGCTGGGTAGTCTTTCTACATCAAACCCGCCATGGTTGCTCAGTGTCTATGGTGTTAGGATATTGAGCATGAGGTCGCGGAATCGAATCCAGGCCAGGGCGATCGCATTTCGATGGGGGCGAAATGCGAAAACACACGTGTACTTATAATTATGTGCACGTTAAAGAACCACAGGTAGTCGAAATTTCCCGAGTCCTCCACTACGGCGTGCCCCATAATCAGAAAGTCGTTTTGGCACTTAAAACCCCCGAATTTAATTTTTTTTATTTCTACCACGAGGTATATATTGAGATGCCTAGTGATAAGGCATAAGTTACTGTACAGCGTGAAAAGCACTGAGGTAAACAGGCAGAAGTGATGAGACGCAGCACTAACATAAATTTATTTAGTAAAATGTAATAGAGAGATTCCCAAGCAAACTATCGCGCTGATGCCTAAGAAATAATAATTCTTCTAATATAGCAATTGAGACTGTGCTGAGAGGGGCATCTCGTGGGCGTGATATCTTTTGGTTTTGTGAATCCTCGCTTTAGGAGATCACCCTGTTTGCTCTGAATAGTGCATTCCTTTGCCAAATGCAGGCACACATGCTGCAATGTGATGACAATATGCCTCCATGCACACATTTGATTGCGTAATTCTTGTAGTCGATCATGAAGCCAATGGCCAGTCTTTCCGAGAGTGTTTACTACGTGTAGGATGCATGAGGTATAAATATTGTTACAGGAAGAAAGTAGACCCACAAGTGTAAAACAACGTATATATACAACTGGCGTATATGGCGTTCAGGCAACTGCCAGACTTCGTCTTCGTCTAGTCCAATTCAACTTCTTCGTTCCCTTCACCGTAACATCACCCTCCCGGTGGAGTAGCTCCGTCCCGGTGCAAGTTATAGAGGCTCACTTAATGGGGGGACATAGGGCTTAACCCTGGCGACGTGAACAACATCGCTGGTGACGTGGCGATGCACTGAAGGCTGACCGACTGGGGCGATCTCGTATGTCACGTCGGACAGTTGGCGTAAGATCTGGTACGGACCAGAATACCGGGAAAGTAGTTTTTCCGACAAGCCGACGCGACGTGAAGGCGTCCAGAGAAGGACAAGGGAACCAGGTGAAAAATGGTAGTCTGGGTGCCGAAGGTCGTAGCGTCGCTTTTGAGAAGCTTGCGAGACTTCGAGGCGATGATGGGCGACATCTCGGGCCTGGGCGGCTAAGTCAATACCATCGCGAGCGTAGCCAGTGCTGGGTGATTGTACTGCGGAAGGTAGCAACGTGTCAAAGGGCAAGGTGGGGTCGGGGCCATACAAAAAGTAAAATGGTCAAAATCCGGCAGTGTCGTGACGGGACGAGTTGTATGCGAAAGTGATGTATGGTAAAGCGACGTCCCAGTCACGGTGATCGTCCAAAACGTACATGGACAGCATTTCAGTTAGCATGCGCTTGAGTCACTCGGCGAGGCCGTTCGTTTGAGGGTGGTACGTGTTAGGAATCTGGTGTTCTGTAGAGCAGGAGCGGAGCAGGTCATCGACGGCCTTTGATAAAAAGTAGCGGCCGCGATCCGTCAGCAACTGGCGAGGGGCGCCTTGGTGCAGGACGACGTCGTACAGTAAGAAGTCGGCGACATCTGTAGCGCAGCTGGTTGGTAGCGCTCGTGCGATGGCATATCTCGTGGCATAATCGGTGGCTACAGCAATCCATTTGTTGCCTTTGATTGAAATTGGAAAGGGGTCAAGCAGGTCTAGGCCCAAACGAAAGAAGGGCTCTGTGGTGATATCAATTGGTTCAAGCAAACCAGCGGGAGGCATAGCAGGCGTCTTCCGGCGCTGACACAGGTCGCAAGAAGCGACATAACGGCGCAGGCAGCGATAAATGCCAAGCCAGAAGAAGCGTCGCTGCAGGCGGTCGTATGTACGAGTGATGCCCAGATGTCCAGCAGTAGGAGCGTGGTGAAGTTGCTGGAGCGCGGCTAGTCGAAGGTGCTTGGGAACGACTAGGAGGAGCTCCGGGCCGTCAGGACGAACGCTACGACGGTATAAAGTTCCATCGCGCAAGGTGAACATCCGGAGGGACGCGTCATTGGGCGAGGAGCTTAGGCGTTCCATAAGTGTTCGAATAACAGCATCTTTGCGCTGCTCGTCGCCAATATGGAGGAAGCAGGAGATGGATAGTCTGCATCGGTGTCGTCCGCTTGATCTACGGGATTGCTGGACAGGTAGTCAGCGTCTTTATGCAGGCGCCCTGACTTATACATAATAGATGTATATTCCTGTAGACGCAATGCCCAACGTGCAAGTCGTCCAGTTGGGTCCTTCAAAGAGGAGAGCCAGCAGAGGGCGTGGTGATCGGTTACGACGCAGAAGGTCCAACCGAAAAGGTACGGCCGGAAGTTCGCGACCGCCCATAAAAGCGTGAGACATTCTCTCTCAGTAATGGAGTAATTTTGCTCGGGCGTGGAAAGAAGGCGGCTAGCGTAAGCGATGACACGGTCTTAGCCCTGTTGACGCTGAGCGAGGACAGCGCCGATGCCAAGACCACTTGCGCTAGCTCGTACTTCAGTGGGCGCAGAAGGGTCAAAGTGTGACAGAATTGGGGAAGTTATAAGCCGCTCAATCAGGGTGGAAAGGCTTTCTCCTGCAGTGCTCCCCAAGAGAAAGAGCCGTCTTTGTTAAGAAGGTCAGTGAGAGGGTGAGCGATGTCGAAAAAATTTTTTACAAATCGCCGGAAATAAGAGCATAAGCCCAGAAAACTACGGACATCGTTTGTTGAACAAGGTACAGGAAAATTTCGCACGGCCTGAACTTTCTATGGATCAGGTTGGATTCCGGCGGCGTTTACGAGATGGCCGAGCATGTTGATTTCACGGCGACCGAAGTGGCACTTGGAGGAGTTTAGCTGAAGGCCAGCCCTGCGAAACACGGATAGTATGGTTATGAGGCGCCGCAGGTGGCTGTCTAAGTTCGGCGAAAACACAATCACATCGTCGAGGTAACAAAGGCATGTAGACCACTTCAAGCCGGGCAAGTGAGTCCATCATGCGCTCGAATGTAGCTGGCGCATTCCATAATCCAAACGGCATGACTTTAAATTGGTACAGACCGTCTGGTGTGACGAAGTCGGTTTTGTCGCGGTCCATCTCATCGACGCTAATCTGCCAATAGCCGGAGCGGAGGTCAATTGATGAAAAGTATTGGGATCTGTCAAGGAAGTCAAGAGCATCATCAATGCGCGGCAGGGGATAAACATCCTTCTTTGTTATCCTGTTGAGGTGACGGTAGTCAACGCAGAAGCGCCACGAGTTGTCTTTTTTCTTTACTAAGACAACCGGTGATGCCCACGGGCTACTGGAAGGTTCAATGATGTCCTTGTCCAGCATCCTGTCTACTTCTTTCTGTATGATGGCCTTTTCTGTTGCGGAGACACGATATGGCCGCCTATGAATGGGGCTGGCGTCACCGGTGTTGATGCGATGCGTGACAACAGATGTCTGGCCAAGTGGACGGTCGTCCAAATCAAAGATGTCCCGGTAAGATGACAGGAGGTGACGAAGAGCTGTTGTTTGTTCGGAAGGAAGGTCAGGGGGCGATCATATTAGAAACATCGCCCGCAGGCGTCGAGTACGGAGGAGTGGGTGGCAAAGGTCCGTTGGTAGTGACGAAGGATTCAGAGGTCAAAGAAGAAATCTCAAATTATTCCAAAGGAGTGATATGCGCTATGGCGATACCGTGGGGCAGCACATGCGACGAAAATCCAAAATTGAGGATGGGCACGCGAGTGCAGTTATCGCGGATCCGGATTAAGGTGCTCGGTAGGGCAATATTGCGCGACAAAACCACGTCAGTAAGCGGCGACACGACGTACTCGCCATCAGGTACGGAGGACAGGGCGTCAGGAGGACATTTGTAGCCGCTTGTGGAGACAGCCTTGCAAACTCAGCAGAACATAAGCGGTGTGCAGCACAAGTTGTTGCTTCGGCAGGAAGCGGCAGATCCAACTGTACAACACCTGCGGGGCAGTCAATTTGGGCAGAGTGTTTCGAAAGGAAGTCGAGGCCGAGAATTAGGTCGTGTGGACAGTGTTCAAGGACGATAAATAGAACAACGGTATAATGGCCCCCAATGGTCACACGTGCTGTGCACATTCCAAGGACAGGTGAAGTACTCCCATCGGCGACTCGCACAGTGCACGGTACGCGGGTGTCAGAACCTTTTTGAGCCTTCGGCGGAGAGCAGTGCTCATAACTGAAAGCTGCGCTCCTGTGTCAACGAGAGATCTAACAGGAACGGCATAAACTTCAATGCCCAGTAGGTTTCCACATGTAGGCAGGGTCAACAGAGGATTTGTGGGCCGGGTCGGAGTTGCAGCTTCAGCTCCAGGAGCTGCGCCGCCTACTTTCCCGAAGCGAAGCGACAGGTTGCAGAAGGGGACGAAGAGCGGTGAATGAGAGGCGAACGGGACCTACGACCTTGCAGAGACGGGGAGCGGCTAGATTTTGGTGGAGCATAGTGGGCGTTGATGTTCCTAGCCGGCCTATAGGGCGAGAAAGTACGATTGTCTGGTACTTGGTGGTAGTGACTCGGAGACGACCACCGAGGAGGCGACAACCAATGGTTGCGGCAATGACGGGCGATTTGTCCAATACCGAAACAATTAAAACAGATAGGTTTATCATCCCCTGTGCGCTAGTCAGCTGGGTTGCGGCGAGGGGGCGGAAAGCTTAGCGTCTGGGAGGAGCGGCCGGAGAAATCTGGTAGCTGTTTTTATGGCGGACCGAGCGTAGAGATGGAATGCCCAAACTTGCTATTTCCTCCCGAACGACCGCTTGTATAATGGAGATAGCGGGCACGCTTTCCCGACAGTCAGAGCGAAGTGGAGCCGGAGCCATGGCCTCAAGCTCACGGCGCGTTAACGATGCGCGTGATTTCTTCCGGTCCTGTGGGCTGGACGAAGCGCGGCGGGTCTTCGAAAGATGTCGCGGCGGTATTGGGCAATCGGTCGAAAGTTTGAGCGACGCGGCGGCCCTTCGCTTGTTCGAAGCGCCGGCACTCCTTTATAATTGCATCCACAGTGGCACAATCCTTGCACACTAGGAGATTGAAGGCATCGTCTGCAATACCTTTCAATATGTGACCAATCTTGTCTGCCTCGGTCATGTTTTTATCAGCCTTGCGACAGAGGGCCAGCACATCCTGTATGTAGACGCCATAGGATTCAGTGGACGTTTGAGCTCGACACGCAAGTTTTTTTTTTTTTTTTGCCGCAGCTGATGACCGACAGGTCTGCCAAACAGGTCTCGCATTTTTTGTTTGCAGACATCCCAGCTCGTTAGGTTAGCTTCGTGTGTGTCATACCACTGCTTCGCAGTTCCTCTTAGGTAAAATATCACGTTTGCTAGCATCATTGTTGGATCCCACCTGTTGTTGTCGCACACTCGTTCGTAGATCGTAAGCCAGTCCTCGACGTCAGCGTTGTCCGTGCCACAAAATGTCCCTGGGTCCCACGGATGAGTGAGGAAGACCGTTGGCACGGGCTGCTGAGGCGTTGTCGCTGGTGTCGGTTGATTTACCATTGCGGCGGCAGGTAGTTGACGTGCGCTGCGAAGTTCCACGATTGTACCCCGCACCTTCCACCAAAATGTTACAGGAAGAAAGCAGGCCAACGAGTGTAAAATAACATGTATTTACAACTGGCGTATATGGCGTTCAGGCAACTGCCAGATTTCGTCTTCGTCTAGTCCAATTCAACTTGTTCGTTCCCTTCACCGTAACAATATCTGCAAACTGAGATTATTTTCTTGAGTATGCGGGTTCAAGGTGGGTGTTATGGAGTTGGCCTGGAAACGCCGTGTTGCTGCAGCAGACGAATGGGTTGCATGGTTGCTACACATCACAAAAAAGTAACACGTAAACATGAGGCAAGCTAAAGACTGCATGAGCACTAAATAACATCAATAAAACAGTTTAGTAGGTAAAGGCTGATTACGAGACTAAACGGTGTACTCCTTCTCACATAATAGCTGGCTGCTGGCTGACTATATGTGAAATTGGAGCTAATGACACATATTTCAGTAGTCACATTATTTCACATAAAATTAGGTGCAAATCTTAAAATTAATTTATCTGTGTACTTTAGCGTGGATTTAAAGCATTTCCTTGCTTTCTAGATATATAAGACATTGTGCTTGGTAATTATTATCTCGGACAGGGTTAGTACAGATGATCGTAAATGCTGAATTGGCCACCTCGAGATTGTGTGGGAGTTCGATTTATGAAGAGTATGCAGCATCCATTACTGAACATATCTGAACCAAACCTGCTGTTCCAGTGAAAGTATACTGTTCTTTTGACATGCATTTGAGCAGTGTACAAATAGAACCAGCATGTATTACATAGGCTGAAGAAACAGTGAGATTGTATAGGTAAGTGTTGATTGTACAATTGATGCATATCTATAATGTGTACGCAACCTGGTAGTTTGCATATGCATCTATTTAACGTTATATTATTGGTTTTAAACTGCATGCTAAAAGGCTCAAGAGTGTTGGTGCAGTGCAATGAATGCACTGTTCGTCGAAAGCCACCTTTCTTTCAACATACTAGGCAAATATATAGACGCGTGTACATATCTTTATCGGGCTACCACGTTTCGCCCCCTAAGAAATGTTATCGCACAGCGCAGGACGCACCTGCATGTAAAAGAAGCTTCTGGAATGTTATCGATGGTTCCGTCCACTGTCTTCTACCGCAACTTGTATAATCTGATTGCATGTATGCGTGACGCGAATAGTGTAGAACTTTGTGGAAGACACGCAGGTCCGAGTGATTAGCACAATGCGTTGGCGGGCTAGTTGGTGCGAATCCATGAATACTTTGTTAAGCGCAAAAAGACAGGCACAAGAAAGACGACAGGACAAGGCGCCTTGTCCTGTCGTCTTTCTTGTGTCTGTCTTTTTGCGCTTAACAAAGTATTCCGAGTGATTAATCTGGAACATTCGACGACAGATCTATAAAAGCCGACGCGCTTGACCCGCTGATCAGATTTTCGACGATCGCCGACCGTGTTCCCCACTATCGTTGTGCTATAAATGTAGCCTGTTTTTGTGGGCACAGGTTCGCCCAATAACAGTTAGTTTTATCTTTCACAGTATTGCTACTGTGTTCTTAAAGTCACCACGACGTGACATCTGGTGGAGGTGCTTTTCGTTCATGTAACGGACGCCCCCGACAAGCCGTGATCCAAGCCCGGCTCGCAAAGGCCACCAACGTAGTCGCGGACAATCGAGAGAGCCGCCGTCTTCAACAACTGCCCCCGGAGCACGGACTTCTATCGGAGGAGACCAACAACATTGTGACCAAAGCAACCACAATGGCAGCCCCAGCGTCCGCCATCGTGCTGCAGCAGCCCAGGGAGCCTACGACGTTCTGCGGTTCAACGTTCGAGGACCCGGAAAGCTGGCTTGAGACATACGAGAGGGTCGCTGCTTTTAACAACTGGAACAGCGACGACAAACTGAGACATGTCTTTTTCACATTGGAAGACGCTGCCAGGACGTGATTCGAGAACCGAGAAGCCACCTTAACGACCTGGGAGAGCTGTTCCGGAGCGGCTTCCTGCAGACATTCGCAAGCGTCGTACGCCGAGAACGAGCCCAAGCGCTATTAGAAACCCCGGTCCAACAACCAAATCAGAGCACCGCGATTTTTACAGAAGAAATGAGACGCCTATTCCGCAACGCAGACCCCGAAATGTCCGAGGAAAAGAAAGACCGTCTACTCATGCGTGGTGTGAAGGAGGAACTTTTTGCCGGAATGGTACGAAGCCCACCGAAGACCGTCGACGAGTTTCTTCGCGAGGCCACCAGCATCGAGAAGACACTCGAGATGCAAAACCGGCAATTCGGCCGCCGCACGAACTCGGCATACTACGCCGGCGTTCAGTCACTGGCCACCGACGACCTACACGAGACTATACGAGCAGTCGTGCGGGAGGAGCTACAGAAGCTGTTCCCATCATCACAGCCTCAAGTGGCTTCGATTGCCGACGCCGTACGCGACCAGCTTCAACAACAACTCGGAGTAGCCCCTGAACCGCCACAGCCTCAGCCGCAAGCGATGAGCTACGCCGCCGTCGCCCGCCGTCAAGGTCCCCCTCCACGACCGCGCCGCAATTCCGTCGACCACCGCCGCCGCCAGCACGTCCAGCCTTCGCCCAGCACACCTACCCGAGGAATACAGACGTTTCGCGCGCTCCTGACCACCGCCCGCTCTGCTACCACTGCGGAGAAGCGGGTCACGTCTACCGATGATGCCCATACCGGGAGATGGGACTGCGAGGTTTCGCCGTCAACGCTCTGCGCCCGCAGCAAGGTGAACGCCCTCGCGATATCGCCGACTACCTCGCCGCAACTCAGTGGAGCTCTCGACGACCATCGCGTTCGCCATCACCAGGCCGGTACCTGTCGCCGAAGCGCCCACCATACACTGGCCCAGCCCGGGGCCGGTCAGCGAGCCCATATCCTGAAAACTAAAAGCATCAACTGATGGAGGTGCGGTTGCTGTTCGTCGAACTGACGAAGATCCTCACCCGCCGACGAAGGCACCGAAGAAACTACCTCGACGACATAACGACATGCCACCGTCCCGACGAAGTCTGGAAGCAAAGAATACGACGACGAAAGACGACCCGACGACGCGAGGTTCCAGCTTCAGTTCAACACGACGCAGCCGTGATGCGACGCCAAGACCTAACTGCAACGCCAGACAAAGAACCACCGACCTCGACGTGCTTCTCGACGGCCACGCAGTTACCGTCTTAACGGACACAGGGGCCGATTACTCCGTTATGAGAGGACACATCGCCGCCCAATTGAAGAAAGTTAAAACTGCATGGGAAGGCCCTCAAATTGGAACCGCTGAAGGCAGTGGCGTAGCTAGGTCGTCTGGCACCCGGGGCCCATAGGTCTTCTGTCACCCCCCCCCCCCCCCCCCCCCGGGTGCAGTCGAGGGAGGCGAGGATATCGACAATTTGCGGATTTCAGCACCGGTACAGCCGCCTTGTATACCGCGCACGTCCTCCGGGTCCCCCTCTCCTTCGCTTTCTTTCCCAGAGATCGCGAATGCAGCAGGTATTTGGCGGCGAGGAGTTGCGGAGTCGCCATCTATCGGAAGCGCCTCGCTGGCGTAGTATGAGGGATCACGCGGCGCGCTCCTAATAGGTTTTGCTGTCAGCGCGCACTGAAAACACCACGCGGGAGATCTCCCGGACATTTCTGTAAGTATTTTAGAAACTAGAGAAGGTTTTTAGTGCCTAAATAACAACATTGGGCAAACTAAAAGCACAGAATCGTTTACAGACGCTATTTCTTTACCGAATACGTACAGTGAACGCCACTGGGCGCGGTCGCCGCGATGGAGTCTCCCGCACCGGCTTCTTGCGTGAAAGGTAGGCAAACGCTGAGAGCAAACTATGCGAAATATGTTCTTATAGTGTTTGTATAACTAAATGGAGCGTAATAGAACGAAGCCTCAATGCAGCGATCGCACTGCTCCGCAGCGACCGACTGCGCGTCTGCATGCTTGTCCGTGCACTGTTTCGCTTTCGCCGCGGGCGCGTTTTCGTACCGTGCCATGAGCTTTAGGTCGCAGAATATGAGCATTTGACAGTATACAAGCAACCATTGTTGCGTGGGCGCTATCAAAGCTGTTCAAAAATAATTTCTTTGCAGAGACTTCGACGCCTACGGGGACTGTGATGTGCCGTCACGACGATTCAATATTTTTTCTACTAAATTCTTGGACGTTTCAATATTACTTCGCGAGTTGCGTCGCATTATATGTTTATCGGTGTTCTCAGAGTGCGATTTCCCGCTGCTTCTTTTTTCGTAATCCAGTGCATTATTTCATAACACAAACATGACCATATGCCATGCTTTTTTTTTAATGTGCTTCTTACCGCTCCCTTTTCACTCCATTGAACTTGCCAGTATCTATAGCATCGACAAGTTCATAGACCAAACCGTCATGACATTATTCGGGTAGCGGATTCGGGCGAGCGTCTCAGTGCGCGTTTTTCGAACATCGCAGACCCGGCGCCGTAGCAGAAATCTTCCTCGCGTCTATGCTTGCTGCATACCCGAGTTGTAGCCGATGACTGTTTGCCGGTTTTATGTGTCGCGACCCAAACTTCACGCAGCTTCTTGTACTGCGGCTACGTATGAATAAGGCTGACACCAGGCTCCGTCGCGTACGTCCGGCACTGCGGCACTGAGCAGTAGCCTACCATGTGGCGCGCCTTCAAAGGCAGCCACTACCTATTCTAGTACTTTCAATCGTTGTAAAGGAGACACTCGAAGCGGGAAAATCTCGCCACTTAATGAGGACCGCAGCGTACGAGGGAACTTAAACTGTCGTTTCCAACTCGCCTCGGCGCTCCCGAAGCAGCCGACGCGGCCGCTATGTCTACGTGATCCCTAATAGCATGTCATGCCGACGGTGGCGCCAGCTTTCCTTAGGTGGAGCTCGAGGCCAATACACGCTGTTTTTTCTGCGCCAAATAACACAGGGTGCTGCACTGATAACTTGTGATAAGGGCATGTGCACATCTTCTGTCAGACTGTAATACAAATGCGGCATCATGGAAAATACGGCTCACATCACAAGTAAAAAAAAAACATTTTTATAATGTATTAATTACCAATTTTAGCGGCAGCATTGCATTTGCAAAATTGAAGGCTGACATTCATATCTTGACCAACAACAACTTCACAAAAATCGTTGTAGGTACTATGGCCCGCAGTATTTTGGCTGTGGGCAGCCCTGAACGAAAACGAAAATTAAATTGTGTCTCAGTGACGCTGATCTCCCCTCCATATTAGAAAAACGGAAAACGCCACCTGCCTCCCTGCTGCACGCGCGCCAATGCTATGACAATTGCTAGTTCTCTTCATTCTGAGCAATAAAGCCTTGTTTTATTTGCTGCTATACGGACAAACGTGATTATCCGAGCTGCGGTACCACCAAAAGATTGGGAACAGAATAGAACACGCTTCGCGTCGATTCTTGGCGTCACCACAAAAAAATAGAAGACCGCGATGAAGCCCGTGCCAGTGAAACCTGTTGGTGTGCACTCGCAATGGAGAGGGTTGAGGAATCAACGTCACTGGTCCACTATTTCATATTTCTTTCGCTACTGCCATACTGGGCGCCGCCAGCAGTGCTAAAGTACTGTAGGTTGTAGCACCCAAAACGATTTTGTTTGAGATGTTTTTGTTGAGTTAATAATATGGCTTTGAGTCCTCAATTCTAGAAATTGAAGCGCTTCCTCTATAAGTACTAATTAAGGCATTATTAAGGTTATGGTCATTACTTATCTGCCATATTTTTCACGCTACCGGGTTACTAGTAATGACAAAGACACATAACTTCATATGATATCGGGAAAATCCTTACAAAATTATCATTTATTTTTGTAAAATTCTGTGCAGCTGAGAGAGAGAGAGAAAATAATGCAGAGAAAGGCAGGGAGATTAACCAGAGGTAGTTCCGGTTGGCTACCATGCGCAGGGGGAAGGGTTAAGGGGGATAAAAAGAGAAACAGAGTGGAAAGGGGAGATAGAAAGAAAGGGAGACAAGCACGAACAAAGCGCGTACACTACAGAGCGGTAGGGGGCGGCATTCTTTAGTCTGTCGTGAAGCCCCGTGGACCGCAAGAACCCTAATAGCGCGAGTAAGGCCTTCAACGCGGATGTTCTTTCGGAGCATTGGCCTAAAGCTTTCAGTTCTGAAAGTGGACGATTGTCCAACTGGTCCAGTACTCTGCACATCACTTGTCTCTCAGCGCTGTACCGCGGGCAGACTCAGATAATGTGTGCTAGCTTCTCGTCGATGTTACATGCGTCGCACGTGGGGCTGTTGGCCATTCCTATGAGGAAAGCATATGAGTTTGTAAAGGCAACGCCTAGCCACAGACGGTAGAGCATGGTCTGTTCACGTCGTGGTAATCCAGGCGAGAGGTGCATCCGTATGTCCGGAGACAACGAACGCAACCGACACATGGTGAAAACATTCGAGTCCCACAGGGGCAAGGTACACTCACGGGACATCAAACGCAGCTCAGCCACAGCGTCTGTTCGCGAAAACGGAATGAAGACTCGTTGACCACTTTCATGTGCACATCGGGCGGCTTCGTCGGCGTGGTCATTCCCACTGATGTTACAATGTCCTGGAAGCCACTGAAAGATTATGTTGTGTCCCTTGTCATGGCTTTGATGATATATGTGCCGAATTTCTGAGGCCAGTTGTTCATTGGGTCCGTGGCGCATTGGGCTTCGTATGCACTGAAGGGCTGCCATGTAGTCACTAAAGACTGTCCATTGTTGCGGTGGCTTCTGCTTAATGAAATGAAGTGCAGCACGGAGCGCCGCGAGTTCTGCACCCGTCGATGTGGTCACACATGGCACAGACACTGTACTTGTGACATGAAATCATACAACAACAACAGTTTTCTGAAACTTTCGAGGGTAAGAAGGAAAGCGTGAAACATAATGGCAGGTTTCGCAGTGGCTTCTCGGAACGAGCGGGAGAGGGGAAGTAAAAGCGAGCTGAACATCGCGGCGCATACAGCCTGTCGAGTCACACGCTGCCAAACTCTTCGGCCGCACCGAGTCTGAAGACGATCCAGAGAATCCCATTCGCGACTTTTGACGGCCGCACTTATGCAACGTCGCTCTCAACGAACGCTTCGACGTAAACGCGAGCGCCGGGCGCGCTGGTTGAACGCCCTCTTTCTGCTGTCTTTGTTAGTCTTCGCTGCGCGTTCTGAACGGAAGCGGGACCCGAGAGCCTCAACGCCTTAGAACGCCTCACTATATGCTTAGCGACTCCTACTCCCAGCATGAACGCACGGCACGAGCGCACCGCACATGAAACATTCCGCTAAGGCGAGTAGTTTAGCGACCATTTTGCGAATTAAATTTTTTAGCCCGAACATTCGTGCAATTATTTCGTGGGGTGTTGCTAGAGCTGCAGCCAACAATTCTGCGGCGCAACGCATCGGGTACATGAGCTCGGGCTACTGGATACTGGAGCATTCTTTGCCATTTGTGCCCTGTCAAGCCGGCGGAAAGAGGGGTGTATTCAGGCGTATGACACCCCCCCCTCCTCTGGCCCCTTGCACCCGGGCCCACAGCCCCCCGCCCCCCCCCCCCCTGTTGCTACGCCACTGGCTGAAGGACACCTCATTACACCGACTGGAATCTGCACGTCAAGAATAACCGTTAATGACTGGACTTACCCTGCCACCTTCGTTATCCTCCAACAGTGTTCACGAGACGTCGTTCTCGGCTTGGACTTCCTGAACCAACACGGCGCAATCATAGACCTGAATTCAAAATCGATAACGCTGTCGGAAGATCAAGCGATACCGCCGGAGAGCTCTCGTAGTGACCACGTCTTGAGTGTTCTGAATATCAAGTGAGCATCCCGCCTCGCTCGAGCATTATTTCGGTCGGCACCGAAATACCCGCTAACGTAGAAGGCGTCATCGAAGGCGACCAACATCTACTGCTCGACTGTGAAATTTGCGTCGCTAGAGGAATCACTCGACTGCACGGAGGAAACACGAAAGTGTTGCTGACAAACTTCCGCCACGAGTTCAAGCACACCAACAAGGGCACGATGATCGCATACATCGAGGAAATTCTGGGAACGTGCAATGCGTTTGTCCTCTCGGATTCTGCCGCATCTACCCCGACGACCGTAGTTCACGAACGAGACTTCGACATAAATCCAAGTCTCCCCATGATTGCTTCTCAGCAATCATGGGGAGACTTGGATTGTCGAAGTAAGCTGAGAAGCTTACTTCGACATTCCAAAGAGTGCTTTTCGACGTCATCAAGGATTCGACAAACGCCAGTCGCAAAGCATCGCATAATAACCGAGGAGTGTGCTCGACCACTCCGCCAGAGCCCTTATCAAGTTTCTACGCGAGAAAGTGAGGCTATAAGTCACAAAGTCGACGAAATGCTGCGCGACGACATCATCTAGCCGTCAAAAAGCCCGTGGGCACCTCCTTTAGTATTGAAGAAAAAGTACGGAACCCTACGTTTCTGCGTCGATTATCGTCGTCTGAACAAGATCACGAAGAAGGACGTATACCCCTTCCCACGAATAGACGACGCATTGGATCGGCTCTGTAATGCTAAATACTTCTCGTCGATGTACCTCAAGTCGGGCTATTGGCAAATGCAACTCGACGAAAGAGATCGCGCAAAGACTGCCTTCATCACCCCAGACGGCCTCTACGAGTTCAAGGTTATGCCATTCCGACTGTGCTCGGCGCCTGCAACGTTACAGCGCGTGATGGACACGGTTTTTGCAGGATTGAAGTGGCACACCTGTCTCGTTTACTTTGATGACGTCGTGGTCTTCGCCGGAAATTTCGACGATCACCTCAGGCGGCTTGCGACAGTACTAGAGGCCATCAATTCATCAGGGCTTACTCTGAAGCCGGATAAATGCTGCTTCGCTTCCGAAGAGCTTCTGTTACTAGGCGACGCGATCAGCAAATCTGGTGCCCGTCTAGAGCCGCAAAAGACAGCTGCCATCGCACAGTTCCCGCAACCCATCGACAAGAAGGCAGCGCGTAGATTCCTTTATATGTGTGCCTACTACAGGCGTATTGTCAAGGACTTTTCACACATCGCTGAGCCGTTGACACGTCGATTAATTGTGATGTTGAGTTTAAGTGGGAAACGCCGCAGGCCGACGCATTTGAACAACTCAAACGACAAATGCAGTCGCCGCCGGTGCTTGCGCACTTCGAGGAGTACGCCGATACAGAAATCCATACTGACGCCAGTAGCCTAGGCCTCGGTGCCGTTCTAGTCCAGAGAAGAAACGGAGTCGAACAGGTGATAGCTTACGCTAGCCGGTCGCCGTCAAAAGCGGAAAGGCAACTATTCCACGACCGAAAAGGAATGCCTCGCCATCGTTTGGCCTACAGCTAAATTTCGCCCTTATCTTAATGGCAGGCCATGCAAAGTGGTCAGCGGCCATCACGCGTTGTGTTGGCTAGAGAATATAAAGGATCCTTCAGGACGACTGGCGTGGCGGAGCCTCAGACTACAAGAATACGACATCACTGTAACCTACAAGTCCGGACGAAAGCACTCCGATGCCGATTGCCTATCACGCGCACCCATTGACCCGCCGCCGCAAGATGACGAGAATGACGACGCCTTCCTTGGAATTATAAGCGCGGAAGACTTCGCAGAACAGCAACGGGCAGACCCGGAGCTAAAAGGCCGCGTGGAATATTTGGAAGGGCACACCGACGTTGTCCCCAGAGCATTTAAGCGCGGATTACCTTCCTTCACGCTTCAAAAGAATCTACTCGTGAAGAAGAACTTCTCACCAGTCCGCGCCAATTGCCTTCTTGTTGTTCCGTCGGCGCTGCGTCCAGAAGCACTACGCGCCCTACATGATGATCCAACCGCCGGGCACCCTTGGCATCTCCCGGACGCTATCGAAGATACAAGAAAGGTTTTACTGGCCACGCCTAACCGCCGACGTTGCCCGTTACGTCAAGACATGCCGAGACTGTCAGCGACGCAAGACACCACCCACAACCCCAGCCGGATGACTACAGCCGATCAAGCCTCCTTGCAGACCATTACAGCAGATCGGGATGGACTTGTTGGGACCGTTCCCGACGTCAACGTCCGGAAATAGGTGGATCCTCGTGCCGACGGACTACTTTACCCGCTTCGCTGATACTAAAGCCCTGCCGAAAGGCAGCGCAGCCGAAGTGGCAAAATTTTTCGTCGAAAGCATTCTGCTGCGACCGGGCGCCCCAGAAGTCCTCATCACCGACAGAGGAACGGCCTTTACAGCGGAGCTCACCCAAGTCATTCTTCAGTACAGTCAGACAAGGCACAGGAGGACAACTGCCTACCACCCACAGACGAATGGTCTTACGGAACGCCTGAATAAAACACTCGCCGACATGCTAGCAATGTACGTCGACGTCGAACACTAGACCTGGGATGCTGTCCTGCCGTACGTAACCTTCGCTTAGAACACGGCGGTGCAAGAAACAACACAGATCACTCCGTTCAAGCTAGTATACGTCAGGAACCCGACGACGACGCTAGACGCCATGCTGCCGCACGTCACTGACGAGGAGAATCTTGACGTCGCTACAAATCTCCAGCGCGCCGAAGAAGCCCGACAGCTCGCCCGCCTGCGGATCAGGAACCAACAGAGGACCGACAGCCGACGCTGCAACCTCCGACGACGCTTCGTCGCGTACCAGCCCGGCGACCCTGTTTGGGTATGGACCCCGATACGCCGACGAAGACTGAATCAGAAGCTACTGCGACGCTATTTCGGACCCTACAAGGTTATCCGACGTATTGGCGCACTGGACTATGAGGTCGTGCCAGACGGCATTTCGCATTTACAGCGGCGCCGCGCACGATCTGAAGTAGTCCACGTGGTGCGCCTTAAAACCCTTTTACGGACGTTGACGAACTTCTCATTTTGTTGTTTTCGTTGCTACCAATGCTTTTTCTTTATTACTTTCGTTTGTTTGCAGCATCGGGTCGATGCTGTTTAAGAGGGGGGTAATGACGCGTGTACTTATCTTTATCGGGCTACCATGTTTCGCTGCCTAACATATGTTATCGTACAGCGCAGGACGCACCTCCATGTAAAAGAAGTTTCTGGAATGTTATCGATGGTTCGGTCCACTGTCTTTTACACCAACTTGTGTAATCTGATTGCATATATGCGCGACGCGAATAGCGTAGAACTTTGTGGAAGACACGCGGGTCCGAACGGTTAATCTGGAACATTCGACGACTGATCTATAAAAGCCGACGCGCTTGACCCGCTGATCAGACTTTCGACGATCGCTGACCGTGTTCGCCGCTATCATTGTGCTATAAGTGGAGCCTGTTTTGTGGGCACAGGTTCGCCCTAAAAAATTTAGTTTTGTCTTTCACAGTATTGCTACTGTGTTCTTGAACGTCACCACCAATGACAATATAATGTCTAGGTGCACTGACAAGGCTTATGCAATTAATAAAATACCAAGTTGCAGCCGCGTAGTAACGCCGCTTTAACTTAACGTTATATTATTGGTTTTAAACTGCATGCTATAAGGCTCAAGAGTGTTGGTGCAGTGCAAAGGATGCACTGTTCATCGAAAATCACCTTTGTTTCAACATACTAGGCAAATATATAATGTCTAAGTGCACTGACAAGGCTTATGCAATTAATAAAATACCAAGTTGCTATGGCGTAGTAACGGCCCTGGCCAGGGAGCCTTGGGCCTTGGGTGCCAGGTGGCGGGGGGGTGTCACATATGCCTGTCGTATATGCCGGCTTGAGCGGGCGTAAATGGTACCGGAGCGGTCCATGTCCTGGGCGCTCCTCCGATGTGCTCATGTCCCACCATGGTTCGTGTATCGTCAATATGTATACTGTGTTCCATCGATGAGTTTTGTATCGTTTGTATCAGTTTTGTACCAGTTTCGCGATATTGAATAAGAACACTGTCTCCTAGCAATAGCTAAGCATCTCTTTGTCATTTTGTTATCACGGTGGCATCCCACAGGGCGGGGTATTGAGCCCTATGCTCTTTGACCTAACTATGGTTGGCCTTGCTGAAATATTTCCCAAGACAATTCACCAATGTATGCTGATGATATTTGTCTTCGGCTTTCTGCGGTGACTCATCTTCAAGTGCGCACAAGAATTCAGCGGGTAGCCACCCGAACTTGTTCGTATCTCTGCAAACAAGGTCTGGTGTGCCCATCGAAAAATGTGCATTAATCACGTTTACGTGCATACCCATGGCACCATAACTTCTTTCCCTCAATGGCCAGGGTATCATTTCCCAGAAGTATCATTGCTTCTTATGTGTAATAATTGACCGGGACCTTTCATGGAGCCCCCACTGCATCTACCTGAAGCGGGCAGTAATTTTGATTGTACATATAATGAGGTTCCTGTGTGGAAAAACCCGGGGCGCGTCCGTATGTTCCATGCTGCAGCTTTGCAGAGCACTGTTTATGGGTTCTTTACTGTACCGCTTGCCTGGCTTTGACGAACACATGTAAAACAAACATTCGTACCCTCAAAAGTTTGCAAGATCAGGCTCTACGGACATGTCTTGGACTACCAGAATCTGCCTCGACTCGTGCAACACTCATACTTACTAGAGACTATTTGGTTCCAATTTCCAACATATATAACTACTGACAACGTTAAAGCACACATTACCCTCTCACTATATTGCTGCTTTACCAGTACATGGACCTAAAGCCATAGTTTCCAAACTTTTTGCGACACAACAAGGCTACCTTCCGTCGGGCTTTCCCAAGAAGCAAGGCCACTGTTGCCCTTCTGGTGCGTACCACAGCCACAAGTACGCATCACGATTCGGGAATTATGAAGAAGACCCGTCAATGAACAGTGGCTCTACGTCAGTTCAGACTGTCATTACTGAACGAGACATACGAACAAAGAACGCAGATTTACGCTGATTGATGTGTCTAAGCCACTACAAGCTCCACAGGCACCGCTATCATCCTGGCCGTACAAGTCACAATTACGTTTAAACTGTTCCATATAATGACCTCTATGACAACCGAACATGCCGCACTACATGCCGCTGTTAATTACATCGCACAAGCCAAAAATTGAAAGTGGGTAGTTTTCTGTGACTCCAAGGCAGCTCTTCCGATTCTGCAGTCAGCCTTACGACGCAAGACCCATGAGCAACAGGTGTCTTAGACCAGAGAGATTCTCCATCAAGCCCTCATAAACGGACATTACATCTTCCAATGGCTTCTGGGGCAATGTGGCATCGTCAGAAGTGACCTTGCTTATGGTACCGTCTGGTTAGGCTATAAAAAAAAACCGTGACACTTCCTATACGCTTATCAAGGACAGGCACTGTGAGGGGTCGTTTACTTGCTCAAACCAAGACTGAAACTTTGTGGAACACCCCGATTATCTCCAACTGCCGTCTCCACTGGCTGGATCGTACATTGAGGCTCCAGATTCCATCGAACTTCTTCCGCCGTGATGCAATTTTACTGTGCCGCCTCTCGATAGGGGTGGCTGTTACGAAAGCCTACTCATTGCTAATTGGAATGGCCGACACACCAATTTATTACTTGTGCAAATGTGAAGAGATGATCAAGCACTTGTTGCGTTTTTGTTCTCTACGTGATCGAATGCGACATTCTTCAGATGGGGTTAAGCCGATTAGATAGAAGACCATTTTCAGAGACTAAGGCTCTTGGACCATGGCACCACGCGTCGCAGGCTCACAAAGCGATGTGGGCATTGCTAAGTTTCATGAAATCGACTGGCCTCAGTGACTGATTATAGGCGCGAAGTTATGGACATGGCACGTGTTCAAACTGATAGTACCTTCTTCCCTCCTCCTCCTTTTCTTTCCTTTAAAAACTTTTGCGTGTCTAGGTCGTAAACTGGACGCCCATCTGGCTGACCTTCCTTCCTACCTTTCCTTGCTTCTTTTTTTCTTCCTCTACCTCCTCCTTCTGTTGTTGTGTGACTTCATGTCACAAATACAGTGTCCTGTTTTTTTACAATAAGGTGAATTTCTTGATGATATTTCCCGGTGTTCTATCAGGTTAATAATAATATTTGGGGTTTTACGTGCCAAAACCACTTTCTGATTATGAGGCACGCCGTAGTGGAGGACTCCGGAAATTTTGACCACCTGGGGTTCTTTAACGTGCACCTAAATCTAAGCACACGGGTGTTTTCGCATTTCGCCCCCATCGAAATGCGGCCGCCGTGGCCGGGATTTGATCCCGCGACCTCGTGCTCAGCAGCCCAACACCATAGCCACTGAACAACCACGGCGGGTGTTCTATCAGGTTGTGTGTCTTTGTCACCACTAGGAACTCAGTATTGTGCAATATATGGTGGATAATAATTAAAGATATATTAAATAACTGCTTAATTAGCAATTATAGAGGAAACAATCCAATTTGGGAACTGAGGGCCCAGATTGACATCATGAACTCAACAAAAACTTCTCTAAACAAGATCATCTTGGGTGCTAGAGCATGCAGTACTTTAGCACTGTGGGTGGCCTAATATGGCAGTACCGAAAGAAATATGAAATAGTGCACCAGCAACATCGATCTCTCTATCGTCTCATTTTCTCTCTGGCATGGCGATTATGGTGGCCTTCTAGTTATTTTCATGGTGACACCAGGAATCGACGCGGAGCGTGCTCTATTCTGTTTCCAATCTTGTGGCGGTACCGCAGCTCGCATGATCACGTTTGCCAATAACAGCAAATAAAGAGAGCGAGAAATCCTGGAAGCGTACTACATCAATTTATTTGGCGAAGGGTGCATTAGTACAACATCAGTGCGCTTACTTGAAAATGAATTTTCCTTTTTAGATCGGTCACGATAGACGGAATAACATGACTTTTCATGCTCTGATTGGTGATGCTATTGTAGTGCATGCTCTGCTGACCTTGCTGGGACTACGCCGTTTCTAATAAAACTCAGTTGATAGTGCAGTCGTTGTGGTGTGAACCTCTCTTCTTGTCCTTTGTGTTTTGTGACTGGTTTTTTCCTTCAACTATGTATCAACTGGCCCTGATTTCAACCCTTCTACGTGAGGCAACACGGTGTTGAAGCCTCCGCTGCTCTGAGATTACCGAAACGCTAACTGTCGGTGCTCGTGATCGTCGTGGTGCATTACTTCGCTTCCCCGCTCCTACATGGCCAGGCCATCCCCGTCACCACAGATCATATTTAACGTGTTCACGCCGACGCCACATGAGTTACAGGAAAGCTGATGGTGTACCCCGGCATAAAACACTTTCGTTTCTGAAACACTTTCCGCACATTGTTTATCTTTCGGGTCGGATTAACATGTGACGTCTTGCCACCAACGGAGTGCAATTTTAACATGGATCATCAGTGCTTACATGCTGCCTGCTGCTTCGCTTGTGATGGCACCAACTAAGAAAACTCTTGTTAACCGGCGCATAAAAGCAACAACGTCAATGGGTGAATCTCGCTTTGATCCGGCAAGAGACACGCCAGTCTGAAGCAGAACTCCTTTACACGTTTGCGGTGCATGCTGCGAACTCTGCCCCTCGCACTCCTGAAGCTGAGCGCGTCACAAGTGGCCGCCCAAGGCACTGCAGAGCCAGACCAAAATGCTCTTACCTTCGCTGAAGCAACTCGGCAGCAGGACGCCAACTGCCAACAGGACGCTGCAGCGGACCGCGAGGTCGCGAGGCGATATACAAAATACACGTTCGTTTTCCCTGGTACAGCTCGCGAAGGCCTGTGGTTCATGGCGGATGTGCACAGTGCTCCACCGCGTGCAATGCAGTGTCCTTAGTGGATGTTTCCCGGTCACGAGGCGTTCCACTACGTTCGCTTGTGGCAATTGTCGAGGATTTCTGTGCACTGGTAGGGTGCCGTTGAAGACTGCTTGCAACTTAATTCCTTATGTACAAATAGCATGCAACAGCTTCTGTGACGACATGTTTCACTTTCGTGTTCCACCAATTCCCATGAAACGCGATCAACCATATATTATTGTTAGCTTTCCTTCGCTTGTATTTCGAACGTCAGATTTTGCCTGGCTATGCTGCTTTAAGCTAGGCTTGTTGCAGTCTAATTTTTTTTCACTTGGCCTTACAGTCATGCAGAAAATTTTGTATAACAATTCATTGTTTGTGCTATTTCTGTGGTGGGCTCTCATTTAAGAAAATGCAGGCGGGTGAATTGCCAGAACTCTCAGATGTAATGACCACCAACACAGGCATATGCAGCTCATGCTGTTTCAGGATATTGTAGATGGTGTTTATTATGGCGTATTGAAATATAATGCCTAATGCAATTCATTATATTACAGATATATACTGGGAGCACCCGACGGCTCTAAAAAGAGGCTGGGGCACATTGTTTCAGGCCTGAATGGATTCCCGGTTTTGCCGCATGGCAACCACTGTCTATTGGACGGCCGATCAACTGAGGAGCCGCAACGTGACAGGAACACTGTCAAATAAGTGCCGGGCCAAGGGGCAGATGGAGCTGAGGCCCTCTTTAACCCGCCGAAAAGGTGGCCTCACAAAAATGTTTGCAACATTGCGCATTTAGATCTTATACTGTGACATGCACTGAAATCTTTCAATTCATTGAACTACTGTTTCAACTGAGGTGGCCGACCACTGCGCAGTTCACTTATTCCGATTTTTGAACGTTTCAATGTTCATAAATCATTGGAATTCAGTATGCTGAAGTATCGGAGCACGAAGCCTCTTGCATGTGTAAGGTTGGCTATGTTGGCTGTCCTTTATCAATGAAAGGAAGTAAAGTAAAACCACAGTGCTTGGCGCAGTTTCAATCGTTTCTCCTGCTGAGCGTAGGGTCGAGATTCACGGTGGCCGATGCCTGATAGTCCCAATAATCACGAATCTCAAATAATGCATTTGCCAGGAAGTTATATTCCAGAAGTAGCGAAAAAGCTTGTCAATACGTTGTTGCATGCACATGCACTTGCATGCTACGTGGCCAATCGGTATTTTGTCCATGTCATGGCATGGCTACAGATATATGCATGCATAAATTCTGCATTCTCTGGAAACATGAACAGAGATAGGCTTCTCTCAAACACTTCAATGACCGTGGGTTACTTCGCAAGAGTCATTGTCTGCCATTCTTCGTGCTCCAATGTAGGCATTAAGAGTAGTCAGCAACATTTAAAGCTGCTTGATGGCTGATTGTAACCACCTAAAAAATAAGGAAGAATGTGTTGCTATTTAACACAAAAGAACAGCTACATCGATTCCCACAAACGTGTACGAGATCCACATCATTCTTTAAAGTGAATCTTTCTTAGTGAACCTGCCTGCGCCTCTCTTGCCGGCGGTGGCTGCTAATTGTGTGTTCTCGCTGTGGCTGCGGCCTCGAGAATCCGTCAAGTGACCACAGGTGTGAGCTGAATTGCCAGCCGGCAAATGCCACGCCCTAGGAGACCCCAAGTGCCGAGAACTCTTCCGCACTCCCTACGAAGTTAAGAAGCGACAATGAGAGAAGATGAAACAAGCAACGACGACTGGTGAGGGACATCAGAGTCGACAACGCGAACCCAAAGGGGACTTCAAGTTCCGCGAGGACTTTTTCCCAAAACTGGAAGCAAATCAGGGCAGACCATCGCCGCCGCACAGAGGACGCTCCGGTTCCCGTGCCAGGGGCCAGTCCAGGGGGCGCTCGATCTCAAGGGACCCTGCCAACCCATGGAGACGAGGAAGGAGCAAGGAGCGTAAGGGTGTGAATTTTGCGGGCAAGGTGTCCCAGGAAAGTAATCAGAGGGAAAAAAGGGACGAGGAAATTGAGAAATTAGAGAAAATGGTCGAAGAATTAACGGGGATAGTCGATTCGCAACGGTCCGAAATCCAAAACTTAAGGAAATCACAGAGGCAGGCAACCCCTCCTCCGCAACAACCCACTAGACAGATGACGCCCCCCCCCCCCCACAGCGCTACGTCAACAGCCGCAAGGAGAGGATAAGATGGTCACAGAGGCGTCGCTCCCGCCACCAACGAAACGCAAAATTCAAGGCGCCGACCCTATTCAGGCTATAGAGAAAAGGGTCGAAAATTTGGAAAGGTTAGAGGCCAAGATGAATGAATTTATGAACCATATCAACATCGAAATTCAAGCTGTCTTCGGGGCAGTTCAGAAACAGGCCGAGCAATGCCAAAGGCTAAGGAATGAGACGGTCGCCATGAACGGGTGGCAACAGAATATGGAGCAGATCGTCACGCAACTGCAAAATGGCCAGACGCGCAAATGAAAATCAAATCTGGCAATGGAACTGTCGCGGCTCCCGGCGCAAGCGGTCGATTCTGCAACAGTACCTTCCGCTATTAGATGAGACTCCTTTGGCGATTGCCCTCCAGGAAACTGGAGGACCCACAAAACTGTAAGGCTATCAGGCATTTCATAGTGGCAGGGGGGAGAAATCCTCGTTCACAGCGCTCGTGAAAAGAAATATCGCGGCCATTGAACACGATCTAGAGTCGAGAGAGATCGAGAACGTGTTTGTCGAAATTCTAACCGGAAAACAGTAGGACTCTAGTTTATTCCTTCTAAATTTATACAGCTCACCCAGGCGAAGGAAGGTGAGGTTCAGGGCTCTGCTTCGCAAGGCCCTGAAAATTTCAAGCAACCAGCCACTGTTGATAGTGGGGGACTTTAATGCACATCACCAGGAATGGGGGTACCCGCACTAAAGCCCGAAAGGCAGACAGCTGTGGGAAGATACGCATGACATAGGGCTCACTCTGCACACAGACCCTGAGAGTCCAACGAGGGTGGGCAATAGCGTTAGTAACGATACATCTCCAGATCTGACATTCTCGAAAAACATTATAGATCTCAAATGGCATAATTCAGATCAAAATTTTGGCAGCGAGCACTACATAATTGTTTCCATACTGAAAGAGGACCTTCAAACGCGCAGGGCTCGCGCGCCGGGCGTCGTTGAATGGGATAAGTTTAGAGACATCAGGAGAGAGCAGGAACTGTGGCCCATCAGAAACATCGAGGAATGGACGACTGCACTCAAATCGGACGTTAGAAAGACGAGAAAAACACTCGAAGGGGATAACGCCCTGGAGATAGCGGACAGCCGTTTTCTGCATATGTGGGAAGCTAAGCAAAGCATGGAGCGTCGTCTCAAAAATCAGAAATGGAACCGCAACCTCAGAAGAAGGATTGCTCCGCATAATAAGGAAATCGAAGATTATACTTTTACATTATGCGAACAAAATTGGGCCAACGAGTGTGACGAAATGGAGGGGAGCATGAACCTCTCCAAGACGTGGAACATCCTCCGGCACTTGTTGGACCCCGCAAGCTCGAAAACTCAATCCGGTATAAGATTGGCAAAAGCTAGGCACGCGTTCGTAGGGAACCATGGTTATTTCATGAAGAAATTAACTGAGACGTTCGTGGGGTAACCATCGCCAACTCCACTACCCGGCTATGATGGAGCGCCTAACGAGGCGTTGGACGCCCCCATCACAGAAGCGGAAGTGAGGGCAGAGATTGTAAGACTCAGAACGAAGTCGGCTCCGGGCCCTGACGGGGTAACGAACAAAATGCTCAAGAGCTCAGACGATGATTCCATTAGTTATCTAATGAAGTACATGCAGGAATGTTGGGATAAAGGAGAGCTCCCACAACAGTGGAAGACGGCAAGCATTATTTTAATACCGAAACCCGGGAAGCCTCCGCGATTGGAAAACTTACGGCCAATTTCCTTAACTTCATGCGTGGGGAAATTGATGGAGCACGTCGTCCAGACCAGACTGATGGGCTTCATGGAGCAGGGCGATCTGTGGCCACATGAGACGGTCGAGTTCCGACCTCACTAGTGTGCGCAGGACGTCATGCTCCAAATCAAACATGATATAATAGGCTCGAGTTCTAAAGATGCAAATGCAATTCTGGGACTGGACCTCACGAAGGCTTTTGACAACGTAAAGCATGAGGCGGCCCTGGAAAGGCTGAACAAGGTAAATGTAGGTACCAGGACATATCGATACATCAGGGACTTCCTGAAGGGAAGAACTGCCTGCATGAGGTTCCGAACGCTGGAATCCCCCACAATTGGGCTTGGGAGTAAGGGTACGCCCCAGGGATCAGTGCTGTCTCCCCTACTCTTCAACGTGGCTATGAGAGAACTCCCAGAGCAATTGGCAAAGCTCGAGGGATTAAAATTTAGTATATATGCGGATGATACCACCCTCTGGCTCAACCGCGGAAGTGATTCAGCCGTCGAAAGCCTGCTCCAGGCCGCCACCGACATCATAGTCGATTACGCGGCCGAGAGAGGCCTAGCATGCTCGCCGCAGAAATCAGAATTGTTTATATACAATCCGAAACACTTAAGGTGCAAAGCACCGTCGGAGATCAAAATTAAAGTGGCGGATAAGGAGGTACCAATAGTCGAGCAAATTAGAATCTTGGGCCTGATTCTCCAGTCACACGGACACAATGGCGAGACCGTCAAGAGGCTGCAGAATTACGCAATATAGACCCTGAGCCTAATTAGGCGGGTGACCAGCAAAGGCCGAGGGCTAAAGGAGAAAGATTGAATGAAACTAATACAGGCGTACATATTCAGCCGGGTGGGCTATGCAACGCCATATCTCGATTTGAAAGCGGTGGAAAGAGAAAAGATTGATTATCTAATGAGAAAATGCGTAAAAGGAGCGCTGGGACTGCTCATGTGTACATCAACAGAGAGCCTGATGGCTCTAGGAGTGCACAACACATGGGCAGAACTGGCGGATGCTGTGCGAACCTCTCAACTTGAGAGACAGCGCCAGGAGGACAGGAAGAGCCATATTGGCCAAAGTTGGAATAAAGCCGGACAGAGGCCCCTTCCAAAAGCTGGAAGTAGATAGGGAAGTGAGAGAAAACCTGATTATCCACCCCCCCCCCCCGCCAAAAACATGCACCCGGAACATAGCAAAGACAGGAGACATAAACGAGCCGAAGCATTATAAATAAAATTCGGTTATATTTCGGAACATGAGGTGGCCTATGTAGACGCGGCAGGAGGTAGCGGCAGTTTTACGGTGGCAACGGCCGTCTGCGGTCGGGGTATTCCCGTCACCGCTGTCACTCTGCGCGGGCGCAACATGGAAGTTGCCGAGGAAATTGCGATCGCATTAGCTTGCGCTGGAACGGACGCGAAATTTGTGATCAGTGACAGCAAAACTGCCATATAAAATTTTAGCAAGAGAAATCTCGCCCTTAGCGGCCAGAATCCTAGGCCCGAGAAAGTTAGATAGAAAAATTCAAATAATTTGGGCTTTGGCGCACGAAGCCGTACCCGGCAACGAGGCGGCCCACCAGCTGGCTCGAGATCTCTACCGCCGAGCCGCTACGGGGCCCCTCGATGACCGAGGGAGCGGAGAGCGCATGCTAAAATATGAGGAGATCACGCAACATTATAGATTGCGTCGTAGACTGGTATCCCCGCCAGATCCAAAATTAAGCAACAGACAAGCAGTCTGTTGCAGGACAAGTGGGTTGAGGCTCGGGCAAGAAGAGAGGTCCGCTAGCAAGGGGCACTCTGCTTTTAACACTTAGTGGCGCATGGGCACTTCGCGGAGTGCTCTTATCAAGATGAGCGCCAGCCGACACAGCACCACCTCCCCTTTTAATGGAGCGCACAGTCATTCAGAGTCCAGCTTAGAATCTATCTGGCGGGCCACGATTTCGCATGGGGTAGCATTTTGCGTTGGCGGGTGCTGGTGTTGCCTGCTGCGCAACCGGAGTTACCATGGGCAGTTGTGGACTGGAAGGAACTGGTGCGCCGGCAGTGTCAGGATAAACCAGAAACTCGCTGGTCGTAACTTCGCCAGCTGTTCCATGCCTAGGGGTAACGTCCTCTGCAGGCCTCTGTAGCAGCTAATCCTGGTGACGACGCCAAGTGAAGGTGCCCCTCGGGGTGGTTACACGTACTTGGAAAGAGACAGGTCCTGTTTGAGCAACAATCACAGCGGGAGCCCACTTTGGTTTTTCCCGAATAATTACGTGCTAACACGCTGTCGCCTACCAAGAAGTGACGTTCGCGACACGGACGACTTAGTGCCTGAGTGCACTGTCTTTGTGCTACTCTTTCCCCCACGGAAGGCTTTACGGCCTCCAGCCGACTGCGTAAGCGTCGTCCTAGGAGCAATGCCGCTGGTTATTCACGAGTCGTCGCATGTGGCGTGTTGCGATACAACAGCAAAAATTTATGCAGCTTTACCTGCAGAGTTCCTCCTGTGCCGTCTTTGCGCATCGCATTTTTTAAGGTCTGGATGAAACGCTCTGTCAACCCATTGGAGCTGGGGCGATAGGGAGCCGTGAGGACGTGCCGCGCTCCTATTGCCTGAAGTGCTTGAGCTCCTGAGAAACAAACTGAGGTCCATTATCGGAAACAATTGTTTTAGAGAAAACAAAACGTGCGAAGAGCTCGGCCAAACAACGAATCGTGCTTTCTGTAGTTGTCGATCTCATTTCGAAAGCCTCTGGCCATTTAGAATGTGCATCGAGCACCACTAAAAGCATGGTATTCTGAAAAGGTCCCACAAAGTCTACGTGAACACGCTACCACGGTGAAGTAGGCCATGACCACGTGTGAAGAGGTGCGTTGATTGGAGCGTTACGTTGCTCTTGACAACTAGCGCAGCTTCTGATACGAAGTTCCAGGTCCGCCTCAAGAGTTGGCCACCACACGTGGCTGCGTGCTAGTTCTTTACTGCGCACGATCACGGGATGGCCGTCATGGAGTCCGTCCGGAACGAACCCTTGCACCTTTGCAGGCACGACTACTCTTGCGCCCAGCATGACGCATCCCTGATGCACCGTCAGTTCGTTGCATCTGCAAAAAAAAGGCTTCAACTGTTCATCCTTGATCGACGTGGGTCATCCCTCATTTGTGAAGTCCTTGACTTGACAAAGAATTCGGTCTTTACTTGCAGCAGCCGCGATATCTTGACTAGAAAGAGGCAACGAGTCCAAGCGCAACGAATAAAATGTTTCTTCAGTTTCTTTGGTTTCCGCTTCAAGATCTGGCAGCGGCAGACGCGAGCAGAAATCGGCTTCCGCGTTCTCGCTCGATTTCTTGAAGATAAGATTGTACGAGTAGGCTGCCAACGTAACGGCCCAGCGTTGCAAACGAGCAGCAGCGCTGGTGCGAATCTAGGTTGTCGGGTCCAATATTGTTCTAAGAGGCTTATGATCTGTGACCAAGGTGAATGAGCGCCCATAAACATAGAAGTGGAACTTCTTTACACCGAAAATGATGGCTAACGCTTCTTTCTCCATTTGACTGTATTTCCTTTCCCGCTTCAGATAGCGTTCTTGAAGAGTAAGCAATGGGCCGTGCGCTTCCGTCATCGTAGACATGAAATAGGACTGCTCCTACACCATACTGCGACGCGTCGCATGACAGCGTAAATTGTCTTTCAGGGTCGTAGTGTGCGAGCTTAGGTGGTTGTGCCAATAGCGCTTTTACTTGGTTGAACGTTTTTCAAGCATGCTCGTCCGAGTACCACACCACCTCTTTTTGAAGAAGTCTGAAAAATGGTTGAGCTGTTGTTGCTAACTGGGGCACGAACTTGCTGTAATAGTTGACAACGCCTAACAAAGACTGAAGCTGCTTCTTTGATTTCGGTTCTAGTGCCTGAAGAAGTGCGTCAACTTTATGTGACAATGGGGAAATGCCTGCAGCGCTCATTTTGTGGCCAAGGTAGTGAAGTTCGCTTTGCAAAAACGAGCACTTCTTTTCCTTTACCCTGACACCTCGGCTTTGAAGACGCTCCAGCAGCGCTTCGAGATTAGCTAAGTGGTCTTCTAATGTTTTCCCAGTTACTAAAATAGCATCTAAGCAGCAAACACCATTGAGGTCCTTCAACATCGTGTCCATTATCTTTTGGAAGATCCCAGGCGCGGAAGCGATTCCAAAAGGTAATCGGTTGACGACAAACAATCCCTTGTGCGTGTTCAAGGTTAGGTGTTGCTTTGAGGTATCAGACATGACCACTTGCTGATAAGCACGGTTCCGGTCGATCTTTGAAAGATGTGTGCCTCAATACAGAGCCGCGAACAAGACATCGACCTTCGGCAACGGATAACGTGGGCCGTCAAGGCACGGATTCACTGTCACCTTATAATCGCCACAGAGGCGTATGCCCCGTCTTTCTTGGTAACGGGTACCGTTACCAAAAAAGACGTTGGTAACGGGCGTAATCTGATGTGGCAACGGCTGTTATGATGCCCATTTTTCTACCTTGGAAAGTTCAACCTCAACCGCCTTTTGCAGAGAACGGCACGTTTCTTGCTTTGAGAAACTTCGGTGCCTGATTAGGCTTGAAATACAACTCGGCCCTTTCTTCTGTAATAATGCCTAACTCATATTTAAATGAGTCGTACTTTGCGATCAAAGCCTTTCCTCTAAACGACAAGAAAAAGGCAGCTGTGACCTTGGCAGGTGGTGGACGTTCCAGATTTTGCTCCACTCCAACCTAATTGCCTGAAGCCATTCCCGGCCCAGTAATGGCGGCCCCTCGTGGTCGACGACGTATAGAGGAAGGCTCGCCGTGTTGTCACCGTGCTGCGCCTTGACTTGTAGCACGCCTTTCGGGATCGCCAGGGCTCCTGTATAGGTGCGGAGCTTGACGTCTGTCGGGTTGAGCCTGGCTGATGAAAAAAATTGGCGGTATTGTTTGAAAGGCATGATTGTGACGGCGGAACCTGTATCTATGTCCATAGGGACTGTCACATCATTTACTTTCATCGGTACCATGATAGGCTCAATACTGGGAGCAGATAGGCCCTTTACAGCTACCACTTCAGAGCGCGATACCACCGATAACGTTTTTACAGTGTCCTTGATGGGGCGTTTCCCACGCGACGTGCCGGAAGCGCTACGGCAAACTCGTTGCAGGTGCCCCCATTTGTTGCACTTAGAGCATTTGTAATTTAAGTGGGGACACGCTTTGCCGGAATGTATCGGCAACCCGCAGCGAAAACATGCCTGCGACCGGACACTCGAAGTCGCCTGTACCTTATGCGTGGTGTTGACTGCAGACAAACCTGTACGGACTTCCGCAGTGCTTTTCGTTGCCGCCTCCATAGCCACAGCGCGCTCTACCGCTCTCTGAAACGTAAGCTCGCTATCCTCAGGGAACAGCACTCGCTGTATATCCTCGCTTAACAAGCCGCAGACGAAGCGATCCCGGAGGGATTCATCTAACCTACTTCCAAAATCACATGTTCGTGCTAGATTCCGTAGCTCGGCAACGTAATCAGAAATGGAGTCGCCTTCGAGTTGCTGCCTCCTGTGGAACTTTGCTCGCTCGCCAATGACCGACGGTTTCGGCGACAGATAGTCCCCCAGCGTCTTCTTTAGTATCTCGAAACTCTTGGCTGAAGGCAGCTCCGGGGCAACCAGCGATTTGAGAAGACTGTAAGTACTGGGGCCTATGATGCTCAGGAATGCATGTACTCTGTCACCTTCGGGAACGCGGTTGACGATAAGAAACGACGTCAGCCGTTCTTCCTACGACGCCCAGTCATTTGTGGAAACGTCAAATGGTTCCATCTGGCCCAGTTGAGCAGCGAAGTGCGTCGAACCTGCACTGGCTTCTTCGTTCATGATATCAGTCAGCGAAGAAAAAAAAAAGAATCACTCTTCAATCGTCAAAACTGAACAGAGGCTGAATGCCAAGAACACTTGCCTTCCTTGACGCTGCACAACTCTTCAAAATCCTATCTTCGTTGCCACGTGTTAGGTTTTGCGCCAGGCGTGCCGGAAGGATCATACAAGTTCCGGGTGAACGACGTTTATTAACCAATTCTTGTGGGTTAAGGCTCGGGCTAGAAAAGATGGCCGCTAGCAAGCAGCATTCTGCTCTTAACACTTAGTGGCGCATGCGTACTTCGCAGAGTACTCTTATCAAGATGAGCGCCAGCCGACATAACAGCGTGGAGACGACTACAAACTTATACGTATCCGCACCCGGTCAAGGCGAACCACATGTTCCCCGAGGCCAGGAGCGATAGATGTAATCTTTGTGGGGCAAGAGAGACCCTCGACCAAATAATATGGAAATGTCCGTACTCTCCCGGGGGAACGCACAAAATAGGTAGTAGAGACACCTGGGAGACCCTGCTGCGCAGCTCGGACTCTGTGCTCCAGCTCCGGCTCGTCCAACTGGCTGAAGAGGCTGCTGGGACCTAAGACCTCCCAGCCTGCATCTGAGGCGCGGCACTGGCCCCCTGACCTGCGTGTCGGGGGTGGGTAGATAACCTTATCCGTTGGACAATAAAATTTATTATATCTATCTCGCTGAATGGCTCATACTCGTATGTGAGACAGCGTGTCCATGTGGACCGTCACATCTGTGCCTCTCAGGAGTGGTTGGGTGCCCCAAACAAATAGTGCCGAAAGCCTGCTTGCCTCTTTCAACCCCGATAAGGCTGGTTGTATTCACAGGTGCATTGCATTCTTTGCCAACATGCCACCTAAATTCACTTTGCACTCACATTGTTTAAAAGAGCACAAACACGTGTTATGTCACTCGAGCCTTAATTATGCATATTTATGGAACACTTCACAGTATACATATACATTCCAACTGCGTTTATAAACATGTTTTTGAATTTGCTCTTTGCTTTTTACTTCCAGCTCTCTTGGATGTATATACATGGACAGCCATGTGCCCGACGAGTACCAGAAAAGAAGGATGATGAATGTTCGAAAGCACCTTGCAGAGAAGCCAGGTGACGTGTGACGGAAGTGATTATTTATGACGCAAGCTTTTTGCCGACTGTGGTACTTTCTGTAAATAAAGGTAATTTCGGGGACCCAGAGAAAGTCTTATTTTCTGCCAAATAACACAAGGCTGTGTATGTGCAGGCCTAATAGGCTTAGGCCATGAGCTCCAACAGGCCGATAAGCATACAAACCGATACACCAAAAGGCCGATACGCCAACAGGCCGATAAGCCAACAGGCCATAAAACCGACAAGCCGATATGCCTGATTTCTGCATAGCCAACAGACTGGTAGCTTGTTGGAATTTTTTACCGGGCCGTCGCCTACCAGATTGCTCCTGACGCCCCATCTGCTTCCCCAGTTCAGTAATACCATGCACGTAAGACGAGTGAAGACGTATCACCCTCCCAGTGACAACATTTAGACGCTCCGAGACGTCGCTTCTGCCGCCAAGGGGATTATGCTACACGCGTGCATTATTTGATTGTTTAAACGAGGCGCGTGGGTGCCAGCACTCGAGAAAAGAGGAGGAAGAACGAACTGGGCTCGCGCTTCAGATCTAAGCTCAGAGCGCTGCAACAGCTGTTGTAAATATCACCCGTAAATAGTTGCTCGTCTTATTGACTCATCCTTCGCGTAACAATGTTATTCGTTAATTGAACGTTTAAGCAATTGTGCCACACACACTGATTACGAAGTCGGTGGCTACGACACACAAATTTTGTGTCAGTTATCCTTTAAGTATTTATGCTACTGAAACAGATGTAGCGGCAGAGAGTCTTCTGTAGGTTAGACACTTATGATCAAAAAAGTGATGAAACGAAAGCCGCACAATATCACGTGACGACAAAAGAGGCAAGCAGCTGGAGGCGTGGGGAGGAGAATGGTAAAAAGTAAGAGCAACAGTGCCAAACATTAATTGATGGGATTATTTTTATTCATTGATAGTCTTTGCATAAGCGCCACCTGCTGCGTCACCTGGTCAAGTAGTACAATTCCATTCTTTGCCATAAAATGCACTAAGAAGTACGTTAACCTTTAAAATATAAATAAAAACAGAACGCCGACCAAAATGGGGTTGTTATATATAAGATACTGTGCGCAGACTGCATATATGTCTAATTTGGTGAAATTGGCAAGTTTAGCAGTGCTTAAAGGAGCACAAGAACGATGTGAAAAAGAAAAAAAGTACCTTCCAGTGCACTCGCTGAAGACCCGCAATCGAAGCAACACGACTTCAACTGCAGCCAAGCTTCAGTCTTCGCCCAAGAAAATAACTGGACGAAACGATAGTAATTGGATTACCTGACTATCGAAACAACCGTACACACGCTTAATCGGAAAGATGGCAATCTCCCGCCAAATGCATATTATTTAGCTTCTCACTGGTATGTTCTATGACAGTGCTGATATTTTCCTTATTACATTTCTTTTTGTCATTGTTTAGTATGTTTTCAGTTGCATTATTTTGTTAGTATTCTAGATTATGTGCCCTTCAAGGAATACGAAGTGTCCTTGCGCTGTCCTGAACATTGCCTTGTAGGACCAGTCAAGCTGCTTATGGCTGCTTTTAGTCAGGTGTTGGTTTCTAGTGTATACTGGAAAAATAAAATTGCAGTTCAACTTGCCAGCACCTCAGTGGCATGAGCGCTATGCAGTGCTCTTAATTTTAGAATATTTCTGATCGTTAAATTTTATAGCGAAATGAAAAGCTTTGCTGCTGAAGATCACACAAGACGGAGGGGAAAACAGTACTTTTCTTTCTTACTTTATCTCTTGTGGTGTCAATTCGCAGTGAATTGGATAACCTTACTGAAATTTCAATGTTTTAAAAAGTTGCAGCTGCTTCCCATTGAATCGAAATCAACCTCGCCAACTTTCAACATTTTAACAAGTAGGTGCTTGTATTTCTGCTAGCAGTTGGTTATTTCGATGAATGCAATACCTGCGGGCCATATTCTGAGATTTCATTTTTATGTTCTTTTTGCACAGTATGCTGCTGTGATCTAACAATGCTATGAACTGGTTTGACTCACACAAAGCAAACTTTCTTTAGAGGTTTTGATCTCGTGAACGGTCAAAGTGTTGAGTACATCCACTGTGTACTTCAAGGTGGCACTAAACAACTGATTGAGGCGATCTCGACTTCTATGAACAGCATCCAGAGCTTCTATGTTGGTAATGTGGCAACTTAAAGTTAAACGCACTTCATTTCAGCTTTGCTTGATCATTTACGTGTCATTTGGATATTAAGGTGCATAGCTTGGAGTGTAGCATGACTGTCTATATAGGACGGCCGAATAGAAGTAATCAAAAATGCTGTGTGTCCAGTATACAAAACAAAAGGCTGGCTACAACAACGGTCGCTGCTTACTATAAACACAGCTTCAGGTCCCAGTTATCACAGACACCAGCACATCCTCCTGTATGTAATAATAAAGAAGTACTGTTCAAGCATGTAAAGGGATAAAAAACTGATTTTAGGAGGTGCTTTTCTGTGGCAAAGTGCAGAATATATCTTCCACTGTACCTAAGGACACGGAGACGGTTTTTTAAATTGATTTAAAAGTCTTCAAACAATCCACCGTTTTCATGGTGCGAAGGTGCATGCGCCCTGCCCTAGCGGATTAATCGCAAAACATTTGAAAGGCATGTGTCTGCAGCTGCGCGGCCTGGTGTCAGGGAACTGTTCCCCAAAAAAGAAAGGACGCGCACAGATGCACACTGCAGCGAATACTCGTGCTGTGTAATGCGTTGGAACTTCACTGGTATGTAGCTATGCGTCAGTGCAGTGTCAAAAATGTGTGTAGTGTAAGACTGTAACTCAACTGAGAAATAACAGCCAGGGCTTCCTCTGGATTGCACCGTGAAACGTGTAGTTACCACCCTGCATTGATGGCTAGCAAATTTATTGATAAACCCCTGTCTTACACTTGGGAGACGCTTCAAAAATCCCAGGTTCCTGACGAAGCCTTCTTGCAACCTCGGCCCTCTCTTGCAGGTGGTGGCAGCGGGTGCCTGCCTTCACGTACTCGTTTAAGGCACGGCAAAATTGGGCCGCTAAGATATTGACAAGGCGCTGCGACGCCAACAATTGGCCAACAGTTCAGTAGAGTGTGTCGTTGACACCATTTTATCAATATAGGCCAACAACGACGCAACCGACAGGTGCGAGTTCTCGTAGCGTGACTGCACTTGTCGATGGCAGCGACAAAATTCTTATATAATTACCATGATCGGCTAAACTGAACCCCAAGCGAATGGCGACGGAACCGACAGCGCGATGTCCACAGCTCCTTTGCTTGTATATATAATTATAATCGTGTTCCAGATCACTTGAAATATGCATTCAAACTCGAAATGCACAAGCCTCAGTCCTCTCAACCTGTGCACATGAAGTTTGGGCCAAAGTTGATCCTGCTTAGCGGACGTTGAGTTAGGCCTGGCCCTCTGAAGGCCATGCACCCGCTAACTGTAGACCTGAACATAAAATTGGCTGTGTTGCGAGGCTGCGAAGATATCCAGCTTTTTTCCAGATCCAGCGCTTCGTAAACTTTTGCTGGTGAGTGTACGTTTAGGAGCATGTTTATAGGAGTATGTTTACCTAGGTCAATTACTGACAGGAAACCCTGATCACAAGACGGGAATTTACCAAAGAATGTAAACAGATTAAGCGGTGGTTCATTGGAATTACGGAATGGCTGTCAACGAAAGTGCAGTTGACAAATGCAGAAAATTAAGTGGCAGCTTGCTGCACCAATTTCAATGTAGAATTTTTTGTCTTAGATGTAGTTCCACCTGCATTTTTATCGACAAGAATCGTTGCATCGAATGACTAGTCGTCACTCTTTAGAAGGAATGGCTAAGTAAAGCTAGTTGCTTATTGACTATAGGCAGGGACTTTCGTTTTCAGGTTTCATATTTGCGTGAAATTTGTAAGGACGTAGGGGGTAGGGGAGGAATCTGCAGATTGCCTTAGTTTAAGAATAAAACCAAAGAGACCTTGAGGTTTTGGCTAACTGGCAGCCCAAAATATTAGATTTTCTAGTAACTTTCACAAACGATTTAACACATGTGATGACCTCTTTTTGGATATCAACATATTTAAATTGGCAAAATAATTCACTGGTACATGTAATAGCAAAGAGCTATTTGCAAGTCACGTGTCGTTTTATTTGTACAAATATTCCTTGGCAGGCATACAAAGTGTACAAAAAACAAGAGACGTGTTTGGCACTTGTGTATTTATTTTGTTCTCTGCCCTTACAAAGGAAAAATATATATCTGTGCACATTGTGCGATGCTTTTCCTTGTCTTGCATGCCCTTGTTAATGTTGTTTATGACAAGAACAAGAGCATTTCAGTGTACATTCCAAAACCTGTCAGACCTTTAGTGCATTTTTTTGGTATTGCACCATATGTTCTTGCAACAAAATTATTTGAATGCCAACTAGCCAAGTCTTCAACGTCACAGCTTGTCTTCAACGCCACAGCTACCATTCACAATACAGAGTATTGTCAGTGCTGCATTCAATTACTTTTGCATTACCACCTCTTACAACAGAATTTGACATAGGGCTAGTTGGATTTTCACTAGCTTTCGCACTTTGTCTTTCTATGTCAGAACCGCATTCCTACCACCATTTGCATGTGTGAGACGTGTTTCAAATGCATGGCAATGCACCACTGTCATATTCATGTAAATGCCGTGACTTCAGGTGCTGTCAACTGCCACACGATCGCTTTTTACTTAAGCACACTGCGTGGCTGCATAGCTTATGAAATGCATTCAGATGACGTGAATGCTAGTTATGCAGCCATGCATTAGAGTAACAAATGCACATGCAATATTAAAAAGAACAGGTCGCAATTGACCTTCACGGTAAGCTTGATGTTTAGAGTCACATCTGGAAATGTTGCTGTAAGCATGAAGATGGCAATGTACTTCCTTGTTATTGTGGCGACATTCTCTGCTTTGATATTTATTTCTTCATATATGACTAAAACTACATTATTGCTGTTTGCAGGTGTGCCTTCAGTTGCTGCGAGGATAGAGTCGCGGCTGCTTGCCATAAAGCCCCGACAATGCGTGACCAGGCTGCCGCGCATGTTCAAAGATCGTAGCCACTGGAAGGCATCAGATTGGAGGCAATGGGTATTGTTTTGTCCACTCCCTTGCCTTGCTGGTTTTCTGCATCCCAAATCTTGGAAGCACCTGTCTCGGCTATCGAAAGGCATCCACATCCTTCTTCAGGAAGAATTGGATGCCCGCGACATTGACAGAGCAGTAAACTGTCATTTGACCGTGCTATTAGTAATAGTGCGTTGAATTCTGAAGCACTGCAGTTTTATATTGTGCCTATGTGCTTAGGTACACGTGCATACAGTTGTGCAGATCCCACGCACTTTGGGAATGAATGTAAGCGAAGCTTTCTGTGCTGTTTTCTTTGACGATAATTAGCGGTCATTTAGAGTGATTGCTTAATTACTTTAACCTTTAGCCCAACACGAGAGTGTTGATTTGATGTTAAACATTACCTTGCCTACACCACTGCTGTTTGTCTGGTAGTATACATAACACACATGGCGCATCGCATCGTGGCAGAAGCATTAAATGTCAATTGGATTATGGGGCTGTACGCGCCAAAACCACAATCGGATTATGCGGCAGGCTGTAGTGCAAGAGCCCAGATTAATTAACTCCGTCGATTTCAAGTATAGTAGACTTGAAATCACTGAGGTGTATATGCTAGCCTCCTGTCTGAGGTCGATGGCTTTTTTTCAATACAACGAGCTTCGCAGTTGGTAAACCTTCATAGCACATATAAGCTCTGTGCTTCGGCATTGCGTTTTTGCCTTGTAAAACATTAATACCCGAAGGCGATCGAACAACATGAATCTGGCAACTATTAGTGAGAACAGAATTTCTGTAAGACAGCTATTGCTAGGATGGGACGAACAAAACCAAAAGAACAATCAGTTCTCGTTCTCATATCGCGAGAAAAAAATATGTGCTAGCGGTGCACTAAAACCTCGCATGGTCATGCCGCATGCTTGGACCATGTGTTCTATAGAACAAAGTGATCTATAACCCAGCATCTACCACTGCTTCGGAAAATCGTGCAGTCCGCAGATGATCACTTGACCACTTGAAAAGTGTCATTCATATTGTGCAGTATGCTGTTGTTACTAACCAGAACTAGCATGTTCGTGGGCGGTAACCTCGTTGAACAAAAGAGCCGTACAGCCGTGAAATCTATCTGCAGATAACAATTTGAACGCCTGTCAAATCCAACAGCACTACTTATTACGCAACAGAAGAGTACCCATGCTTTTGAGATTGTCATCCACTTCGGAACTACTCATTGCTGCTGAACCATAGCTTAGAATTACAGCGAGAATACCGCAGTAAGATCACATTAGTGAAAGGAAATTCCAAAAATTAAGAACTGATCTCCGAAGCTGACATTAGGCTCAAACACGCGCACGCATCAGCTGGGTGCCCCGTACGCCTCAACGCTGCAGGAACTCCGGCCATGCTGACTTCAGTACATCTCACAAAACTGTTTCCCAAGCTGAATGAGCTGATAGAAAGTTTCCGGCTATCTATTCGATAAAGAGAGCTTTGCAACGAGTTCATCGGGTACGCACCCTTAAAAGAGGCATTTTACGTTTGCAATTTGACTTTGTTGGGAAGGGGAAAGGTTACAGCCTCTTAATGCTAATGAACAGGACGAACTTCCCCATTTTCGTGGGATATTCATAACAAGCGCAGTGGAGTATGAGCGTCTCATTATGAAGAAACAAGTATTTCACAGCACTGCCTACCAAAGGGCATCAAAGTCTGACATAAGGTTCATCAGCACAAACAGGGGCTCCTACAAATGCATCGCAAAGATACTCTTTGTGAAAGAGGCAGACATTTGTGCTCTCTTCTGTAGGCCACTGATTATTGCCGATGCAACTGCAGTGTCTCCACACATTAAGGAATGCTTCTTGTCACCGGACAGAAATTTATATATGTTTTTTTCCAGAGGAGGTGGCTGACATCTGTATGTATATCGATTTCACGAATGAAGGAAAAACATTCATTTGTGACTTGCCAATCAAAATTGAAAGCGATTTAATTTGGGTTGAATGCATGATGAGAAAAGGCCCGTAAAGGGACGAGAATTTTCCACTCAGGTGGGAGAGGGGTGTTGACACCGACGCACGTCAATATGTACAAACGCTATACTGTCGTCTCCATAGGCAAGCAGTGACCTTGTGCAAGGTTATGTCTGCTCAATGCATTGCTTTCTTATAAGCCTCTGTTGAGTGCATCAGTTTTGCTGTGGTGGACACGTTATCTGTGCGTTCAGTGTTCAAATGTGGCATGAAAAACGCACAACGTACCTGCTCCTCGGATCTTGCCCCCTGCAACTAATGTCCAAGGCTAAAGCAAGCGCGTAGCTTTTTGGTCATTTTTATTTTTCTGTAAAGCCGCAAATTCTTGATATATTTAATGACTCATTTATTCTTACCAGCTTTCATTTTTGAAACATTGGCAGTGCGTTTCCTATATTCTATTGCCAATCACTGTCAATTTTTCCCAGTTTTTGAGTTTATCGTGCATGGCCACAAAAACCTACACGAATCTTCTTATTTTTTTATGGAAGCCAACCGGTGCTTTTCTCGTTCTCCATGTTGTAGCTGGCGTTGAGGAATGGCGATTGCTGAGGCACAGGCTGCAATGCATCTCTGTCGAGCGGCATCCTTGGAAGGGAGGTTGCCAAAGGTTCAAGCTATTACTCGCGATGATCAGCACTACTTGGATAAATCTCCGAACATGACATACTACAGCTTGCCTGGTCTAATTGTTTAGTTGAACAAAACAAAGACCCAAAAACACAATTCCAGCAATGAAAAATATGCAGGTCTTCACTCTATCTTGCAGCTCTGTGCTGTCGTTCTAAAAATCCAGGAGAACCACATTTTTGCGTGTTCCGGCCAACAATGCCCAAAAATAAGATTAGTTTTTGTGAATTTGTCTCTGACAAATGAAAGTGAAACTTGTCCTTGGCAAGGAGTAGGTTAAGAGAAAGCCTCTATAGAATATAGTGGAGAAAAAGAGGAAAACGAATGATGCACTGAGGGCACTCGCAGGAGTGTACTGTGTCTCGGGGAAAGTTCTTTGCGGGTGAATAAAATGCGGCAATGCTTCAGTAAATGTGCCAATAAAAAGCAATTCTCATTCGTATGAATGAATATTTGGGGTTTTACGTGCCAAAACCACTTTCTGATTATGAGGCACGCCGTAGTGGAGGACTCCGGAAATTTTGACCACCTGGGGTTCTTTAACGTGCACCTAAATCTAAGCACACGGGTGTTTTCGCATTTCGCCCCCATCGAAATGCGGCCGCCGTGGCCGGGATTCGATCCCGCGACCTCGTGCTCAGCAGCCCAACACCATAGCCACTGAGCAACCACGGCGGGTAATTCTCATTCGTTTTGGGTCTCGTAAATGCAGCATACTTTAAGAGGTAGGTGACACGAACGCTAACGCAAGTGTTGGATAGTGCCTCTGAGCTGGTAGTTCATTGTACTGAACAGTGTACACATAGTGATAACACGGGATTTTAATTCATGCCAATAGCTTCAGCATTTCTTGCACTTTATCAGAAAATGTTGCTATGACGCATTAGATATATTGAAAGCCCAGTCTAGGCCTCCGCTCAAGTAGCCTGAAAAGTTGTGCTGGAAAAAGGCAGCTGTGTAAAGAAGTAGCCAACATGGTGCAGGTAGAATGAAAACATCTAGAAAATTCCACGATTTCTCTGTAAGAAAGTAAAAGACCAGTAAAAAGATTATATCACGTAAAATCAGCAATGTCGTACAGGACCGAACAAATCCTGAATAACAAGACCAGAATTCCGAAGAAATGTGTTGACGAAATGGACGTACCGGTTTATAGATTTAGTTGAATTACAATTTAGAAAGTCATCGACAGTCTAGCAAAGCTGTCAGTGATGTCAACCATCGGCATTGATGGCTTGGCCAGGTATTAAAAAATGATAGCTGCTTCTTAAGACCTGAAAGCTGGACTAGCTGATCTTGATTCACATTGAAACCTCAGTGTGAAATGGACATGAAGCAACAAACACACTTGACATTGGTAGCCATGTTTACTTTGTTCTCTCTGCCCTTTTTGCACCTAAATATGAATATGACAGCTCTTATATTGGCAAAGAGATACTGACAACTAGCTTTGGTGGCAAGAAGGACTGTGGTCTGCCTAAGAGGTGGCAATACAATATGCACAAACCTTTAAGCATTAGGGCCCTGAGGGAAGGCTGGTTGCTGAGAGGGCAACATAGAAAAAATTGACCAAAAACATTGACCTAATTATGAAATACAGCAGCAGACAGGAGAATAATAAAGGTGAGAATGCTGATCAGGTATTCTCTGTAAATGTTCGTTGTATTCTATATAATGTGAAAGCATAAGAAAGAAAAATTGTTATCAAGATGTTGTACTGCTGGTGATAGGTCACACTTTGATATGGTTTATTTGATCTATACATATTATAAAGTGCTATAAAGGAACCACGGCCATCATCGGCGCTCTGTGGGCTTGGTGGCTGTACCACAACACGCACCAGTAACCGACTTCTATCCATCAAGCAGTTTTTCCTTTCTGCTGTCACACGCGTGCTGCTGCCTGCGATGGTGGTGTCAGCGATCGTCGGGAGGGAACCGCCATATCTGCGCACCAGGATTGATGTGACTAGTTGGTGCATACGTGTCGACAGTCATTCCGCCTTTCAAAATGCGCCACAGCCTCGAAACTGGATACTTCAGCAATTACGGAGAGCCCTGCTGTCATCGACAACAATTGCACAGCCAGCTATAAAGAACCCCCGGCCATCATCCGCGCTCTGTGGGGTCGGTGGCTGTGCCACAACACACACCAGTAACCCACTTCTATCCATCATGCAGGTTTGCGAACCAGGCTACTTTTATACTAAGAGAACTAGTAATTACTTTTTGGTGCAGCTTCCGAACCCGCAGTGCTGCTTTGATATTGTTTGTGAGATCTATTTTGTTAGTCAGGGGATATTGAAATGAGCCCTGATCCTGATGCTGTGCTTGCGGAACTGAAAAACTGTCCGCTGGCCAAACCACACTAATAGCCGACATGCAGGGCCTTAAAATCAATGCACGCTACAAGTGCTGCACTCGCCGGCTTAAGCAAGAGGTTAGCGGATCTAGAGGGTCATTATCAGAAAATGCTAACAATGCAAATCGAGATACAGAGCATACGGACGGATACCGAGCAAGCAGCAAAGCTCGTTCACGCTCTGAATGCCCGCGTTGACGATGCAGAGAATCGCTCAAGGCGAAACAATCTTGTGTTTTACGGCCTTCCTGACACAGCTGCATCAGAAACGCCTGCCGCGTCTGAGGAGAAAATTTTGCGTCCTATGCTCAGACCACCTGAACGTGCCACTTGAACTTCAAGATATAGAGCGAGCGAGTGTTGGTCGCTATTCTGCTAATCGCCTGCGCCCACTAATTATTAGGTTTAATCATTATAAGAAAACAGAAATGGTGCTCTCAAATGGGCGCAAACTTAAGGGCACTGATCTCAGCATGGGTGAGGATTTTTCCCCAACAGTTAGGCACGCCCGCAGGCACCTTGTTTCCGTTGCGAAAGCCAAATCTGTGCCATTTTCTTTGCGGTTTAAAGCTATTTTCATTGGTTCTAAGCCCTACGTGTTCGAGGACGGATCGCAGACAGTGAAAGAAATATAGCAGTCATCACATCATCAAAAGACTAGCCCTCCCCCTCGAACGAAAGCTATAGCGCATGTTTCCCTTTTAATAACTTACACTAAAATACGGAGCTTCATTCCAAAACGAGAACACGTGTCTAACCTTGTGCTGTCGTCCAACAGCAACGTTCCTGTACTCACGGAAACGTGGCTTTGTAATGAAATCTAGGACTCGGAAGTGATGGCTTATTTGCCAAACTTCAGCGTCTTTCGAAAAGATCGTGCCGGGACTAGAGGAAGAGGTGCGCTTATTGCCATTAGTCAACAGTTATCGTGCTCTGCTATTAGCATCACATCAGAATTAGAAATAATTTTTATTCTACGCCACGCCGCCCCACAGTCTATAATTTTAGGTGATGTTACAGGCCCCGTCGCAATAGCGCCGACTTCGCTCGTAATCTAAACAATGCACTAAATGTGGTTTGCTCTCGCTATCCTAATGCCGGCCTTATTTTTGGAGCCTTTAACTTACCAGACATTGAGTGGCACAACACAGTACCCTCCCTAGTAAGCCAAAACGAAACGAGATTTCCTCGACCTTTGCCTCAACTTTAATCTGGCACAACTCATATTAAAGCCAACGCGCGTCACCCAAGATACTGCAAACTTATTAGATTACCTACACACTTATACGACAAAGGTAATTATGATGCAATATATAAACATTTACAGAATTTTCTACCTTCCTTCCAAGATACGTTTCATATCTGCCGCATTCTCGAAACTTGGCTGCTATTCAAACAAAAAATAAACAATTTAGCGAACCAGTTCACACCCAAAATCACCTTTCGAACACATGAGCAAAAAACATGGTTTAACAATTCGTTAAAAAGAGTACAAAACAAAAACAAAAGCATGTATCGTGCCGCAAAATGCCGCATGAACACGTGTGCATGGGGAAAATACTACGCGACTGACCACGATTCGCAAGGCGAAAGATGCATTCTTTGGTGATGACCTTCGGAAACATTGAATCAATAACACAAAAAATTCTGGCAGGCGATAAACCCTCAAGAAAGGCACAGTGTAACACTTACAAATGAAGGAGGTGAAACGGTCGACGATGTAGAGTGCGCGAACCTTTTTAATGCAGCTTTTGCCTCTTCATTTACAGAAGAGCCTACCGCGTCCCCTTTTTCTTCGCGTACTAATGAAAAAAGCGTTATGCCAACCATTACATTTTCACCAGATGGTATCTCATCGTTATTTGACAATCTTAAACTCACATCGTCAGCCGGCGTGGATAACATTAATTCGAAACTGTTGAAGAATACTAAACACGCCATCGCGGTGTTCCTGTGTTTGCTATTCTCGCACTCACTTTCAACTGGTGAAATACCCCATGAATGGAAGGTGGGGAGGATTATTCCCATGCACAAAGCAGGTGACAGGAATTTCCCGCTTAATTATCGCCCCATTTCATTAAGGAGTGTGCTCTGTAAGCTCATGGAACACGCCCTGTACACAGAAATTATGAAATTTCTTGACTCGAACATATACTTTCATTCTTCACAGCATGGGTTCCGCAAAGGCTTTTCCTCGGAAACACAACTGGCCATTTTACTGCATGATATTCACACCAATTTAGATTCAAACCTCCAAACAGACGCGATATTTCTAGATTTTGCAAGAGCGCTCGACAAGGTACCACACCAACGTCTACTACTAAAGCTTTCTCTTGCGAACCTTCACCCCGACATGTTGCGATGGATTGAAGCGTTCTTCACAAACCGATCTCAGTTCGTTACAGTTCAAGGAAGGCACAGTGTAACACTTACCAATGAAGGAGGTGAACAACCACGCATCTAACCACCTACCAGTGACTTCCGGTGTACCGCAAGGCTCTGTTCTTGAACCCCTACTCTTCTTAATATACATCAATGACTTACCCCTGCACGTGTCTTGCAACGTTCGTTTGTTCGCAGACGACTGCGTCATTTATCCAACAATTACTAGCACATCCAACCAAGACTTATTTCAGGAGGACATTAACTGTTTACAGCAATGGTGCGACCGGTGGTTAATGGAACTTAATCCTAAGAAATGCAACTTGATCGTATTTTCTCGTCGGCGCGACCATTTCCTTACCAATATACAATTAATAACATTCCCGTGTGGGCTGCACAGTCTTACAAGTACCTAGGTATTACTATATCTAACGACTTATCCTGGCGAACACACGTCAGTAACATCATTTCATCTGCTAACAAATCGCTGGGTTTTCTCAAGCGTCATCTAAAACGTGCCCCAAACCTGTTAAACTACTGGCCTACCAGTCAATAGTTCGAACGAAACTGGAATATGCATCCGCCATATGGAATCCACACCAAACATATCTCATCAATGCACTCGCAGCCGTTCAAAACCGCGCCGCAAGGTTCATTCATTCTAATTATTCATATTTCGTGAGCATACGTTACTTAAAGAAAGAATTTAATTTACTTCCCCTTTGTACGCGCCGGCGCACTGGAACCCTTTCACTTTTTCATAAGTTTTATCACAGCTCGCTTAATGAACCACTCTATATCCTCCCCGCAGCCCAAACATCTCATCATACACGGCACACTCTTCAAGTTGGGCGCTCTCGCATGCGCACTGTTACATTTTCCGCCTCATTTTTTTGCCATGCCGCTACAGATTGGGACAACTTGCCCCACCAAATCGCCGCCATCATTTGCCCTTGCACGTTCATGGAGACTGTCACTGCGCACTTTTCACAATGAAAATGACTTGTGTTAACAGACTTATATGCTCGTGTAATGTTAGTTTGTATTATTTAGGTTTATGTATTTGCGCTGACGTATGTAACACTTTAGCTGATGTAGTTTTTTGTAGTTGTTCGCGTGTTCAGTTATGTATTATGCAAATTATGTACTAATATTGCCCACCCCTTATTTAATACCCCTATTGAGAAGTTTTTAAGGCAATATAATGAAATCAAAATGAAATGAAATATGAGGTGTAACTGTAAATGTGGGGAAGAGAGCGGTTTGGGTCAGAGAGTAAACAGGCATCGCCGATATTCTAAAAGACATTAAGAGAAAGAAATGGAGCTTGGCAGGCCATTTAATGTGTACGGCAGATAAACAGTCGACCATTAGAACTACAGAATGGGGGTGCTAAGGGAAGTGAAGTGCAGTCGAAAATGGCAGAAAATGAGGTGGGGTAGTGAAATTAGGAAATTTGCAGGTTGAAGTTGAAATCAGCTAGTGCAAGACGGGTAATTGGAGATAATTTACAGAGACCTTCATCCTGCAGTGGACATAAACAATATGCCGACAGTTACGACAATCTGATTATTATGCGCAACAAAAAAATAATTCTTTTGTAAACAGGAGGCAGCTTTATTTCATCTAGTTTAACAAATGTAGTTTTGCTAAATTTTGTTCATGGTTTCATCTCTGCATTTCATTTGCCAAGCACTGTAGATAGTTTGTGTTGTTGTGTGCCTGTTTTTTCCTGTTGCGGTATTTGAGATTCGTGCTCGACTGTCAAGGAAGTACTAGATGCAATAATGTTTTAAGATTAAAAGCGCAAAAAGCATTGAGAAGGGTATTGTATGTAAGTAGCAATACTGTAATAGCCAATATTGCCCATTGACTTCATTCCATGATTTTCTTTCCAACTTGTATAAAAGTATCGTTTGAAATTCGAAAAAAATTTTGAGATAGCACTTTTCAAGCATGCTTGTTTCCTTGGTCCTGTAATTTCCATATGATTCACTAAGTGGTATTATGAAGTACCTGGTAGTATAGTCATATATGCTTTTATTCCGCTTCATCTGCTACATGCCATGGTTACTTAGTGTCTGTGGTGTTGGGCATCTAAGCGCGAGGTCGCGGGATCGAATACAGGCTATGGTGACCGCACTTTGATCGGGGTAAAGTACGAAAACACCCGTGTACTTATTAGATTCAGGAGTGCATTAAAGAAACCGAGGTGGTCCAAATTTTAGGTGTCCCCCACTATGGACTGCCTCATAATCAGATCGTGGTTTTGGCACTTAAAATGCCACAATTTAATGTAATTTTGCTTCATATGCTAGGTGTTCTCAGGAAGCCTGCATGGAAACCAAAAATGTGTTTTTTACTCTCGCAGTTTAGTGCTATGTGCGCTCCTAAATCTTGTTTTTCAGTGCAGTCATTACGTTGCAGCCTCTTTGAATGCTGGTATATGAAGTTGATTTGTGCTTATGAATTTCGAGCTTACAGAAGTTTGTGCTATTAGCATAGGACATTGTTGGCTCATTTTTAGTAAAGTCTGAAGTGCTGGATTTCTGAATATATTTCACTGCAATGGGTACCATCAATGCCTCTTTTTCGGTTCCATGTCGTGTACTGCTGGTGCAAGTTTCAGAAGTATATGAATAACAAACAATTGCATTTAACTGCTATAGGTTCTGTCGGTAGAGGATGGTGCCAGTTCAAAGTATCAGACATTCATGCTAAAGTCGGTAAGCATGAGAACATGGCCTGAATAGATGGCCTTGACTTCGTTCTCCTAGACGTAGTGGGCTACAGTAGTTCATTTGTGATGAATTTATGTTGCTTGGTGCTGCTGTGCCACCTTAAACAGCTGCACTACAGGGTAACAGTTTTCATGTGACAGGCCTGTTATATGCTGCTGCAATGCAGTGTACGTGCCAATAACAATGAACATGCTTAAAATTTTAGGCATTCATATTATGGTATTTTACTGCAGTGTGCACTGACAGGAGCTCATAAAATGGAATTCCATGAGAACTTTTTGCAGGGTGGCAGCCTAATCCAGTTTTCTTAGTCTCTCATCTGCACAGTGCACATTTTGTGGGAGGGAGAAAGGGAGAGAAAGATGTTTATTAATAAATAATGAAAGGCAACCCCTATGGAACTTGTGGTGAAGTGCCCATAATACGTGAATTGTTTCTCTCAACAGGTATCAAGCTGTATCAAGATCAAGCTGTCTTATATAGCGTTCTGGTGGATAGGGGCATTTATAGGAAGAATAGTCATTTAGCGTAAGAATTGAGCTCTGTAGTCCAGCAAGGAAGGTATTTTGCAGCAAGGAGAGAGAAAGGCATTTCGATAGCGAAGTGTGGGCTGGGGTTGGCTCATCCGTAACGCAAGTGCCACAGGTTGGGTCTAGCGGCTGGTCAAGGTATTGAGCTCTGAATGGTAAGTTGAACCTACAGTTCTTGCAAAGGTTCAACTTAAAAGCATTTCAGCGCATAGGAAACATGACAAGCCTGTCATTGTGACCAATTGTTTGCGAGTACTACTTGGTTGCTTACTGTGCACTGTGAGAAAACAAATCTGCTCGGGTTCTTTCGTGTCTCTTGACAATGCATGAAAAATTTACAGGCGCAGTGTTGTAGTAATTTATATTCTGCTATTAACTTCTTAAACATGCACGTATAATTTTCTCATTAAGATATTTTGCCAATTCTGAACAGTAACAATATATTGGCACTCTCAGTGAATAAACATGAAAGGTGAATGAGCACCTTTAAATGCACCTAAGGTAGTCTTAGATGTTATTCAGTTCGCCCGCTGCAAAGCACATGATTAGTGAGCCTGTTTCGCCACAATATTTTTATCATTGCATTTTAGCATTAAGGTCAAAAATACCTCATCTTTTGGAATAATCTTTGTTTGCCTCAACTGAAACGATAGTGTTTTGCCTGTTATATGTATTTTGAGGGTATGAAACCTTTACTGCGAACGATGTTGACGAGATCAAACTTTCCGAAGAACTTATTCTTGGCCTAGTTGGTGTTAACTGAAAGACATGTATTGACCATAATACGTAGCATAGACAGGGATATCATAGCCTCAAGTCATTGTTCTTGAAGCGTACAATTCTGCTCTAAAATAGGTGGACTGTTTTATTTGCTAGGGCACGTTGCAGGGTTACTAGGTTTCTATTCATAAGAGACATGGGGTAGTGCAATATGAGAGGGAGCAAGATTAAGAAGAGATATACACAGTGTTATTGCGCTGTGCATGCGTCTTACTCATCTTGGTCCATGTCGTATTGCGCTGCGCTCTCTATTTTGAAATGTTTTATTTACTGCACTTTCTCACAAAAGATGCGGTAAATAAATGAAACTGCAAAGAAACTAAAGGGAGATTTGGGTGGAAATGAAAAGACGATGACTGATAGTGATCGAATCCAACACATTCTTTGTGGCTCATATACGAATTGCCAAGTTTAGATTGCCAGGAAAAGTAGTGTGAAATGGGATTTCCTGACACTTTACAATGAAACAGTGCTAGGGTTGGATACCTACCACGTGACTTCTAAAGTCGGCATATTATTTTAAATGATATTCATTGTCTTTTTAGGGGTTTGTGCTTTATTCCATGCATACTGTATGGAATACCGCACAACGCATACGAATACTGCACACGGCACAAGTAACGCCGGAAGAAGTAAAGAAAGCCTTGGGAGCTATGCAAAGGGGGAAGGCAGCTGGGGAGGATCAGGAAACAGCAGATTTGTTGAAGGATGGTGGACAGATTGTTCTAGAGAAACTGGCCACCCTGTATACGCAATGCCTCATGACCTCGAGCGTACCGGAATCTTGGAAGAACGCTAACATAATCCTAATCCATAAGGAAGGGGACGCCAAAGACTTGAAAAATTATAGACCGATCAGCTTACTGTCCGTTGCCTACAAAGTATTTACTAAGGTAATTGCAAATAGAATCAGGAACACCTTAGACTTCTGTCAACCAAAGGACCAGGCAGGATTCCGTAAAGGCTACTCAACAATAGACCATATTCACACTATCAATCAAGTGATAGAGAAATGTGCAGAATATAACCAACCCTTATATATAGCTTTCATTGATTACGAGAAAGCGTTTGATTCAGTCGAAACCTCAGCAGTCATGGAAGCATTGCGGAATCAGGGTTTAGACGAGCCGTATATAAAAATACTGAAAGATATCTATAGCGGCTGCACAGCCACCGTACTCCTCCATAAAGAAAGCAAAAAATCGCAATAAAGAAAGGCGTCAGGCAGGGAGATACGATCTCTCTAATTCACAGCGTGTTTACAGGAGGTATTCAGAGACCTGTATTGGGAAGAATTGGGGATAAGAGTTAATGGAGAATACCTTAGTAACTTGCGATTCGCTGATGATATTGCCTTGCTCAGTAACTCAGGTGACCAACTGCAATGCATGCTCAGTGACCTGGAGAGGCAAAGCCGAAGGGTGGGTCTAAACATTCATCTGCAGAAAACTAAAGTAATGTTTACCACTCTCGGAAGTGAACAGCAGTTTACGATAGGTAGCGAGGCACTGGAAGTGGTCAAGGAATACATGTACTTAGGACAGGTAGTGACTGGGGATCCGGATCATGAGACTGAAGTAATCAGAAGAATAAGAATGGGCTGGGGTGCGTTTGGCAGGCATTCTCAGATCATGAACAGCAGGTTGGCATTATCCCTCAAGGAAAAGTGTAAAACAGCTGTGTCTTACCAGTACTCACGTACGGGGCAGAAACCTGGAGGCTTACCAAAAGGGTTCTACTTAAATTGAGGACGACGCAACGAGCTATGGAAAGAAGAATGATAGGTGTAACGTTAAGGGATAAGAAAGATCAGATTGGATGAGGCAACAAACGCGAGTTAATGATGTCTTAGTTGAAATCAAGAAAAAGAAATAGGGGGGGGGGGCATGGGCAGGACATCTAATGATGAGGGAAGATAACCGATGGTCATTAAGGCTTACGGACTGGATTCCAAAGGAAGGGAAGCGTAGCTGAGGGCGGCAGAAATTAGGTGGGCGGATAAGATTAAGAAGTTTGCAGGGACAGCATTGGCACAATTAGTACATGACCGGGGTAGTTGGAAAAGTATGGGAGAGGTTTTTGCCCTGCAGTGGGCGTAACCAGGCTGAAGATGATGATGACTGATATAAAAGAACTTCATGCTTAGAAGCTGTGCCGCCTGTGTGGCAGCGAATGCAATGGTAAAACTGGCATCCCTCCTTGCATGGAGATGCGCATTACGCTATTTTGTAGTTTCGTATAAATGTAAGTTCTGATAGCTTGGTCAGGCTAAAATTCTTTACTCCAGTCACATAACTTTTCAAGATATATGTTTCTGAATAACAACGTGCTGAACATCGCGTCATTTGTCAAAGCAGTAGTGAAACAGTAGTAAAAGCATTATTTCGTCTTTGAAGATGTAGCTTTTTGTTAGAGAGTACGTGGCTTGACTTGTATATGACCAAAGCGTATGCACAGCAAACCATCAAGAGAAATCAATGTTATTATTGCAGAAATAGTTCAATAGTTCAAGGACCATTAACCGCATAAACAGTGCCTTGATAAATTATTTTTGACAATATTATTTCTTATGGCTACGGTCGCACTAGTGAGCTTCTTATATATTCTGGTGTAAATTGCCATCGCGCTTGCTTATTGTTTCCAGTATAGGAAACAAACATTGTTGCGATTGCACATTGAAAAATTCCGCTTAATAATGTTCAATGTACGTGTCACCTCTGTCACGGATCTCCTCCGGAGAACACTCTGGCCGAAAGAATGGACTAGGCGACAGGGGTACCCACACAGATGCACATTTAATACAACCCACGCGACAAGAACAGCAGCACACAAACCTAACAAAACTAACACACACGGTACAAAAACTATCAGTACACACGAACCGGTAACACTGCCACTAGCGTTCTATTGAGAGTGGTTGGCGTTCGTGCTCACGTCTGGTTCGGTGCGTATGTGGCGTGGTGTGGGTCCCGTAGCCGGCGTCGGAGTGGCGTTCGACGTTCGAGGACTGGCGTCGCTGGAGGCGTCGTTGGTGGCGTCGTACACGCTCCCGGTCCAAGCGCCCGTGGAGGTGTGGCGGATGATGTTGGCGTTGGGGCACCACCCGGAAGGGTGGCAACAGCAGCAGAGACACCCCTGGCCGTAGCAGGTGGTGGCGTCCTCCGTGGACTCCCCGGAACGGGCTCAGGAACGGCAGGAAGTCTGCGGTGCAAAGCCGTAGAACGCGAGCTCACCGGAGCACTAGCCGGCGTCGCTCTCGTCCGGTCGAACCGTCCCTCACCCGCCGAGTCTCCGCTGCCTTCTTCTCCCCCTGTGTCTCGACCTTCCTCGCCCTTTTATAGCCTTCTTGTTAGTCCACGTAATCCTTCTCTTCGTCTTCTTCTCTTCTCCACCAATCGTCGCTCTCCATCTCACCGGATACTTCTCCACCAATCATCTCTTGTCACCTCACTGGAAACTTCTTCTTTATCTTCTTTCGTTTTCGGTTAATCCACGTCATTCTTAACGCCATCCTCGTCGTCTTCTTGAAACCTTTCTTCGATCGTCTACCATTTTATTTCATCTTCCCTCTTATATGTGACAAGGGCCCCCTCTCTCAAGAGTTTTTCCCTGAAAAACTGCTCAAGTCGTCCTCCTCTTCAGGCCATCCAGCCAGCCGACTCTTCTGTGGCGATTCTGGCCCCAGCACACCACACAGCACAACGCCGACGACCAGCACACACCAAAAGCACACCACTAACACATCACTACCGTTGTCCATACGGTGTTCTAAACATGTTAATGTCCACAGCTTAACTGCGATTTCAAAACAATGCAATTGTCCACACGGTGTCCTTAATAAACATGTTAATGTCCACAACACACTCCTTTGTATAATCACGTAACAACCACAAAAACACCAACAACACGATACATCCCTGAGATACATAGCACAGCAGCAACAACAAGATACCTCCCAGAGATACCTAGAGCTGCTCAGTTGGCTCTACTGATGATGTCCGCTGCAACGTTATCTCTGCCTTTAATACATTCCACCTGAAATTAGTATTGTTGTTAGGCCAAGCTGGAGTTACTGGGCTCCTTGCTCTGCTTGTCCTTGCCATGCTTTTCTTTGCTTCCGTGCTCGTCCTCGTTGTTGTGTTTCTCCTTGCTTTGTTGCTTTTCTTTACATTTCTTATCCTTGCTGTGTTTCTCCTTACTGCTCTTTTTCTTGCTATGCTTCTCCTTGAAGGTCTGCTTCTTGCTCGCCTTCTCCTTACTGCCTTTGTCCGCCTTCTCCTTGCTTCCTTTGCCCACCTTCTGCTTGCTGGACTTAGCTTTGCCAGCCTTCTCCTTGCTTCTGGATCTCGAGCTGCGTTTCTTAGAGGAGCCTTTCTTGGCCTTCTTGGACTTGCGCTTGCCTTCCCCTTTCTCTTTGGTGCTCTTGCTGCTCTTGCTGCTTTTGCTACTTAGCCAAGTATAGAAACGCTTCTTTTTCTTCTTCTCTTTACCATCCTTGCCTTTGCTTTTCTTCTCTTTGCTCTTACTCTTCTTGTCTTTGGACTTGTCTTTGCTCTTGTTCTTCTTGTCTTTTGACTTGTCTTTGCTCGGGCGCTTCTTGTCTTTGGACTTCTTCTCCTTACCCTCTTTCTTTCTTCCCAAACGCTGCATTGCTCTGCCTGTCGCTTGAGCTCTTGTCTCCACTGCCGACGAGAAAGTGACTACCCCATCACTCGCCTGAGTTCTCATGGACTTTTCCTCTTTTGGTTTTTCTTCAACGTCGAGCATCCTCCACTCGGGATCGGGGTCCTCGATACTTCTTGCACCCGTAATGTTTCCCAAGATGAGGTCGTAGATGGGTTGCTCTACGCATTTAGCCAGTACCTGTCCTGCATAATATGGCGTGGACACTAGAATTCTGGCTTTAGAAAGGTAACCTACTGTGCTATCTGCGAGAGTGAGGGTCGACGTTTCCCCTGTAAGCCCCTCGTCCTTCACCGGGCTTCTGCTAACCAAAACTGTGTTGGCTCCGCTGTCTCTGAGCTCCAATACACGACGGTCCCCTATTTGCCCAACCACCACCGGGATTGCTGCTTTTGACTTGGGTGTTCCGTTCAACACCTCATTTCTCAGCGGCGTTTGCTCTTCTTTCAGCTGTGGAACTTGAGGTGGTGTGACAGGTTCTGCCAGAGAGTTGACAACACATGTAGCTTGGTCTTGCCCCAGAGCTATCAGCTCGACTGGTTGCAGATACGCGTCCAAATCATCCCTTTTGTCATCAAAAGGAGCCATCAACTTTCTTGTACAAACACTGGCCAGTCTAGGAGATTTGGTACCCGCCAAGGGACGCTGATAATCGTCCGTGATCCCCTGATAGCCTTCTGCGATATGCGCCTGTTTCCACAAAAGAAGCTCCTTCTCACGTTCTATCCTTCTTTTCTCCTGCTCTTCTGCCTCGCGAGCTCTTCTAGCCTCTCGCTCATCTGCCTCGCGAGCACTTCTAGCTTCTCGCTCTTCTGCCTCGCGAGCATCTGCGCGTGCTTGCGCCCTTTGCTCTCTCTGCCTTTTTGCCTCTTCTTTCTTCTCGTCCCAGAGATGCATCACCTCTTCCTTGCTTAGCCCTTGCTTGAGCGCAAGTTCTAGCGTTTTTACCAAATCCATACTTTCTGCCGTCGAGAGTTCGGAAAGATCTGAGACAAAGAAAAAAGACACAAGGAAATGAATCCTGGCAGGCTCGCCACTTGTCTTTGTCACGGATCTCCTCCGGAGAACACTCTGGCCGAAAGAATGGACTAGGCGACAGGGGTACCCACACAGATGCACATTTAATACAACCCACGCGACAAGAACAGCAGCACACAAACCTAACAAAACTAACACACACGGTACAAAAACTATCAGTACACACGAACCGGTAACACTGCCACTAGCGTTCTATTGAGAGTGGTTGGCGTTCGTGCTCACGTCTGGTTCGGTGCGTATGTGGCGTGGTGTGGGTCCCGTAGCCGGCGTCGGAGTGGCGTTCGACGTTCGAGGACTGGCGTCGCTGGAGGCGTCGTTGGTGGCGTCGTACACGCTCCCGGTCCAAGCGCCCGTGGAGGTGTGGCGGATGATGTTGGCGTTGGGGCACCACCCGGAAGGGTGGCAACAGCAGCAGAGACACCCCTGGCCGTAGCAGGTGGTGGCGTCCTCCGTGGACTCCCCGGAACGGGCTCAGGAACGGCAGGAAGTCTGCGGTGCAAAGCCGTAGAACGCGAGCTCACCGGAGCACTAGCCGGCGTCGCTCTCGTCCGGTCGAACCGTCCCTCACCCGCCGAGTCTCCGCTGCCTTCTTCTCCCCCTGTGTCTCGACCTTCCTCGCCCTTTTATAGCCTTCTTGTTAGTCCACGTAATCCTTCTCTTCCTCTTCTTCTCTTCTCCACCAATCGTCGCTCTCCATCTCACCGGATACTTCTCCACCAATCATCTCTTGTCACCTCACTGGAAACTTCTTCTTTATCTTCTTTCGTTTTCGGTTAATCCACGTCATTCTTAACGCCATCGTCGTCGTCTTCTTGAAACCTTTCTTCGATCGTATACCATTTTATTTCATCTTCCCTCTTATATGTGACAACCTCTGCCGTATTGATGAGCCTTTACCAGTAAAACCTAAACTACTAATGCATTTTCAAAAATGAGTACGACAAAACTTGGTTGTTGGTATCTTTAATACCTACGTATAGTCTAGCACAGTTTAGTTTTAATAAGAAGGCAATGCACCCTCGTGTAACAGTAGTCCTCATACAAAAGCGTGGCAGTTCGGGCGAGTTGGTATGTCATGACTGTTTTAGGCTTGTAGCGCAGCTCAGAAAGAGCAAAAAAGGAAGGAGGTAGGGGTAATCAAAGGGAACGGAAAACAGAGTGAGCGCTAACTTCCAACTGATGGTTTATTTCGTGACGCAAGGCTACTCATACACTCGGCAAACCATATGACATCAAAAGATTACAAAGAACCAAGCAACAAAACCGATAGTAACGAAGTGGCAACATATTCAGATAGCCTGTGGCTGCAGTCGGAGATACGCCAATTCATTGCTTCACTTATACGCCAATTCATTTCATACGCCAATTCATTGCTTCAATTCACTGCAGCCACAGGCTGTCTGAATATGCTGCCACTTGGTTAGTATCGGTTTTGTTGCTTGGTTCTTTGTAATCTTTTGATATCACATGGCTTACCGAGTGTATAAGTAGTCTTGTGTCACGAAATAAACCATCAGTTGGAAGTTAGCGCTCACTCTATTTTCCGTTCCCTTTGATTACCCCTACCTCCTTCCTTTCTTTGCTCTTTCTGAGCTGCGCTACAAGCCTAAAACAGTCCTCCTACAGAACACTACTCGTCATTTATTTTGTGAATAATTGGGACACTTTTAGCATCTCCTTGGTCTCCTCGCGTGCAGCTGCGTTGCTCTTCAGCACGCTACATTGAACAGCATTACTTAAGCGCTGTGACTATAGCCGAGTTGGTGCGGACCCCACTTGATGAAGTCGAGGAAGATGTTGTGGGGTCGAAGTGTGCTTGTAGAGAGTTAGAAAAAAAGGTTGGCATGTACATTTTAACATATTGCAACGGACACGAAAAGTGCGGACAAGAAGAGAGGAGAGAAGACGCAGAGAACGAGGAGTTTGAGAGGCCGGGCTGCGCCACGATCACGCTACGATCATCCTCCATCTGATGTAAATATAACCATTTCTTCGCAACTCTTCGTAACTGTGGTGGTGAAAGGTGCAGGGTAATCGACACCCGAAGACGGAGGTTGAATCACAAGTTTTTCGACGGCGCTGTCGCCTTGCTGGACTCCCAGAAAATCCACCGGAGCTGAATATGTCCCACGACGCAGACGAACGGCCCATTCCAACTGCTGCGCCGACAAGTTCTGTTCTGCAACTGGGAGATGCGCGTCCTTTTGCCGGAAGATCGGACGAAGACGTCGAGGAATGGCTCATCCATTATCACCGGGTGAGTGCCGCCAACAAGTGAAACAGCGCTTCTCAGCTTTCGAACGTCGTGTTCTTTCTAACGGATACTGCGTTGTTGTGGTTCGACAATCACGAAGAAACATTCACAACATTGGGAAGATTTGTTTCGGAAACCAAAGAGCGATTCGGCGACTCCGCGACGAAAAAGAAAAGGGTAGAACAGACGCTACAGCCACGTGCGCAAGTGCCAGGCGAAACCTGCACGACCTACATTGAGGGAGTAATAAAACTGTGTAGGATGGTGGACTCTGGAATGTCCGAGGAAGACAAAGTCGGGCACATCCTAAAAGGAATTGCCGGGGATGTATACAATTTCCTCATCGCAAAAGACATCCTGGCTTCCGTCGCTGAAATCATTCGGCACTCAAATCTGTCCACTCAAGACATTATGTGGCAAATACAGCACGATATCCTACATCCATGCCCTATAAGAGCCACCCGTACAATTCTAGGGCTGGACGTGAGTAAAGCGTTCGACAATGTGTCACATGCTTCAATACTCACAAACCTAGCCCAAATGAATGTCGGGAAGCGCACTTCTAGCTATATTACAAGCTTTCTCAAGGATCGCACTGCAGAAATACATTTTGGGGACATTAAAAGCGGACAATTTCAATTAGGTACAAGGGGCACCCCTCAGGGTGCGGTCCTCTCCCCCTTCCTTTTCAATGTGACCATGCGAAACCTGCCTCCATTACTGGAAAGGATCCCGCATATCAAACACTCCATCTATGCCGATGATATCACCATCTGGACAAATAGCTGTTCCGATGGAGAAATCACGGAAGCATTACAAGCGGCCGCGGATACCGTACAAAATTTTGTGCGACAGAATGGTCTAGCGTGCTCGCCGACAAAATCGGAGCTTCTCGTCATCCGTGATAAATCAACCAAACATGCCACCGAAAGGGACGCCACCTTCCCTATACGAGTCAGTATGGAAGACGGCCGAGTTCCGCCCGTACTGACTATAAGAGTCCTGGGCATGTTAATTCAACATAACACCCATAATTCTGAGGCGATTGTCCGATTACGGACGACAGCCCGCCAAATATGTGGCCTAATCAGACGAGTAGCCACACGACACCGCGGTATGAAGGAGGCTGATATCTGCCATTTGACGCAGGCTTTCCTGATCAGTCGCGTCGTGTATTCCTTCCCTTACTACCACCTACGCCTTTCTGACAAGGAAAAGGTTAACAGCGTCATTCGCACAGCTCATAAAGCTGCCCTTGGTCTCCCGAGGTATGCGAACACTGAACGATTACTTGAGCTAGGTATATACAATACCCTAGACGAACTCGTGGAGGCCCATAAAACAGCCCAACGTGAACGACTCTCCCGCACCGCAACTGGCAGAGTTATTCTAAGTAAACTCGGGCTGAATCCCGTTATTAATTCAGCAGGAAGAACACCATTACTCGGTGTGGTCAAAAGCCGTTTGGTAATAAAGCCATTACCCAAGAACATGCTCTCTGGGAGACACGACAAGAGGCGGTCTGCCAGAGCCAAGGGCCTTCAGGAGAGGTACCAAAGCAACCAGCACACCGCTTATGTCGATGCAGCAAAGCAAAATAACCAAACTTACGTAGTGAGCGTCGTGACCGGAGAGGGAAGTATCCTCAACGCCGCGACCATAAAAACAGCGTCCACCGTGGAAGCGGAAGAGACTGCCATTGCTTTGGCCATCATGAATCCCTCCGTGCAAACTATCATAAGCGACTCCAAAAGGGCAATAGTCAACTTTTCGAGAGGCAGCATAGGCGTCTGTGCAACGCGAGTCCTACGGGACTTCAATAATGAAAACCCTGTTGAACTCGTATGGGTCCCTGCCCATTCGGGGAATCAAGGGAATGAGGAGGCGCACTGGGTAGCCCGAGGTCTAATCAACCGGGAGATGTGCCCCTCAGACTCGGATCCCATGGATGAGGCACCGACGACATACCAGGAAATAACAAACTATTACAAGCAAAAAAGGCGAATTTACCCGCCTCCAAACGCAAGCCTCACGCGAGCGCAAGCCTCGATCCTGCGTCGAATCCAAACTAAATCGTTCCCCAACCCACATTGGCTAGCCATAATTACCAACGGGCAATGGAACCCAATATGCCAAATTGCACAAATCAAACATTGGCTACCCAAAATCACATTCTTTGGGGGTGCGAGGGCTTACCCCCTCCCAGGTCACTCCTGCCAGCTCCCTCACAACAGACGTGGGAAGAGCTGCTCAGTACGTCGGATGAAAAAGTACAAAAAGCCCTCGTTGCCTGGGCCGAAAGGGTCGCTCCTCGTGAGGGGCCATTCTAAGACTCGGGCCTGCCAGGTCATAGCTGAGCAGAGTCTCAATAAAGTTGTTACCACCACCTGTCGCACTTTCGAGCAAACTAAAGACGAGGCGCATCACGCCGAAGTTTGGCAGGTTAGCCAATGTGACGACAGTTGCAAGCGTGGGCAGCAACCAGCCCCTTGATCTTCCATCAACGATCCGACAAATATTTCGGGAAGAGCTCAGCCTGCACGCGCAAGTGACATATCCAGGCACTCATAGCTTCCGCCTACCACCAGATTTCGAGCGAAACGTCGCATCCTTCTTCCCGTATCCTGCCGCAACGGGCACTGAGGATTATGAACTAGCGCCCCGACAGCAGCCGCGACTCTACGAAAGAGGCCCTACTTATGACGCTCGGCCACGACGAGAGCAGCCGCGTTTTTATCCCCGAGGCCCTGTGACTTCTGTCAAGCCGCGACAAGAACAGCACCGACCCTACTACAACGGCGTGACTAATGAACGATATAATGGATTACAGCAAGCAGCAGAGACACTTTATCCACATGACAACGAACTTTCTGGCCGCCCGTAGCCGCCTACCATTCGTTTCAAGGAAGACGCTGTGAACCACGACCCTCCCGTGTGCTACAACTGTGGTTCTACAGGCCATATAGTTGGGTATTGTCGCCAAGGCCGTCAATCACGTAGGACACCACCGATGTTCTCGCCACCCAGAACCAGTACTTCATATGACTTGCGGACGACCGGTTTGCTTCGAATGGACCACTTCTCACAGGAGACCAGACACAGCGATTCGCCAGCATCTGATCGGAGTTTCACGCAGCCAAATAACCGTCTCCGTCACTCTCCGTCCCCTCGGCGCCGTTCTTCCTCACTGCCGCCGGGAAACTAGCATCCGCGGGCAGTGGAGGTGTGGTCACCGGACAGTCTTTGCAAGAAATACCTCTGCCTGTTGTGATGTTAAAAAACAAAGTGAATGTCACGATTGACGGAATACCGACCATGGCGTTAGTTGATACTGGGGCGACTGTGTCTGTGATGCGCCTCGCTTTCAAAAACCATCTAGTCCACAAAGTTATGTTTTCTTGGAAAGTCGGTATTACCTTTCGTGGAGTAGGCGGCGAGTGGCTTCATCCCCTTGGTGTTTGTGCGGTGAGTGTTTTGTTCGCTGGGAAAGTGCTTGCATCGGAATTCCTTGTTCTTTCTCGTTTTTCGCACTATGTTAATCTTGGTATCGATTTTCGTAAACAGTGCGGCGCTTCCGTGGACTGTGGTTGTGGCGAAATATCATTGAACAAGTCATTTATACCAGCACAATCTGAACGAAGCTCGGGTGGTGAAGACAGGGACACAGACACACTCAGTGTTCTTGATGAAGTGATTGCACTATCGTGGTGCCTGACGCCCGTTCGTGTTTCTGCAACTACTGTTGATGCTGATTGTGTTGACCTTGTTGTTAGGCCTCTCCGCATAAACTGTGCTTAAAAAGATGGACTTGTGCCCTGCTCTGTCGTGTGCATGACGAAAGGAGTCGCCACATTGTGGGCGCTGAACTGTTCCGCTACGCCGGTTGTCCTTCCTCGCGCTATGAAAATCGCTCTCTTCGATGAAGCCGCATTTAGCTCAATAGCGGCACTAACTACGGACGTCTCTACAGCTTGCTTTCCCTGCGATAATTGCCATTTTGAAGAGCTAATGCTTCGCATGATCAGCAAGGTGCTCGGTACATCGGTACGGCAAGCACTGGTACAGGTCCTTGCCAGGCATGAGGCTACATTCGACTTCACGCATGTAGGTGCACCCCATCATTTACCGTCGTCCCGCGCTCGTCACAGGATACCGGCTCAGCACACCTCATCCGCCAGAAGCCCTACCGAGTGTCATCGTCCGAGCGCAAAATTATTGCCGAGCAAGTCAAGGAGATGATGGACAAAGGTGTCGTTCAAGAGTCGTCTAGTCCATGGGCAGCCCCAGTAATCCTCATCCCAAAAAAAGATGGCTCCTGGACATTCTGCGTGGTTAAAGACATCTAAACGCAGTGACGAAGAGGGATGTCTATCCACTACCGCGAATCAATGACGTCATTCATTGATTATACGCTGCTTCTTCTCAAGACTTGATTTGCGATCGGGGTGCTGGCACATACCTATGGACCCTGCCGACAAGGAAAAGACAGCTTTGGTGACTCCAGATGTCCTATTCGAATTTAATGTTATGCCTTTTGGCCTTTGCAAAGCTCCTGCCACCTTTAAGATTCATGGACACAGTACTACGTGGTCTAAAGTGGGAGATATGCGTGTGTTACCTGGATGATGTTGTAAGCATTGGCCGCACGCTTGAAGAACATAACGAACGCCTCAGCCTCGTTCTCAAATGCATTGAGAAAGCTTGACTGGTTCTAAACTCAAAAAAGTGTCGGTTCGGCGAACGTCAAACACTGGTCCTGGGACACTTAGTCGACAAGGATGGCGTCATACCCGATCCTCGTAAGATTGAAGCGGTGAGCTCCTTCAAGCCACCGCAGTCGGCACGAGAACTCCGCTCATTCATTGGCATATGTTCGTATTTTGGTCGTTTTGTTCCCCGGTTTGCCGACATCGTTTATCCGTTGACAAGTACTTTGCGACAAAATGCATCCTTCAATTGGACACCAGAGTGTGACGCATCATTCTCTCAACTGAAGTTTATACTAACGTCAGCACCCTTCTTGCGTCACTTCGATCCATCTTGCCCGACATAAGTTCACACTGATGCTAGTGGAATCGGGATAGGAGCGGTGCTTGTACAACGTCACAGTGGCGCAGAACATGTTGTCGCATATGCCAGCCATTGCCTGCGCAAATCTGAATGCAATTATACAGTTACGGAACAGGAATGCCTGGCAGCCGTTTTCGCCATACAAAAGTTTAGGTGTTATCTTTGCCGTAGACCATTCAAAATTATCATTGACCATCATTTTTTATGCTGGCTGGTCGGTTTGCGTGATTCCTCTGGTCGCCTCGCACGTTGGGCACTGCGGCTCCAGGAATACGACTTTGTGGTATCGTACAAGAGTGGCCGTCTTCATGCTGACGCAGACTGCCTCTCTCGGACTCCTCTTGCGACTACCAACTGCGATGCTGAGAATTTTGACGACTGTCTCGCTGCCGTTACTTCTACGTTACCTGACGCGGCAGACTTTCAGCGAGAACAACGGAATGATGTTACCCTCGATTCGCTTTTTGTCGCCGCCAGTACTTCTAAAGGGAGCGGTCGCTTTACTGCCCGTGATAAATTGCTCTACAAAACTAATTACTCCGGGCATGGAGCGCGTTTTCTGCTTGTTGTCCCCGAGAGCCTCCGCTAGGACGTTCTACGCGCCAAGCATGACGATGTGACATCCGGCCATTTGGGCTTCGTACGAACGATGCACCGCATGCAGGAGCGCTTTTACTAGCCCAAGATGTACGAAACAACCAAGCGCTATGTCGCTACTTGTGAAACGTGCCAACGTCACAAGCGACCGACCACCGCCGTCCCGGGTCCCCTTCGGCCATTGACACCTCCCACACTGTAAAAAAGTTTGCCTTACATTACAGAAAATTTGCTGGTAATTTGTGACCGAACACTCTTCCGTAAATTAAGAAGGGTCATTTCCGTAGAACGCACAACTGTATAAGATAAACCGTAATACAAGATACGAGTGCTTCTGTATCTAGAAAACGGAAGACTATGTATTCTGAATCTGTACTATAACCGTTTAAGTACGGTGCTTCACATATTCAGAAAACAGAACACACTGTACGCTGAATTTGTACTATGACCGTTAAAACACAGGTGCTTGCCGTATTCAGAAAACGATAGACTCCGTATGCTAAATCTATACTATATCCGTTAAAGTACAGGTGCTTCCCGTATTTCATCTTGCAGAGCATATCCATTGTTCGAAGAATGTGCCATCGGGGACAAAATTGCCCAGGACGTGCGAAAGTCGACCGAATTTTATGGTGCAACATTTGCTGGAATCAGCCGTACTACCATCTGCGTTCGGAATGTGCATACGTGACCCACTGTTTTCAGCGGTCTAGAACAGAAATGCAATTTGGTCAATGCTCGCACTTCTAGGGTACTTTTGTCTACAATAGTACATCTCCTTTAATGTAAATGTCATGAAGGCAGCTCATAGCCATAGCAGCAGGTCACCATTGAGAAAATTGTCTTGCCAACACACTGACATGGCTGCAGAGATAAAACACTGCACTTTGTGATATGAATGCACTGCATAGCATATATACAAAAAGGTGCAACACTTCAGTCAAGTTCTTAGATCAAAGAAGCAACTTTTTTTCTTCAATCACTAGTCTTGCACTTCTTCCTGGTGAAAGTTGTTTTTGACCCCAAACACTTGCAAGGACAACTTGTTGCTGTTAGGAGAAACAAATAGTATTCGTGAATATCCACCCTAAAGAAAGCGGCAAAAAAGTATAATCACAGAACACCACAAAGCAGTAACTTCTGTGTTAGAAAAACATGTGAGTAGAGCAACATTGTTGGAACAAGGGATGTTCTTGTAGCCAACATTTCGACATAGGTGCTTGTCATTAGGGTAGCAAATGTTTTCCTTGGCTGTGTTGTTTGGATTCCCTATTGAAAAAATTTGTATGAGAATTGTACGAGAACTTCTCTACGCTATTATTGCTCCGTAGACTCAACGATGTCGTATGTCACATGTGTACGAGAGGACATCGTCACTGAACGAGATCGTTCTCGTATGGGTACATTAAACGAGATTATTCTCGCATAGCTTTGCTTGACGAGATAGTTCTCGCACGTCTATGCTCAACGATATCGTTCTCGTTTGTGTATGCTACATGACAATGTTCTCGTTCAGCTATGGAAAATGACACTATTCTTGTTTAGCTGCATTCTACAGGTGTTCTCATTTGTGTTGAATGAGTTCTTTTGTTCATGCAATATTTTTGGTGAAGTTCCACACAGTAACATCTACTGCCAACATTACAGCGAGTTAATTTCTATCACATGAGTCGGCCGATATGCCACCTCGGAGACAAAGAGGACACTTTTTAGGGCACACAATTAACACAAACCATCTTTATTTTGCATCCCGAAGCATGGTGGCCAGGTGCTTTTTCAGGTCCTTCAGCCTCCTTGCCTCTGTATCCACAGTGCTCGGCGTTTTTGACACAAAGTGCTCGTATGCCTCTGCAAAAAAATGTAAACAAAGCAGCCGGCCCTGTTAGATTCTAACAAGCCATTGGAGCTAACATGCACAATAGGTGGCTCCACTGCATAACTGAATGGGCTGGTTCTTGCATGATATTGTGTATAAAGCGTGAAAATCTCAGAGAAACAGGAAAAAGAGAACACGGAGGCTTATGAGTTTTCTCCCTATGTAAAGTGATATTTCAACATTAACCACAGCAGTTGAAAGCAAGTGCTCGTCCTCGCATTGTCTTGTTCCTGTCTCTGTTAAATGTTCGTGTTTTACAAACAATATAAATGGCTGCAGAATTGCAATACAAGACCACAGAAATAGTCTAATACTTTTCCACAAGTATTTTACATTAAATGAACAAGTATAACAAGCTCATGCAAGTAAATACACAGATAGCACAGCTCTTTGCTACCGCATTGCGGAATATGCAGACGGAAAACACTGCATGGATGCCACTGCAGAATTGTTTATAGGAAAGATTAATTCACCTTTAATACTACTATAGAAACTAAATGATAGTTTTTGTGAAAGAGTTCTAGTTTAAGGCCTAAACCATCTGCATGGCAGTTTGCATTTAAGGAGTGTAAGCATCCTCTGAAAACATGTACATGAGGAACACTGCAGAAAGAGCACTTTAAAAAAAGAACACGAGTGTATTTATCACCAAGGCCAACCCTTGTGTCTTCTTAAATATTTATCAAAAGTCAAACTCAAAACTGATACTGAGGTGCAAGGTGTCCATATCATATTACCTTGTGAAAGCACCATGGTGCCTGGATGTTGTGGGACCAACTCGGACGTGGAGATCAGCACTGATCAGCAACACTGCAGTCTGCTTACAGCTTTTCTGCAGGCCCAGCCACACCTGCATTAAAACAAGTGAGCTTGGTGTCACAAGAGTACTGTATTTACCCGCATAATGATCGCACTTTTTTGTAAAAAAATGATCGAAAATTCAGATGTTATTCAGATCATTACGCCGGTTAAATTTCCTGCAAAAAGAATTTTTTTTATCCCGCGTTTGCTGCGGGATGGCAACAGGTCAACAAATAGGTGGCTGCCACTGAGTGTAGTGCGGGACACCAAAACAAAAATGGCGGCCGGCGCAGCAAGCTGAACACACCAAATGCGCCGAACGCGATTTTTTTTCTCGCAAGTACATTACATGCATTGAAAGTTTCTTCCGTATCCGTAATGAATAATATCATTAATATCAGTAAGTTTGTGGCAATAACGTAGCCATGTCCACTAGGAGGGGGCAGAAACAGATGGGCGCGCTTAGCTGCCAGTGACGTAGAAAGACACCGCGGGCATGCTGCAGAAACTGCGGCATCTGTCTTCACTACTATCCTAATACAGCACGTTTCCGTTAAGGGTGGGCGAATACCTTAGCTGTGTTACAAGTGATACAAGATTTGTTGCGTGCCCACGAGCGCAGATGAGAAGAATCGAAAGGTACCTTTTTTGTTGTTCTTGACCACAACCATTACAAAGCCTACACATAATGAAGGCAATTTTGGTTGTAGCTTTTTTGTCATGGACGTGTGGAAATTGATGAAAGGAATGAAATCGGGCATCTGCTTAAGAATGTTTGGTGCGTGCGGACTGCTTGGTTTGTCTTGAAGAGTTGTTCGCGTAGCATCCGACAGATGGTAAGCGCTATCATTAATAGCTAGACTTGGCACATGACAGATCGCTGCGGCAAGTTCGGAGTGTGATCAACACAGGAAATTTAAAAAATCGAATTTCGACGACAAAATTCAGGGCTGCGATCATTACGTTATGCGATCATTATGTGAGTAAATACGGTAAATATAAAAAGTGGCACTGAACAAAGCAATACTTATTAGGTATAAATAAGAATGAAATGCTGATATTCGCGTAGCATCCGACAGATGGTAAGCGCTATCATTAATAGCTAGACTTGGCACATGACAGATCGCTGCGGCAAGTTCGGAGTGTGATCAACACAGGAAATTAAAAAAATCGAATTTCGACGACAAAATTCAGGGCTGCGATCATTACGTTATGCGATCATTATGTGAGTAAATACGGTAAATATAAAAAGTGGCACTGAACAAAGCAATACTTATTAGGTATAAATAAGAATGAAATGCTGATATTCGCCCATAGAAAGATTTAAGTAACAAAGCCTGCAAGATAAGAAAAATGCAATGTATGGGCCATCTGTACAAGAACATTAATCGAAGCTCCCTTCATTTTTTAGTCCCTTCTCCTGCTCATGCATAGATGGCAGTTGGGTTAAGTAAACTGGGCCAGATTACCACATAGTGTAAGCAAAGGCGGTCACTTTGTGGGCCAATTATGATAGCATAGCACGACATGCATCCCTAGTCGTTTTAATGTGTTCTGTAATGCTAGCCATCTTGTAGGCCCTACAGTGTCAAAGCATCCATAACTCTAACAGCGTTACCCAGTAGGGATAACCAATAAGTGTCCACAGCAGCACAACTCAGCATATCTATCAGGAGGCTTTTGTTACACTTTTACATCTCTCCTCCTATGGCTTCATCCCAATTTTTGTCAATACAAGCTTGAAACATCTGCACAAGCTGAACGCACCAGGGCACCATAAGAAATACCACATCTTTCTACCCAATTCCGTGTTTAATATAAGACTGGCAAGTTCACTATCATGTGTAGAACAAACCAAATTGTTCTGGAATCAAGTAATCTTCCACTACCTGTGAAAAAAAGGATGCAAGAAAGAGCACGTAGAGCACAGGGGTGTTGATGGATATTAAAGGGACCCTGAAACGCTTTTGACGATTTTCTACAAACGTATTGAGTCGTTAAAGTAGGTCCTTCTGATCATTAATTAACACATCTAAGTGCGGCGCGTAAAGCGTGTAATTTATTATAAGGTTTTAAATATGCACATCACTGCCGATCGCAGCGCACTGCTCGGCGGAATTTTAAGCCGCCCCTACCCATATGACCGAAATCACCCATACGACGTCAGTGGGGCGAACTATCCGATTGGCTGACGAGGGCGCGTGATCGATAATTTTTCCAACTTTATGGTAAACAAATGATCTTCGTAATAGTTGGAATGTTAGTTAATTTGTTTTTATGAAAAGAAAGTAACATAAAGAGAATGCAAAAGAATAATTTTTCAGTACACTTAAGCACTTCCGGCACACAGCATGTGTCGTCTGCTTGTGTTACAACGTACTCCATTTTGAAGAGAGCTCTGCAGTCAGAGTCGGTCACAGTCTTTTCGCGAGCACCATGATTCGACTTTGTTGCCTTGTGGACTGCAAACGTAGTGACTGGCAATATGTCAAGCTGTGACATCGTGTCCCTCTGCAAGGCAGCGTACGAGCGAACTGGCTGCTGCGCATCGGACTGCCGCTATCCGATCGGCGCCAGGATTTGCGCGTTTGTGGCCGTCACTTTACACCGGAAGATTACTAACGCAATAGTGTTTCCCGAGTCCGGTATTAGGGAAAACACAAGCGCAAGGGGACAGAGTCTGGCCGCTTGACTTTGCCGTAACGGGATGAGCCATGAGATGAGCAGAAGGGCAAATGCGAATGCTCTGCACGGTGCAGCCACCTGGTGGCACAGAGCTCAACCATACACAGTAGCAGCAACGAAGTGTATTCTTCTTTGCTGCTGGTGTGTATTTTTCGCAGGAGTGTAATCATGAACGCATTGTTTTTATAAATGTTTAAAATGTTTTACACTTGGTTAGAGCAATATTAGCGCTTTGTTTAGCTGGTTAAGCGCTGCACCAACAAGTGTATGGACCGTGCAGACCGATCAGGCCGCTCACGTACGTCTACGCTTAAGCTCCTTCATCAGCTTGAGTTTATGCCTGCAGTCATTTGCCGAAATGACCAGCTTGCCTGTAGTTACCGGAATACAAGACACGTTCGGCGCTACGACAGAATGCTCGCAACGCACGCTGCTTCGATAGCTCTCGCTTGGGGTCGACAGCCAAGCGGCTAGCGGAGCGGTCTCGCGCGGGCTCCAAAACAACCGGAAGTGGACGATGTGACGTCGCATCGTGACGCTGAGCCAGTGAAGGCGGAGCTTAGCCCCACTCGCTCGGCGAGCGAATTGAGGAGGAAAAGCATGGCTAGGGAGGAGGGTAGCTTCTAATCGCTTGTAGCTCCATTGATACGTAACGCTTCACTTAAATTGTGGTGCGAATGTTCCACTTAAGCTGTACCCTACGCGTCTACGAAATTTGTCCGAACTGTTTCAGGGGCCCTTTAAATACCACTGTTGTGCAGTAGACACTACGTCGGCAAAACAGGCCAATGTATAAATGACTGGATTTGCAACCATGTTAACTGAATGCTCAGGTCATTTTGTGGTCACTTGGTAGTGCAAAGCTCACTTGCACTATTTTGTTTGAAAACTGTGCAACTGTGGCAATGTATAAGGACCATAGTGCTGGCGAAATTCGTTAAGATTTCCTTATATGTGTGACAGGGAATCTGCAAGTTGGCTCCACCTCCAGTGGACTATCAGACAGCAAGACTGCTTATTTATCATTGTAAAACAAGCGTCATAGTAGCCATGCCATGTGTCCTTTTCGCAGTTGTGTGAGCAACATGCATTTTCGATTTATCTGTTCTTGCCCTTTCACCTCTCGCTTTATAGTGCTGCGCAAGCAGTAAAACTGGATGGTTGTTAGACTTATGTCCTGTCACTTCCTCACCTTTGTTATGAATTGTGCATTAAATAAGGCTTTTTTTGGTGAAAGAGTGCTACTTTAAGGCATAAACAAGTTCCATGGCGGTTTGCATTTAGGCATCTTCTGAAAACATGTACATGAGGAACACTGCAAGAAGAACGCTTTAAAAAAAGAACACGAGTGTATTTATCACCAAGGCCAACTCTTGTGTCTTAGCACATTTCTCAAAACTGATACTGAGGTGCAAGTTGTCTATATCATATTACCTTGTCAAAGAAGCAAAGCACAGTGGTGCCTGGACGTTGTGAGGCCAACTCAGACGTAGTGATCAGCACCAGCACTGATCAGCAACACAGTAGTCTGCTTACACTCTTTCTGCAGGCCCCGTCACATCTGCATTAAAACAAGTGAGCTTATTCTCACAACAGTATAATATAAAAAGTGACACTATGAACAAAGTAATTCTTATTAGGTATAAATAGGAATGAAATGCTGATATTCGCCCATAGAAAGCTTTGAGTTAACAAAGCCTGCAAGATAAGAAAAGTGCAATGTATGAGCCATCTGTGCAAAAACATTAATCGAAGGTCCCTTTTTTTCGCTTCTGTCCTCCTCGTGCATAGATGGCAGACAGGTTAAGTAAACTGGACCAGACTGCCACGTAGAGTAAGCAAAGGTGGCCACTTCTTCGGGGAGCAGCCTACAGGCTGCTTCTTGAAAGAGTATTAGAAAATGCGAATAATGCATGTATGCATTATTCACAAGAGGCCTTTTTTCTCTGAGAATGCCACAGCCAATCACATATTTCAAATTGGCCATATTAAAATGCATGCGAAGTACAGCATGGCTTTGAGGGTACCCCAGACTACTGAAATTCACATCAGCCAAGTTCAGCAGACAACACCATAATTAAGCCTCTAGAAGTTGTGCATTTTAGTGCAAGTTAACAGAATAATGAGGAAGAGAAGGTGAGGGAGATGGCGCCACTATAGCATAGTTCAAGCTCTATCCCACATCATGTGCAGACGGGCAAAGAATGCCCAGCTTTCGGCTATACTCGCACCTGTGACCACTGCACCATGTTGACTGACATGCGTAATAAGCAGTTTGTGATACCACATTATTATATCCTGCAACTGACGTGACATCAGAGATCAGCTTCAAGCTTGACGCTATGCTATACTAGGAACAGATAATGAACTGGCTACATTAAAATCTAAAGCAAAAGTGTTGAACATTGTTTGCCAAACCTGCCAGCCTCGGCACTTCATATTTTGCAAAAATTCTAGACAGAAATCCTGTGTTGGAAAGACAGCACGCACTTTCCTAAAGCTTTCTCTCAGCGCCCACATTTTTTTATGCGTACATTATTAACCATTATTTACCTTGACACGCTGTACACAAACAGCACACTTGGAAAAGCAGAAACTAATCGGGAAAGTTGGCAGGTACCAAATACACGAACAGAACCTAGAACACATAAATGGCTGTGACTGTTTTGTACGTACCCTGTCAAAGCAGGCAGATCAGATGCTTTGTCGTGCTGTTCAGGCTGCATAGTGCCGCAGTCTCCTTTGTGGTGCAGAGATGCCTCCGTCTCTGGAAATTGTGACATCCCTAAACAATAAATTTTCAGCTTATTGTAATCACTGCTGAATCTGCAAACTTGTGATTTAACAACACCGCGTCAAATTGTGGAAAGCTCTCGTACAGCCAGCTACAAGAAGCTGCATCCGCTTAGACAAATTAAATATTTCATTCTTACATCACAGGCAGTTATTCAACGTGTCAAAGGCACGAAAACAAGCAGAACACTAGACACAAGAAATACAGGTTGCCTTGGCGACAATCTATAAGCATCAAAGTTTGCATACAAACTAAAATCTTCTCACGAGTCAGATCATTTGCACAACACATCAACGTACTTCTGGAATTGTCTATACGATTTCTTGCTGAGAAATTACGCACAGAAGCAGTGACATTCCCTGCTTGAATTTTTGTGCCCGTTCAGACCAAGCGATGCCCCGGCGCTAGCATACTTCATAACAAAAAGAAAATAAACAATAGATGAAGCTCTCAACAACATCAATCTCGGGGTAATTTTCGTGAAACGTTTTGCTAAATGTGCACTACGATATCGAACGAACATTAGGGAATCACTGTTACTGTTTTTGTAGCTGTACTAATCTTCTGCTGCGCATGACAGGGACCATACTGTACATGAACCATAAGAATGCGCTAGGCGCCGGACTTACCTTCTGAGGCGAGTGCTCCTTCGTGTCCGTTCACGCCGCATCGACTGCACCAACAGTCCGTCCAGCGTAGTGTTGAATTGCGGTGAACTACAGCACGCGATAGCATAACTATCAACACATTCTTCCGTGCACTGTGAGCCGAGGCGGGAGCGGCGAGAGTACACCAGCTTCTCATGAGCCGGGCACAAAGAAAGCGCGTGTGGACCGCACTACGATAACCAACAACGGCGCACCGCAAGAAACATACAGCGAGCTAATAGCATTGCACAGGACCCAGGGCTTAGTGATCGCTAATTCACACAAAAAAGGAGCACATGTTCTCTAAGCACCGCGTAAATATGATCAAACGATCAGTACCACATCGACCGCCCGGTCCGCCGCAATAACGTTTATAGATTCTCTTTAAGTGCCCAAACTCCTAGCCTATGCGCACCATTTAGCCCGCTGCCGTTCCCGCCACCGCAGCGCTGCCATCGACCACCGCGCCAAGCGTCCGAGCGTCGTCTGCTATAGCCTGGCACGATTATGGGTGTTTGTCGCGGCACTCGGCATTTACATGGTGCTCGCTGAATAAAGCAGCCGTTATTTCTTTCTGTTGTTGTTTAAGCTGAAGTATAATATTTTACAGACACCATACCTAGGGGTGCAGGTCCGAAGAAAGGAATGAGATGAAAAAAAAGTGGGTCTACAAACCAAAGTGCGCACGCAGTGTTAACGCTCGGTGACCCACACTTCGCCGGTACTGGCGTCTCCGTGAGCGCAAAACTTGGACCGGACGCAAAAGACCTCGAACGCCAGCCACGTGCACGAGGACAGTAACAAGGCACACGCAGTGAGAAAATAAAATCGGCTACAGCACAAGAAGCGCAAACACCCGCAACTAACGTGCACATGTCAGCAGAGCAGCACCGCTCACTCGGTGCAGAGCTCGACCGCAGCGCCCTCACAGTCCCCGCAATAAGACGTGCCTTGCTCGAAAGGAAGAGTCGTGCGACTGAGAAAGTAATTATAGGTCTCGTTCCGAAAAGAGGGGAAATGACGTCTTTTGTTTACTTCGCCGTCTGTGGTTCCGGTAACCGTGATCGCATGGGTAGCGTGGGTAGTACAGGCGTATTATTTCAATGTTCTTGCGTGTTTTAGGCGACCTTTTTCAACAACTTTGCTGACATTGCTTTCAACAGCGAGGACAGCCTGTGGAGCAGCCCTATCAACCGGACAGGGCCGTAAAATCTGTTTGAAGTTCGCAGCACATCGTGGTTTGGTTTGTGAATGTTAGAAGGTGTTCGTGTTTCTCAGCGGCGTAATCGACGACAGATTTGGCGTCGAGTGGTGTACACTTTGTTCAGACTTGTTGTGCGCCGTTCTACGGATGTGTACTGTTAATGAGTGGTGTTGTTTGTGCTTCGGAAAATGGTGCCACGCCGGCGGGATTTGCTTTCTTGTAAAAACATCCGTACCGTCTTTGGCGAGTGCTTTCGGAAACTGCTCGCCTTTTGTGCGTGTGTGTGCGTGTGCGTGTGTGTGCGTGTGTGTGTGTGTGTGTGTGTGTGTGTGTGTGTGTGTGTGTGTGTGTGTGTGTGCGTGCGTGCGTGCGTGCGTGCGTGCGTGCGTGTGTGCGCACGCGCGCGCTTCTGATATGCGTCGAATGCGTTGGAACGTCCGTACAGTCTTTCGTGAGTGCTTTCGGAAACTGCTCGCATTCTGTCTGTGTGCGCGCGCGTGACATTCGTCGTTATTGCGATTTGCAAAGGTGTTTTTCATTTGGTGACTGCGTCCGCGAACGGCAGGATGTGATACACGTTCGTCATTTAATGACCCTGCTTCAGTGTAGGGTCACTTACATTTTGGTTGCTTGGAGGTCAGCTTTCAACACATGGCAAGGCATTGCAGTGCGCTTAACCATCATTGGCACACGAACTGCTTTGTCATTTCTCCTTTAAATTCAAATTCAGTTTTGTGTAGTATGTAGGCAGATAATGGTCACCAAGTTGCGACGCTCATCTCGTTTTTTGCCACTGCTGTGCACATATGAGGTTTTTTTACTAGGTCAAGCTCTCTTAGCAAGTTGTGAAACACTTAGTGCAAATAATTTTTCACAGCAGTAACTGTGATCATGACCACAATTGATCACATGACATATTTAGGGATTGTTATTGTTATTACCATATTTTTTATTTATTTGTGACAAAGTGCCATGGATTTTGAGTGCTATTTTGGCTATCTATTCACCAACCTATTACACTGTTTTGTGGTTGTGCATTTTATTTTTATATGTGGGCATGCATGACCAATCCCATGCCTACCTTCTGCAATTTGACATAAACAGGCACTAACATGCTCTTAGCAGATTTGTATTTGACAGTATTGTGGTTGATGCACTTGGCTATTTGGAAAATATGCAGGTTCAAGTTCGCCCATTACTACCTCTGACTGATATCTCTGATGCAAAGCAATATTATTAGGATGTGACAAAGTGCATGCATAATTTGTCACTGATCAAACTTCCTGCAATAAACTTTGCCAACTCGTCCTTGTTTGAAGTGTTTCCAATGTGCTATAATCACATTGCCATATTATTTTATTGCGTGCACAAACAAACATATAGTATTTTATTATGAAACTGATGGTACCTGACTCCTATATTGCAATAAAATCTTAGGCAGATCTACTCTGAACAAAGGATTCATTCTCTGATGATAGCTTTCGACAATATCATGGTGCTATCCAGTGCCTATTGGCTGGTCGAGGAATGCGTCATGCAAAGGCAGTAGTATAGCCATAAGTGTTCATCCGAGAATATGTCCCCAAGTGAAAATCATTGCATCAAAAGTACCGACACCAGCTTTGATGGGGAAGTATATGTGTTCGTTGCATGAAATTCCAGAAGTTGAACTCTGAACATCTTATTTGCTCTGTAGTTTATGCTGGTATATATGTGTCACAATGGTTCAATGTGATCATACAGCACATTGATCACGCTCTTGCATGTACTACAAACAACTCATCATAAATCTCACTGTCATTAATGAGCTTTTGTATGCACTACGACTTGAGTACACACACTTTGTATGCAATTCATAGTCATCCTCAAAGATCAAGTTGCTCATACGACTACAGTGCATACACATCACACGCCACCTCACACACGTCATACATAATCTCATCAGGTCTACGCAACTCATCGCACACATGTCATACAAGCTCTACGCATTCTTATCGCACATCGCATAAATCTCGTGCACTTCGTAAAAGTCTGCGTAGCCCATCATACAGATCTCGCTCGTTTTCTATGAGAGTTCGTTGAATACGCATTTCATATCGTTCATTTCTCGTCAAATCTGTGCGACATGCATACATATCGTTCAATTTCTCGTCAAATCTGTACGACATGCATACATCTCGTTCAATTTCTCATACAAATTTTTCAATAGGGTTGTGCATAGCTCACTGGCCCCTAGCCTCATTGGAGGAGAAGAAACTGGTGCATATAATAGGTCAAGAGAAGCCAAAGTGTTAAAATAAAGGAAGGAAGGGTGTGCTTAACATGGTGATTGTGATGGAGCGGGTATGAACACTGCTGTCAGTACTTGCTAAAAGTAGGGGTGACCAAAACAGAAAACGATGTACACATGTAAGCAGTCATTAATCCAGTAGACCTAATCTTCCCAGAAGACAAAATATGTATCAAGATAAACACTTTGCACTTTTGGAAAAGAAAAACGAAGAATTAAGGATAATAAATTTTGTATCAAAATGCATCTGGTTAAGATCACTGTAAATGGTAAATGAAGGTACATTATGAATATATATTTTGTTGAAAGCTGATGAAGAAAAGATATATTAACCAAATATTAAAAAATAGGGACATTAAAATTAAACTGGGTATGACCATAAAACAGTAAAGAACAGCCTGTGGAAAAAAAATTGGGATGGACAATATGATAACCAGGTGCAAGATTGCAAAACGTCGAGCGCTCTTTATATTCATGCTGCTGTTGACGGCTTCAAGTTTCTGTCTTCCTGTGGAACCTTTGTCTTACTTGAACAAGGAAATGGGTCATTTCTTAAACAAGTCAGTCCAAATGCAGTTCAAAGCTTCCGCAATATTATAATGAAAGAAAATATTATGGTCAGTTCTCCTGGGTGTGCCCTCATTCACCGGTTATTTCCACCGGTGTAAGCTCAAAATTTAATTGTCTAAATGGACCTTAGCTCATGCCAAACCATTAGCTGGTCTTTTTTCAACACAGATGCCTGCACATTATATGTGTTGGCAGGAGTGCTAGCGAACCACATTGTACTTGTTGCCGCAACCAAAGTGAAACTTGGTAACAGTGATTGAAAAAAAACCAGCATTCCACAATATTGATTCAAGTAGTCTGGAAAAGTTGCTTAAGTTAATGTACACCCCCCACCCCACCAGACACAATTTTACACCACACTGACTCTCATGGTGTCAACCATGCTATTATAACACTAGGCATCAAGTAGGAGAATTAGGGCATAAGAGGGCATAATGCTTTTTGTTAGAACATCAACTGTGCTTTACATAAATGCTACATTCCAACTAAGGAGCAGCCGATAGTGACCAATGCATACGAAAGCTAATGACATTCTGTGCAGCAGAATGCTGACGATGAGGTGTTATGCGCACAAGTGCACTCTTTCACACAAAATGACATCCTGCAGTCAAACCTTGCGCCAACATTAGAGCTTGAAAAACACCACAGTGGAAAGCAAAGAGTGCTAAATTTGTTGAAAATTAGAAGAAATTATTCGATTATTCATTATCCTTACTGTTCGTTAAAGATTCGCAGATTGTTCCGTACGGGTGCTGTAAACAGGCACCCTGCTTTTACAGTCGTAGCAACAATGATCTGCGGCACACACAAGAATAAATGCTCATGAAGTTTATGCAAGAGTATACCCTACAAATTACACCTCATTTCACATTCCAATGTGGTAGAAGAGGAAGACGAAAAAACTATTTTCTGGTGGAGGATGCATACCCCAGAATAGAAGAAACAAGTGTACCCTAACCATCGCTGCTGCCGATGCCTGTGCACTAGCAGTTACATATAATATGGCAGTTATAATTGTTTTTCTACAAGCACTGCAAGCTGCTGCCAGTTTACCAGTACGCAGATGTAATAAATTTAGGGCAACTTAAAGCTCTCTAATGGATTTATCTCATATGACACAATTGGAATGCAATATTCTGCAAATAAGTGAAGAGCGATGTGCCATCCCATACAATGAAACACCTTTGAAGAATCTGAATCACTACCTGCACTCTTAGGCAGTTACACCCTTTGGAGTGTCCCTTCTGCACACACAACAATAATCGTTATCTGCCTTGATGCATTTCCTTTCTTGAAAACGCCACGCCGGCTACCTTCCTGTCGGGAATGCTATCGTGCTGATAACGCGCATGCCGTTCGTTACTGGAAAGTACAGGGCTCGCAGCGTTAAAGAAACGCATCAAGGCAGATGACGATTATCGTTGTGTGGCAGAAGGGGAACTCCAAAGGGTGTAACTTTGCCTAAGAGTGTGGGCAGTGACGAGGTAAAAGAGTGTGTTCTGTGTAAAGTAGTGCACCTGTATAACCTAAAGCTGTGGAGAATGCATTTAGTATCAGCTGTGAATGTTTCTAATTTTAATTGCACACAGTAAAAACCTCCATGCAGTTTTGCAAAACGCAAACCCCCTACCTTTTTGTTGTTCAAAGGTAATGACACGTAGGGCCATAACATGTACATTATGGGTTTTGTTCCCAAACAATCCAAGTGAATAGCACCACCCTAAGTGTTATGTGCCTTCTGTCTCCCATTTTCTGTCAAAAAATGGTTAGTGTCAAATGCTGCGATCGGCAGAGAAACGGATTTCTGGAGCAATATAAAGTATTAAGGACTGTGATCTCAGTTCTTTCACTGCTGTTTAAGCATTATCGGGTCTTAAAGTAAAAAAAGCGAGGAATAAATACATGCATATTTTACGTCACAACCCTCATGAGTTATTTAGTAGTCTGGATTATAAAGGATTGCATATTTACAACGCAGGACAGATTTTATTCCACTGAGAAAATGGCACCATGCGAATGATTCTGCATTTGGTGCTATATTTATTTGTATTTAGTTCAGTTGGAATGTATATGTATTGTCAGCGATATCGCTTGATATGTCTTAGATTGACTGTTTTCTAAATTTAGGCAAATTCCTGTTCGCAAATAACCTTGTATGACACCAAGAACTTGTTTAGCAGGAGTATTTATAACATTTGCAAGATATGAGGCTCTTGAATGCATATCTATGCCTGGGGTGCACGCCGCCCCCTAATCTCATCAGCCAGTTTCAGGAACTCATCTACGAGGTTTCTTATGATGAATGTAAAGTTGTTTGAACGGGAGAAATAGGGAATTTAAACAGGTGAATTATGCAGCATAAGAATGATGTCAGCAAGAAGCAAGCATCAAGAAGCACTGTCACTCAATGTGCATAGACTATCAAACGCAAGAATTATTTGGGATGATTTAAAATTCTGGCACTGGAACGAACTGTCTTTTAATCTATATATAAACTCTGATTATTCACTCTACTACCACTACCTTCACGAGAAACATTCATAATCATTATCCTATCTATGCCACATCATCCTAGCTAATATACAAGACTTCATCAGCTGCTTTTTTTTACTGCTAATTCTCTCAGGGAAAGAGGTGTCCGTATGAAGACCTTATCATATACTTATTACCCGTTTTTTGATAAATGATGAGGGAAAAACTTCACACTATAAATGTATTGAGCTTGAGCAAGTTCTACGTTTGAAGCTGTTGATTCTTTTGTCCCTTTGCCATCATTGACCCACCTGGTTAGCTATGTAGACAGAAAAGCTGCAGGAGATACGTAGGGGTGCCAAATTAGACTTGTGCCCCAGGGGACCTTTTCACGGTCACTGAAGGAACTGCCTGTGGCCTCGGCATCTTCCTTGAGGGCCATGGCCATGTCAAAGAAGCCTTGTCTCCACAGGCTGCATAAAGAAGGAAAATTTTCTGAGCGAAGTCTTTTTCTTAAAAGAACCCATTTAAGTTGTATTCGTGGCTTTGCGCCACGAAACTGACGCGACTGGCCCCTCAAGACACCTTATGTGTATTCGCAGGCTTATTCCTTGGAAAAACACTTTTATGTAGCACACAATGAGTAACAGTAACAAAAAAGTGTATCAGGAGGCTTTCATATTGCTCTACAACTTTTCATTGACACATTTAATTTAAATATTTGAGATATTTATTAACTAATTAATAATTATGTAATTAGGCAGAATCCAAAAAATAATCAGAGTATGTCCAAGCGATGGCAAACAACATTACCTTCATTTTGTCTAGTTACATCGCATTTACATATTTCTAAATCTTGGTGCACGATAGTTAAGACACCCTGTAGATCAAGAACAATATTACAATTTTCATAATCATCTCTTGCTTGTTTTGGTGGCTATGGCTGCTTCAAGTTATTCTTTCAGTACGGTACAAGCAGTTTTGAAGTGAAATTGTTTTGCATCGAGGGCGTGTAATCTAGAAAATCAAGCAAAAGGTCAAGTTGTGTTCACTACTCAAATGTTTAACTAAGAAGCTGCAGGAAAAGGAAAGAGGACCCAACACCTAATCAACACTGCAAAATTTGAAAATCTAAACTAAACAAGAAACCAGTTTTTGAAAACAGAGAAAAACGCCAGTAGCTTACGTCGAATACACCCTTGCTATGTACTCCAAGTGAAGTTGTTACCGCAATGCTTGGGCACCATATGAACGTATCAATCAACAACTTTGAGCAGAATGTTAACACCACTAAATGAACTGGCCTTTGAAGATTCTTGATCTGAAATCCTCAACGACTTGTTTTGGCATTTAATCTGTCGAGCTCAATCTATATTCTCAAAACCTGGCTCTCGGCCATAATTTTTCTAAACGCAAGATCAGCTTAAATCTCAATATAGGGTTGACCTGTAAATAAAGTGGATAATGCATGGCAAACATCATGAACACTCTTACATGTTAACCAGAGGGTTCACTCATGCAGCCATGAAATTATGTGATGCAGACGCATGATATATTGAAGCTGGTTCCATGAAGTGTTTCATGCTTCCAAGGCTTCTTCTCCAGTTGTGAAAGCTGTCTCCACTAGCTAAATAAGCGCTGAGAATAAAAACGAACTTCAACATGCTCACAATACGTTGGCCATGTGCAAGTAAAAAGCAGCCTTTTTGGGTGCCCAGGTTTCCTGGCGCAAATCTACTATGCCACAATACTTGCGTTACCCAGTACCAGCCACATTAAAATGCAATGTGTTCAGAGCCCTTTCCCCCTGTTTTTCTGCTTTGGAAACAGTTTACCATGTGTTCAGAAGGCGTCGTGAAAGGGGACAGAAAACACTGTGCACCACTGATTTCTAATATGTTTTTCTGGATGCAGCACACCGCACCGGATGCAGGTGAAGCCAGTGGAAATGCGGTGTCATGCAGGCGCTTGTCCTGGAGGCAGGGAATATGGTGGACTAACTAGTGCGTGCGATCAGATATTGCTGCCGAAAAACTTTCCATTGTGGTTTTTCACATTTTAGGAGGTCTCTACATGTCTGGTAAGCGCTTTTATGACAATCTGAGCGCGTATACGACAGTGTTCTCTTAGATCAAGTTTTTTCTCATTTACCAGTGTTTCCATTGCACGCCACTTATGTTAGCGACACTGTAGACACTGCAATGGAAAAATTCTGGACACCTCGAAACATTGCTTGGGTAGTTTATGGCACATCAGGCAGGCATGTTAGGGGAAGAAATGCCACACACCCGTGCAAACGAAGTGCTGCTGCAAAGTTGAGAAGCACCAACTTCCGGGACAAGGTTGGCTTCAGTCGAGGGTGCTCATGTGCTGTCCATCCCCTGTAGTAGAGATCAGTGGTGTGGACCCTTTTATACTGGCTGTCTTTTCTGGTCGGAACCTTGGCAACAGCTTCCACCATACTTCTTTGAACCTGCAACATGTGCAGAGAAAGTCACACCACTGTGCGTTGATTGTATGGCTTTATTGTTCTACACATTCTATCAAATGATTAAAAAATACAGTTCGCACATTTTTACTGCTGTATATAGACAGTCTAGTTGCTAGACACGCGAAACATTACCATCCCTCTGACAGAATGCAAGAATAGAAGCGTACACTGTAAAGCTACACTAAAATTTAAATTCATGTGACACCGTATGAGCATACAGTATGCTTACTGTATGCCCTAGCCCTGTGTCAAGTAAAAGTTAATTGTCAATCATTTATGGTGTAGTTCTACTTATTCTGGGTCATCAAACTGTACAATCAATGTTCCAAGTTTATACATTGTTGGCTTTTGATTACCTATGTGATCCATTTCCTACTTACGCATGCAGTAATTCCACTGTAATAACGAAAAAGAGTTAGAAAAAGAAATGCCGTGATAATCTTCCACATTTGCTGAGGGCAGGAGCAATGGCCAACAGCACGTGGTTGAAGCTACATAAATACTCAGTTTTCACAGAGCTTAATTGTTCAGCAAGTAATAAAGAGGTATGCTGTGCACCTCTGCATGACCAATAAACTCTGACTACTTGACACTGCACTAAGGCTGCTGCTTGGTACTGTTCGGCAGTTCGACTTTGGTTTCCTGATATACAGAACTGTTTAGGTGCCAGTAGGTCACTTTGCGATAAAATGGTGCTTGGAGCACTGGTCATTTGCACATAAATAATGCGACAGCAAATATAACACAAGGGTAGGAATATGGGTCTCTTGGAAAAAGTACATACACATTATGATTATAATGTGATGTGATGCCACAATGAAACAGAAAGCAACACATAGAAGTGGACAGCACTTCCATGCCACCAAGGTTATTGGACAGACAGTACCTCAGAAGTGCCCGCAACACAATGTGCTGGCGGGCTAGTTGGTGTGAATCCATAAACACTTTGTTAAGCGCAATACAATGGACACAAGAAAGACGACGCCCCCCCAGCACAAGGCGCTACTCTCAACTGACATCACTTTATTACGTCACTCCTTTATAGATAGTAGAATCTAGAAGAACATGCGCAGTGAGCACCACGTGCAGGAACCTCCAAAAACAGATAACAAGAGCGCACTGATGTGACGGGATCCAAAAAACGATATTGAGCAGTGCCCAAGGTTGTCGGGCCCTTGGGCCCTCTCTGTAGCGCGCACGGGGGAAGCCTTTGAAACGCGCGCCACAACGGCACTCGTCGCATGGAGCATGCGCACCGATCGCGTTATCGTAAGAACACGCGCGGGGACTGCCGGGAAGGGAGCTGCCGGATAAGAAGGCAGCGAAGACTGCACAGACTGCACTCAGGGCTTTTTTCCGGGGCGCGGGCCTGGGTAGGCGCTGGTGGGGCGTAGTCCGTCTAGGTTTCTTTCCGAGCGTGCTGCAGAGCAGGGGGGAAAGCGTTTTGTGTCCGCGGAAAGGGCGCTCTTGTTGTTCACTTTTGGAACTGTGTCTGCGCGCCTGGTTCGGTGGTTGCTTGCTTTCTGCGCTTTATGCATTCTGTTATCGACCGAAAGATTGTGTTGGTTGATGGCTTGTAACGGCCGTTCTTTCGTCGCTCTCTTTGGCTGGTATATTTTGTTGCCTCGCTGTTTTTGCTGCTTGCTTCTTTGCTTTTGCTGCCATTTGCTGCTTTGCTTCTTTGCTGCTTGCTTCTTTGCCTTGTTCTTTTCTGCTATTGGCCGCGAGGCTGCGGTAATTGTTTGAGTGTTACATTCTATCGTAAATTAAAGCGGTTTTTGTTCCTTGCGCCTTTGGTCCTTTGTCGTGCTGGTCGCGGCTCGCGGACCCCCTGAGCGAAGGCGAGGGGTCTTCAAGGTTAAAGAAGGCACACTAATGCACTGCGACCCCAATGACTGCATGAAGAAAGCTTCCGATAACTCTCGGGCGGTGGTATCACAGCACTTTTTCAAAATCGTAGTATCACGAAACATGGCTTTGCACTTCCATATTTTACAATGTTTAGCCAAATGGGAACCTGTGCCTGTTGGTATGGATCGCTTATGTTCGCAATGTTTCATGATACTACGATTTTGAAAAAGAGCCGTGATACCACCGCCAGAGAGTTATCGGAAGCTTTCTTCATACATTCATTGGGGTCACAGTGCATTAGTATGCTTTCTTTAACCTTGTACAGTGCTCAATATGGTTTTTTGGATTCTGTCGTATGAGTGTGCTCTTGTGATAAGATGTTGGTGGTTCCTGCACATGGTGTTCACAGCGCATGTTCTTCTAGATTCTGCTGTCTACAAAGGAGGGACGCAATAAAGTGATGTAAGTTCAGAATAGCGCCTTGTTCTGGTCGTCTTTCTTGTGTCCGTTGTTTTGCGCTAAAAAAGCTATTATGTATTCCTTTTGTGTGTTTGAAGACAGCTCCACACGCAGTGGCGATTACAGTATTGCTGCCCAGTGGTTTAGCTCGCCGCAGTTTGAAGTGCCACAAAATATAAGGAGAGAAACCTGCATTATAGTCTTGTTGCAAACAAGAATATAACGTGAAGTGCATTCTGATGCCAGAAACTACTTAATAAAATTATTTGATGCACCACTGTGCAGGGTTTTATGGCAAAGTCAAATACATTTAGTGTGCATATCACACCATGATGGTACACTATGGTGGTAATCTGTAATAATACAAAAGGTGCCTTAATGTTACAACAAACGTTGACATTACTTAATAATAGCCCTGTAAAATTTAGCATGCAGGGGCACCACTTTGTTAAACAATAGTTATGTAATGTCTATGTACACAAGTATTACCCATGCATTTCTGCCATTGTCCAAATGGCATAAATGAATGGGTAATACTTGTATACATAGATATTACATCTCTATTGTTTAACCAAGTGGGTAAACTATGTCTGCCTCATACAACATTAGAATTAAACCATAAATTATATATATTCATCCTAAGAGTAACACCTCATTTGAACTTCACAGTAAGTAGACACCAGTTGATGCCAGCCTCCCCCAATGCTAAACTGTGCTGCATGCTTTACAGAGAAATTATAGTGGTAACACTCAACTCTGAAGCTATTCAGGACTGCAGCATTGTAGAAGACATCTACAAATGTCCCATTTCATGTATAACAGCCTGAATTGCTTGCACATCTTACCAAGTGCAAATTAAAATTACTACTCCTTGTTTAGCATTTTTGCCTGCTATACCACAATCCAATGTTATCAATATATTAACATATTACCTCAAAGAACCTAATTTGGCTTATAGATTAGCACCTTCGCATACTGCCACAGCTGCACTATGTCATATGCGTTGCAATCATAAAGGAGTGCTTGTCCACAAGCACTCCAATGTCACTAACAGTGATCACATACACAGCTAAGTAGATGGTCATGATTGAGGTGGCAAATAGCTAAGAGAAAAAAAATCCACTCACTTTGAGAGCTACAGTAGTACTGCGATAACTTGAGAGAGATGGACCCATTGCAGGCAGCAGACCTCTTCTCAGCTCCAGCACAACAGCAACTTGCCTTTCAGTAAAAGAAAAGGATTGATTAGTAATGATAAGTTACGTTGTTTTTGCTGAGTATCAATACAATCTGACTTTCATGCATATCCACTCTCCGCCTTAGTAATACAACTGCATTATTCGTAAAATAAAAGCGTCTATGATGATACCATTCGCAACTCTTGTATGTCCAATTTTTTTCGCACTGATACCCCGTTTACTGCTTGCTTACTGACACGAATGCTTTGACTGCCCAGACATCATTCGAAGCAACACGTCTTGCTGCACCGCAAAAACTTGCACCAAGGAAACACAGCAGAGCAGCCAGAGCAAAGAACTTTTTGTTTGGTCACAATTAAAACGTGCACATAAGCAAGAAAGTAACCATCATAGGTAATGAGCGACTGCTATTGCCTCGAACGTTTATTTCCGTATTTTAATAGAAGTTCTTGTATCGGATACAGTATGCTCTCAAGCCAATACAAGCGTTAATACAAGTGCGCAACTGAACGCAGTTTTATTCTACGCTTTTAACGCGAGTGAGCAAAAGCTTAGAAGTACCTCACGGACATTGCGATCGAGCCGATCGCGCTACGACTGCAATCGATCTGAAAAGACAGTGATCCCTTTCCCCATTCTGCGTCATTTTTGCCCTAAGACGTTGCATAGTGGTCTTTTGAAACAATATTTCTGTTCGCGACACCGGCTTACCACACATCATTTTAACACCTACGTTATGCAAAGCAAATAAGATTAAAATGGGCTTACCTCATGAGCAAGTTACGAGCGCGCGTAGACTGTTGAACACCCGTTGAGAGCAAGCAGGCTATCCGTGTCAAAGCGCATACGTGCACCCAAACACAGGATAACTTCTTCGATGCCGCAGCGTGCAGAGTTTTGTACACGAAGTGAAAGACATCCAGCGCAAATATCCCCGCGCGATGACGGCAAATGACGAGCGCACAAGCGTACACCACACAGCGACAAATTCGGAACTTGGCCAATTCGAACCTGCCGAGACCCAAGCAGCGTAACCATCCATCGTTTCTATTCTTCGCTCCCGATGCGTCAATCTCTCTTCCTTGGGGTCTTGCTCCGCTCTTGAGTACAAATCAAAAGATATTTACGGCAAATTAACAACTTTTAGAACACGACACGGAAAATTCCGGCTGACTACACATGTGCAGCTCCGTCTGCCGCTCCTAACGGACGCTCAGCGCGCGCTGACCCCTGGTGCCGCACTCTGTGAGCGCGGAGAACAGAACAGAATCGGTTTCGTTTTCGCATTTGAGCTCTAGCTACTGGAACTGCAATATAATTGCTTGACAATTAATTGAATTCTAAAAGAGGAGGACGCTTTCTCTCCCACAAGTTAGTGCGTTTTATACAAAGGGAGAGAGAATGCAAGAAGCAGAAAGGCAGGGAGGTCAACCAAAGCATTCGCTACTGGGGATAGCAAACCCCTGTGCTGCAATAAAGTGCAAAGCAATGCACTGCGATGCGTCCATAAGCTCTAGCATAGTGATAATTTGGGCTGCTTGGTGCATGTAATGAACGGGTAAATAATGAGTTGTGTCATAACATTACCCATATATAAAGCACATGGAACTAATGGTGTTGCATTCTAGGTCAAAAAGAAATAAAGTTTGAATCGTTACATCTCGGCAATGGGCATGCTTTCTTTCCGTATTATTTTTTTCTTCTTTTTGACGGTACACACAGTACTAGAACAGTAATGGGTCCTTCATCTTCAGTCACCTTCCAGTAGTTTACACACATGTTGGTGCATTTTCGCGTTCTTTATTCTACCGTACAAGAACGAGCGCGCTAATCGGTCTTGTTTCAAGATGAAGCGCCAAATGTTTGCGATTACATCTTATCGCAAGAATAACACATGAACAGTGAAGATTATGGGTAATGGATTTGTCTCAATGAATGGGCAGTTATTGTCAGTGACGAGATATTTTGTAAATATTATGGGAATGAGTTACACCAACTACATCGCAGTTCAGCAATGTCCTTTGACACTTGGGTTAATTGCTTGCCACATTCGAAAATTTCATCTGACCGTTGTACTTGGATCTATAGGCCGCCAGTCCCCTTCGAGACCATTTGTTGCAAAATGTAAACGCAGTTACGGTCATTATACCACTCCCTGCGTTTCGGTACTGATTTAGAGTGTGCACAATTTTCGGCGTATAGAGCACCAATGTCATTCCGAGTGCACCAGCACCTGAATGCTGCAAGCTTGTTTACGTATATCCACGGCTCTTCATTCAGTTAAACATATATGCTGTGTTATTACCTACAAAGCGCTTAATTTGAGAACATTGCGAGAACACGCATATATTTGCGCATATGATCAGCGTTACAAGGCCCATATGCGCGGCAAACTGCGACCCCAATAGAAGATGCGTATATATATTTATACGATCTGTTATTGCAGCATTTGGCAGAAGGCTAGGTCTCACATTTTGTACGCACCTTCATAATGCGTACAGTTCGCGTGTTCAATAAAATATTGTTAGCTGAAACTTTATGAGTACGAGCGCTCATTCAGACAGCTTGAATTTTTTCACAATAATAATTTTGTTCGCACAACAAAAATACGGAACTCTGTCTGTTTCGTCCAAAAAAGTGTATAGCCGTTATATAATTACAGTGAATATGTCCGTAAAGCTTAAAACGGAGAGCACTTTCCGTATATTAACGGCAGATTTTGTCGTATTTTTGAAATATGACATAGTTTCCGTATTTTTACCTGCAGTTCTCCGTATAATGACGGAAATCCTCCGTATAATGACGGAAATTTTTTACAGTGCAGTACGCCGTTCCAGCAAGTAGACATTGACCTTTTGGGTCGATTCCCGTTATCTAACAAGAACCGTTGGATAATTGTCTGCATAGACCATCTTACACCGTACGCAGAAACTGCAGCCATATCGTCTTCCACCGCTGCTTGCGTGGTGGTCTTTCTGCTGTGTTCCGTGGTTGGTCGTCATGGCCCACCACGTGTCATCATCAGCGACCGGGGTCGCCAGTTCACTGCTGGTGTCATTGAAGAGTTACTTCGTTTGTGCATTTCACAGTTCCGTCATTCCACGTCGTATCATCCACAGACCAATGGCCTCGTTGAAAGGACGAACAGAACGCTGACCAACATGCTTGCCATGTACGTCTCCTCCAATCATAAGAACTGGGACGACGTGCTTCCATACATCATGAGAGCAGCATTCCGGGCAAGTTGGTAATCCATTGCTTAAATGATATTGCGCGACATAAAAACGACACGGACGTGAAAGAAGACGACACACCAAGCGCAAACTTTCAACTAAGTTTATTGTGCCACTGCGTCATTTTATACATGGCAGGCAACGTAGATCGCGCATGCGCTTACAAGGAAATGAAGTGCGAAGTCATGTAACATGGTTACGTTTCATGTGACGCCGCGTCCAAGTAACGCAATTCTTTTTCTGTCAGAGCCAGAGACGGGAAGCTAACACACGCATTACCCAATTTCGCGATCATCTGCGCTTCAGATATCTCACGGATGAGCTGCGTTCTGCCACGGGAAACAATCGTGCATTGATCCTCAAGAGGCTTGCACCCATGATCGCGACAGTGGATCGCCAAGAAACCACCTGAGCCGTTTTTTACATTGTTGCTGTGTTCGCGGAGCCGATCATTGAGGCAACGCCCAGTTTGTCCGATATATTTCTTCCCACATGAAAGCGGGAGGTTGTACACCACCCGGTGGACACACTCGACAAACTTTTTTCGGAGATGCTTTCTGCACTTATCGGAAGGGACTGCATTTGGATCAGTCAGCCTGCAAAGCTTGCCGAGCTTGTCGGGAGCAGAAAAAAACAACTCTTACGTTCGCCTTTTGGGCAATCTTTTTCAAGTTGTGGGATATCCCGTGCATGTATGGTATGACACTTACTTTAGGGCGTATGCCAGGAGGGGCATCGGCAACTGACTTCTGCGTGCTGGATCGCGTTTCTCTTAAGATGCGTTCCGCGACAGACAGTAGCACCACCCTGGCTGGCTATCCCTGGCTGGATATCCTAGGGTGGTGCTAGTGTTTGTCCCGGAACGCATCTTAAGAGAAACTCGATCCAGCACGCAGAAGTCAGTTGCCGATGCCCCTCCTGGCATACGCCCTAAAGTAAGTGTCATACCATACCTGCACGGGATATCCCACAACTTGAAAAAGATAGCCCAAAGGGCGAACGTAAGAGTTGTTTTTCCTGCTCCCGACAAGCTCGGCAAGCTTTGCAGGCTGACTGATCCAAATGCAGTCCCTTCCGATAAGTGCAGAAAGCATCACCGAAAAAAGTTTGTCGAGTGTGTCCACCGGGTGGTGTACAACCTCCCGCTTTCATGTGGGAAGAAATATATCGGACAAACTGGGCGTTGCCTCAATGATCGGCTCCGCGAACACAGCAACAATGTAAAAAAACGGCTCAGGTGGTTTCTTGGCGATCCACTGTCGCGATCATGGGTGCAAGCCTCTTGAGGATCAATGCACGATTGTTTCCCGTGGCAGAACGCAGCTCATCCGTGAGATATCTGAAGCGCAGATGATCGCGAAATTGGGTGATGCGTGTGTTAGCTTCCCGTCTCTGGGTCTCACAGAAAAAGAATTGCGTTACTTGGACGCGGCGTCACATGACACGTAACCATGTTACATGACTTCGCACTTCATTTCCTTGTAAGCGCATGCGCGATCTACGTTGCCTGCCATGTATAAAATGACGCAGTGGCACAATAAACTTAGTTGAAAGTTTGCGCTTGGTGTGTCGTCTTCTTTCACGTCCGTGTCGTTTTTATGTCGCGCAATATCATTTAAGCAATTTCCATACATCACTTACGCATGCAACACGGCGAAACACGAAACACGAAGTATAGCCCATTTCATCTCCTGTATGCAAGGTTACCGCGAAGTCCTCTGGACACTTTCTTACCCTTCGTGCTGCACAGTGACGATTCTGTATCGAAGACTTTGTGTCTCGCCGAAGAAGCCCGTCGAATAACTCGTCTTCGTACTCTGACCTTGCAAAGTCGTTCGAAAGAGCGATACGACGACCGTCACGTACAAGTATCGTCGGAAAAAGGTGACTTGGTCCTTCTTTAAACAACGCAACGCAAGCGTGGATTGTGCCAAAAGTTCTTGTCACCATATTCAGGCCCATTTGTAGTTGTGGACCGCCTGAGCGAACTCACTTACGTCATAGCTCGCCTCCTGTGCAATGGTCGGCGATCAACCAGAACTCAGCTGACTCATATTGCTCACCTGAAGCCTTTTTACCCTGCTTGTCCATCCTGACTCGCTCAACGGGCTTCGTCTGCTTGCGGGGAAATGTAACCGATACGAAAGGCGCGGACAAGAAGAGAGAAGACGAAGAGAACGAGGAGTTTGAGAGGCCGGGCTGCGCCGCGATCACGCCACTATCATCGTCCATCTCCTGTAAATAAAACCATTTCTTCGCAACTCTTCGTAACAATATGTACCGCGTAATACTGCTGAATGCCAAAAAGCCGGAACATTATTCTACATAAAAATTAGGCCTATGTAGTTCAGTTTTATTTACACTCATCAAAAAATGAAAAACAATTTTAGTCGTAACATAATAATGCATAATATTCAAATTGTATGGCTTCCTGATTTATTCACAACTGAATGAAATTCAGCTTCATATTCCGGCATATAAAAATGCTACTGTGGGGTTTTCAGTTAATTGTGCCTAAACTCCGTGTATGAAAAATTAGTTGCGTTTTCCCAGTATATACTGTTACATTTCATGCCCAGTATGTTGCTTGCTGCTACACACTGTCACCCATCACAGCCACCACTACTTAAACTACACCCACCATTGTTTTCCCACCCACTATCTGGCTCCTGCTATTTCCCAGCATAACACAGTGCAACCCACCATCCTGCACAGTATACCAATCTACTGCCCATTCCGTCCCAGCATGCCTACAATGGTGGGCACGGTCTCCCAGCATAGTAGAACGTTAACCACCATCATTTACACTACGCCCACCATACTGTTCGCTGCTTCTCAGCATAGCCCACCATGGTGGACACAGCTTCCCAGCACTGCCCACTATTTTCACCTTAATTTCTATCATGCCCCATATAATTGCCATTATACCCACTATTATTTCCAGTACCCACCATGCTGGATTTTCCGATAGGGTTACCGCAATTACCTTCATCTCTTCCTACACGATCTGGGAAGTCTGTTGTATATAGTTTTTTTACGAGGTATAATCATGCGCGTCAAAGCGTGGAAGCCTTGGGGCTGTAATAATTACCGCAAGAAAATATACCTGCTGAAATGGAAAAGTTATAAGCTATGACTACTTATTTCTATGTTAGTTGGTTGGCATGGGCTTATTGGAGTTATTACGGTGTAATAAGGCCTGTCATCACCTTAGGCAATGTTTTTTCTCATACGCAAAAAGAAAAAAAAAACAATAAAGATGTTAAATATAGTAAGGTGTAAGAATAAGTGCAGAACAACGAAAGGACTACTCTATTGCCGTGGTCATCATGTGACACAAAGTACCCTCAAAACATGGTGCCTTTTTTCACGAAAACATGAACACACTAAAGATGACTAAACAAAACCAAATAACGAAAAGGAGCAGTGCACGCAAGAAATGAAGCAGATTGTTAGCTTTATTTGCTTTGAAATAAATAAATACATGAATAGTAAATGAAGCATATTCTTCATTTTTAATGGTTCAGAATAAAAAAAATGTATTACGGAATGTACGGAGAAAAAATTGTTATTTAGAATGTCTTCCGGTCAGTGCGAAGCAAGATGTGTTGCAGTCATCATTGTGCAGTATCTTCTGGTGAAACAAGGCCCAACGCAGCAAGTGATCTCCTGTGCAAAGGATAACAAAACATGATTTTACTGCGACGTTTCATTCCGCTCATAAGTAAGCGTGCAAGGAATTACTTTTTTAAGCGAAAGCCTAAGTGGCTCGCTTTAATGGCTCATACCTAAAAAATGTGGCGCCTAGTCGAGTTGTACAAAAATTCCTCCGGACAAGCTGCTATACGAAGCCCGCAAGACTTAAACACCGGACGAGCTGATACCAAGACTGACGGCCAAGTACGGAAGCTCCCGAGGACACGACCTCCCAATACTCGGGCTAACCTAACGCGGTGCTTGATGCCGACTTCACCACGGAAAAGACAATACAAGCGCTCAGAGGTCTCAACTGCCGATCCGCACCGGGGCTGGATAACATCACCAACAAGGCCCTCCACAATCTGGACGAGGGCGGCGCGGAACAGCTGAATGCGATAGTTAATGGGACGTGGCGTTCAGGCGAAGCTCCCGTAGAATGGAAGATGGCCAAAACGGTCTTAGTACCGCAACCCGGCCAACCTCATAGCAAGGCCAATCTGCGTCCAATCTCGCTTACCAGGGAGCGTGCGGTGCTTAACCATATGAAGCCTTACCTGGAAGACAACGATATATATCATCACAACATCATTGGTTTTCGTCAGGGGCTGGCGACGCAAAAGGCTATGAAACTCGTGAAAAGCAAGATGCTAGACAGCACAATAAGAAACGTCAAGTACATTCTAGGCCTAGACCTAAACAACGCCTTTGATAAGATACGGCACTCCTTCCTTCTACAACAAAACTCAACACTCGGACTAGGTCAACGTCACCATGACTACATCCATGACTTCCTGAGGCGAAGGCAGGCCCCGCTACTAGTCGGCTCGGTGCAGTCGGAGCCAGTCGAACTGAACGACAGGGTACCTTGCAAGGCTCGGCTCGGTGATATCCCCTACCCCCTTCAACCTGGCCCCTGGCGATGACAGCATATGAGCACGAGCAGTAAGAGTACGAGAGAGGCTACGAGCAATACCGGTGTTACACGGGCACGCTTGGAAGGCGTTCCAGTCGAGTGCCTTTGAAGCGCCACAACTCTATCGACTCATTTCTGTTCCCATAAGACTATTCGCTGACGACTGTGTTGTTTATAATATAGAATCTTCCAGTGACCAAATTAAATTGCAATGCAACATTGAAAACATTATGAAATGGTTTTCTGACTGGCAAATGGTTATAAATCAAACTAAATCATTAAGAATATCTGTTACAAGAAAAAGGAAGATCCTGCAAGTTCCTGCAAGTTCCTTATAGTAGTATACATGGCAGCAAGCTGAAAAAGGTAGAGGAACACAAATATTTCGGATTATTATTTAGAAGTGACTTAAGCTGGAATGGACATGTACAGGAAGTAAGAAGGCGAAAAATGCGCTTTGCGGCCTATGGCGAAATTTACACAGAGCAACCTCTGAAGTTAAAAACTTGGCCTATAGAACACTAGTCAGACCAATCATTAAGTACGCGAAAATTGTCTGGGATCCTTACACAGAGAAAAAGCGTAAGAAACTGGAAAGGATTCAGAGGTTAGCTTCTCGATTCATCTTCAACAAACATGGTCGACATGACTCCGCTTCAAATCTATGTCAGCTTGCAAATCTTTCCAATTTAGAATTAAGGACTAACTATGGTAGGCTGAAGTTCCTGTTCCTTATTATCCATAAAGAAATAAAAATTAATGGACGAACTATTTTGAAATTTCCACTAATGAATCTTCTAGACATCGCCACAGCATGTATATTCCCCCTCCTGTAACCCGTAATGACACATTTATATATAGCTTCTTTAAGAGTGCAATAGCTTCCCGATGTCGTAGTTCAGTCTGCCTCTTTTAATAACTTTCTGAGTAATTTGGATGCCGTTATTTATTCGGAGAGCGCGGTGCGGTAATCAATATGACTTTGTGAATCATCTGTCTTTATGATTTTGTTATTGTCTATGTTTTTCTTATTTTACGTGCCTCAAGGGATGTTGATTCGTTTTTCTGCTTGCTTTATTACAATGTACATGCACCGCAATTTCTTTTTTGTACGTTGTATTCAGATTTATTGTACGCCCTGCATGAATCACATGTGTTGACATTGTTTGTATCATTTTTTGCCTCCACTCCTGGAATGGCCCTAAAAAAAGGGCTGACAGTATCAAGAAAGAAAGAAAGAAAGAAAGAAAGAAAGAAAAGGAAGAAAGAAAAGGAGTTGCGGTGCTGCTACACGGCAGTTTTGAAAGGCCGTTGAGTCGCGCAGGGCAATAATTTTACGGCGCTGTAGATCTTTATGTTCGTTTTCATGTCACGAAAGGCTAACTAATATTAAATCCACTTGAAGACACGATAGGATTGTGGCAAAAATGCTTTATGAAAAGTCCACAACACTCACATATGCTATTTTTAGAGCATTTTGGTTAGCTTTCTTTTTTTCTAATCGTGAGTGCGAGCATACTGTGAACGATGCTGAGCATACTACACGAGCATACTCTGAACACGTTCACGCTTTATCACCTTCTGTTGCTCATATGCCACCGGGGTTTTGATGGAGTTGCAGGGTGCTCCTTGAAATAGATATATTATTGACACGGCGGCCTTCGAAACTACTCGTGCAGCGGCTCAAACTTCACCTTTGTGTCAAGGGGCTACCGGTCGGAAAGCCTTCCAAACGCCAATGCGACACGGGTATAAGGCTTGATGTGACGCTCCATTGCGCACTTGTATAATCGGCGACACTAACAGTGCTTTACACAAAAGCAAAAATATGCAAAATCCAAGCAATATAGGAATTGATGTAAGCGAATCTTTCTGTGCCGTCTGTGTTCATTGACGATAGTTCGCGGTGGTGTTGACGGCATATGACAGCTGGCATGTGGCGTGAAATAGTATCCTGCGCACCACTTGCGTTTGTCTGCATCGTAGACAGACATAAGAACACTGAAAACCCAGGAAAAGCCCGCGAAAGTCTGTTGACATGGAAAATTCATTCATTTCACAAGCAATGTTTCACGAGGACGATGTTGCGTGAGTTAGGGCATAGCTAATAAAGGTTACGTGGCGCGATGTAAAATAACATACGCAACAAAAAGGAGACGATAGAAAGAACACCAGACATTTAATTAACGTGATTTCAACCACAACCCCCAAACATATATCCTTGCCAACCATTGGGACACAACCAATACTCAGCAAGAGTAGACGTGTTGTTACTACATCATCATCATCATTAGCCTGGTTACACCCACTACAGGGCAAAGGCGTCTCCCATACTTCTCCAACAACCCCGGTCATGTACTAATTGTGCCCATGTCGTCCCTGCAAACTTCTTAATCTCATCCGCGCACCTAACTTTCTGCCGCCCCTGCTACGCTTCCCTTCCCTTGGAATCCAGTCCGTAACCCTTAATGACCATCGGTTATCTTCCCTCCTTATTACATAGCCTGCCCATGCCCATGTCTTTTTCGTGATTTCAACTAAGATGTACTTAACTAGCGTTTCTTCCCTCACCCAATCTGCTCTTTTCTTATCCCTTAGCGTTACACCCATCATTCGTCTTTCCATAGCTCGTTGCGTCGTCCTCAATTTGAGTAGAACCCTTTTCGTAAGCCTCCAGGTTTCTGCCCCGTACATGAGTACTGGTAAGACGCAGCTATTAGACACTTTTCCCTTGAGGGATAATGGCAACCTGCTGTTCATGATCTGAGAATGCCTACCAAACACATGCCAGCCCATTCTTACTCTTCTGATTATTTCCGTCTCATGATCCGGATCCGTCTTCACAAACTGCCCTAAGTAGATGTATTCCCTTACCTACCTATTGTAAATTGCTCTTCTCTTCCGAGACTGTTAAACATTACTGTAGTTTTCTGCAGATTAATTTTTAGACGCACTCTTCTGCTTTGCCTCTCCAGGTCAATGAGCATGCATTGCAGTTGGTTCCCTAAGTTACTAAGAAAGGCAATATCATCAGCGAATCGCAAGTTACTAAGGTATCTTATCCTCATTAACATTTATCCCCAATTCTTCCCATTCCAGGTCTCTGAATACCTCCTGTGAACACGCTGTGAATAGCATTGGAGAAATCGTATCTCCCTGCCTGACGCCTTTATTTATTGAGATTTTGTTGCTTTCTTTATGGAGGACTACGGTGGCTATGGAGCCGCTATAGATATCTTTCAGTATTTTTACATACGGCTCGTCTACACCCTAATTCCTTAATGCTTCCATGACTACTGAGGTTTCGACAGAATTAAACGCTTTCTCGTAATCAATGAAAGCTATATATAAGGGTTGGTTATATTCCGCACATTTCCCTATCACCTTATTGATAGTGTGAATATGGTCAATTGTTGACTAGCCTTTATGAAATCCTGCCTGGTCCTTTGCTTGACAGTCTAAGGTGTTCCTGATTCTATTTGTGATTACCTTAGTAAATAGTTTATAGGCAACTGACAGCAAGCTGACCGGTCTATAATTTTTCAAGTCTTTGGCGTCCCCTTTCTTTTGGATTAGGATTATGTTAGCGTTCTTCCAAGATTCCGGTACGCTCGAGGTCATGAGGCATTGCGTATACAGCGTGGCCAGTTTCTCTAGAACAATCTGCCCACCATCCTTCAACAAATCTGCTGTTACCTGATCCTCCCCAGCTGCCTTCCGCCTTTGCATATCACCCAAGGCTTTCTTTACTTCTTCCGGCGTTACCTGTGGGATTTCAAATTCCTCTAGACTATTTTCTCTTCCATTATCGTCGTGGGTGCCACTGGTACTGTATGAATTTCTATAGAACTCCTCAGCCACTTGAACTATCTCATCCATATTAGTAATGATATTGCCGGCTTTGGACTCTTAACGCATACATCTGATTTTTGCCAATTCCTAGTTTCTTCACTGCTTTTAGGCTTCCTCCGTTCCTGAGAGCATGTTCAATTCTATCCATATTATACTTCCTTATGTCAGCTGTCTTACGTTGGTTGATTACCTTCGAAAGTTCTGCCAGTTCTATTCTAGCTGTAGCGTTAGATGCTTTCATACATTGGCGTTTCTTGGTCAGATCGTTCGTCCTGCCTAACGGAAATACCACCGACTTCCTTTGCACACTCCTTAATGATGCCCATAAGATTGTCGCTTATTGTTTCAACACTAAGGTCCTCTTCCAGAGTTAAAGCCGAATACCTGTTCTGTAGCTTGATCTGGAATTCCTCTATTTTCCGTCTTACCGCTAACTCATTGATCGGCTTCCTATGTACCAGTTTCTTCCGTTCCCTCCTCAGGTCTAGGCTAATTCGAGTTCTTACCATCCTATGTTCACTGCAGCGCACCTTGCTGAGCATGTCCGCATCTTGTATGATGCATGTCTATGTTAGGTCTATGATTTGTTACATACCGTCTTACTACAGTATGTAACAAATCACACTCATTCTTATAAAGAGAAATGGGTGGAACGCTGGTACAGCCACCGCATTATTTCTGAATGTGATAGGCTTCGAGCACCACTAGGGCCAATGGCTCCAGGCTCCTTAAACTCGCGTGTCCCCCAACAGATGTGCGCAGCCGCACGAAGCACATCGGAAAGGCAGGTATGAATCCACATGAAAATTGAACCATTGAAGATTTACCGTGTACCACCAACAAACGAACGGTCTTACGGAGCGTCTCAACCGAACAGTCAAAGAGGTGCTGTCATTATACGTCTCCAATGATCACCGCGACTGGGACGCCAGGCTTGTTCACGTGAAGTTCCCGTATAACTCGTGCCGACATGACACCGCAGGATATTCACCCTTTTAACCATTGTATGGTCGCGACCGAACATTGCCGTTTGACACCATCCTCTCTTCTGTGCCACGTGTTGCAACTGAGTACCCTCGTGAAGTCATCGATTGCGCTCACATGGCACGTCAAGGCGCCCGATCTTGTTTATTAGCCTTGCAGCATGTACAGAAAGAGCGTTAAGACCGCTGCGAACGCGATGTTAAGTTCGCGTCAGGTGTTTGGATGCTCCTCTGGTCACGATATCGCCGGGTTGGCCTCTCCCAGAAGCTTCCCTCTCGCTACACAGGGCCTAATGAAGTCCTATGCCAAGTTAACGACGTAAATTACGAGATTTTGCCGCTACACTTTGATGCATCAATTCAGGCGCCTGTTGACGTCGTGCACATTTCGCCGCTGAAGGCATACTTCGCTCGCAATTCTTCGCCTACCATGCGCCGAGACGTCACTTCGCCACCCGGGAGTCCTGTTACGGAAGGATAATAGAAGAGAGAGGAAGACGATCCCAGACGCTGGCTGCTGCGTGTTGTTGGTGGTCAGCCATTTCAACTACTCTGACTCATCCTGAATATATATTGTAGATATACGCTTTCTATACTCGCAACTTCGCCGTAACAATATCGCAGCTAACATCAATTGCAATATAAAACTATTCGCGGACGACTGCGTCATATACAGAGAAATTAATCATTGCAATGATCATATGAAATTAAATGATTCTCTAGCTGACATATCTATGTGGTGCTCTAAATGGCACTTGCAAATAAACATACCAAATCCACGATCATGACTGTAACCAGGAAAACGGTATCATCAATCTTTGTATACGCAATTAACGGCACTCCACTTAACAAAGTTGAACAACACAAATATCTAGGCGTTACACTAACCTGGGAGCTCAAATGGGACAAACATATCAGTAACATAATCTCAAAGGCACTGCGCGAACTATTTTTCTTAAATAGAAGCCTGGCGCGCGCAACCAAGACAACGAATCTGCTAGCCTACACATAATTTGTAAGGCCTGTTCTCCAGTACGCTAACACGGTATGGTTTCCGCATACAGTGACTAACAAAAGTAAACCAGAATCAATACAAAGGAAAGCTGTGAGGTTCATCCAAAACAAATATAAACGTACAGACTCGCCAATAAATCTTTTAACCCAGTCCAGTTTGCGAACACTATCCAAAAGAGCGAAACATGCTCGCTTACAATTCTTGTTTCAATTAGTAAAAAATAACTATACGATAAATACCTCCAAATACGTTTCATTCTCCGAGGCTCGACCTACACGTAACGAGCAAGCGCACACATTGAAATAATACGTATGTAAAAATTACACGTTGAAGTACTCTTTCTTCCCGCTTGCAATAGCAGAATGGAACCAACTTGATGCTACTATCACCAACATGGATCCATTATGTGAATTTATCTCACAAATGGACAGAAACTGTGTGTGAATAACAGTACTTATGCATGCAGGGATGCCGGCACAGATGGCTTCATTCTTTAGGAAATTTAATAAACCCGCTGCGATCATTCATCCAGCGTCTGCGCTCTACACCTACCGACGCATCCGTTCGCCGATATGTCCTCCAGGGCGGCATTCTGTACCGAAGGAACTTCCTCCCTGACGGCTCTGATCTTCTTCTTGTCGTGCCAAAACATCTACGACAGACTGTGTTCTTTGAGATGCATGACGCACCCACTGCAGGACATCTTGGGGCAACCCGCACGTACGACCGCGTCCGCCGCCGCTTCTATTGGGCTGGTCTCTCTCGCTCCCTACGTCGCCGTGTTGCTGCCTGTGATCCCTGCCAGCGTCGAAAAACACCGCAGGTGCTACCTGCCGGTCATTTCCAGCCGATTACCGTCCCTGTGGGACCGTTCTTTAGTGTTGGATTAGACTTTCTCTGTCCCTTTCTCATGTCATCATCTGGGAACAAATGAGTAGCCGTCGCAACTGATTACGCCACCCGATACGCTATCACGCGGGCTCTCCCTACCAGTTGCGCCACTGACGCCGCGGACTTTCTCTTGCGTGACATTATCTTACTTCATGGCGACCCGCGACCGCTGCTTACTGACCGTGGTCGTAACTTCCTCTCGAAAGTTATCGCCGACAATGTGCGGTCCTGCTCCACTCAACGCAAGCTGACTACGTCATACCATCGTCAAACCAATGGCCTGACAGAGCGGTTAAACCGTACTCTTACCGATATGCTGTGTAAGTACGTTTCCAAGGACCACCACGACTGGCACATTGCCCTTCCTTACGTCACATATGCCAAAAATTCTTCCCGGCACGACACCGCCGGATTTTCTCCATTATATATGCTGTACGGTCGCGAACCGACCTTGCCCCTTGACACGGCACTTCCTCCTGCTGCGATCTCAACAAGCGAGTATGCCCGCGACGCCATCGCCCCCGTCGACCATGCACGCCAGCTTGCCCGTGCGCCGACTGACGCTCTCGCAAACCACTCAGCAGCGTCAGTACAACGCCCGCCACCGTGACGTAGTTTTTGGCTGGAGCGCTCGTGCTCCTGTGGTCACCCACTCGTCACGTCGGACTTGTAGAAAAGCTCCTTTCGCGATACACAGGGGCCTACCACGTGCTGCGCCAGGTGACGCCTGTGACGTACGAAATTGCTCCTGTGAGTTCAACCTCGTCCTCTACTCTGGCATCTAGTGATGTCGTGCACGTGAGTAGGCTCAAGGCCTACTACACTGCTTCCGAGTCCGACCTTTATTGGCTACGGGACGGCGCTTTTGCCGCCGGGGGTAGTGCTACGGAACAGTATTTCCGATGACGAAGAGGCGAGCAGTGAGAAGACGACGACGACGTTTGGAGGCTAGCGCGGGCTGTTGCCTCTTGGCCAAGGGCGGCGTATTCCCTTGTAAATATACTTGTATATAGCTTTTCGCCTGCGTCTTCCAACGTAACAATATCACCTCGCTAGCCCATTACTCTCAAATGCTATTCGCGATTTAGTTTTACCCCACACCCAGCCTGATGTAAACAGAAAATAAAGGTACCCCAAACCTACTCAAATGACCCATAACTTCATCAATAATACGTTTCGATCTATCCAGGTGCATCCAGAAAGAGTCAGAAAATCTAAACGAACCAATAGTTTGTATTTGAAGCGTATTGACTTCGCGATCGAATACAAGAATAAGCACCGTCACATTCTGAGTTTGTGCATAGTATGTAAAGTAATCTCCGAAAATAAACTTCAAGAATTAAATTTGGCCATTTTGTTCTTCAGTCGTCAGACTTTACTCTCCCATAGTTATTTCTCTCATATTATACGTTTTAAATACATTATTGGCTTTAAGTATGCCTAAGCGTGGTTTAAACGGCACCTCCATTTTGAGTCCATTACTTGGCTAAGAGCACGGACAACGTTAAACTGAAAATGAAACTCGGCCCACCATCAAGTGAGTGTCCTATTTACTGATTTCTGGACTGGCCACACAGCCACCTCGCTGAGCCCAACGCCGAACGAGCTGCTGCAACCCTGTGGCGCGTGCTCGCGCCGCTCGATCTTATCTGCGAGCGTAGCACGGGCGCCTGCCGACGCAGCGACTAAGAGCTCTCCAGATGAGCAAAGCAGCGGTAGAGGTAATCAACATACCAAGAGAACAGCTGGAAGATACAAACACAATGCAGATGTACGCGACTGAAATAACACAGCAATTGCCTGGAATTATGACGCAAGCAGCGGAAGAACTATTGAACGCGAGAGCATCTGGATTACGAGGGGCAGAAAAGGCAAGGACACAGAGAATCAAATGACACAAAAAGTAACCCAGCCAAGGAACAAACGAATGGAAAACCACCACCACCGCATCAGCGAAAGCCCCTAATGGTCCTCTACCAGTCGACGACTACACGGTCGCATTCCGCCCACAAGCAGGCCTCGAGCTAGCAAAGTGGAACAATGTCGCCATTATGCGCGCCATCGGAAGAGCCAGCGGTTTCTCGCAGCAAGACTTCGGGAAAAAAGTGTGTGTTCATGTGCGGAGAATCTAGAACCTGATTATTTCAAGCACGGCCGACTGGGACGACGCGAAGAAACTCAAAAATATCAGCCGATTACAACTTGGCGGCACTTTCTTCACTGTAAAAGGGGACACGAGAACCCCGGACGACGTAGCCAGAGGGGTAATAAGCGGACTCTTGCCTGGCGTGAGTGAAGAACTCAAGGCAAGTTTTCGCGCACCAGTGAGGTACACCATCCTCCACGCTCGTATGCTCGGGCAATCGTCCGCGGCCGTGATCTTTTTTCATGAACCGCACGTTCCTTATTACGTCCGCTTCCAGAGTCTCGACTTTCGATGCCGGCCCTACCGCAAGTCAGTGCAATACTGTAGGACCTGTGGCAACACGGCAGCTAGGAAGTCTGCATGCCCAAGACCATTGCAAGCTTTCTGCTCCAAATTTGGCAAAATAGATCCACTACCCGACCACGACTGCAAACCCGCATGCAACTTATGTGGACATGGGCACGAAATCGCAAGCAAAGATTGCAAGAAAATACTGAAGCCCAAGCCGCCGCCATTCAACATACGACAGCAGCACGTCGACAGGCTCAAAGTGAGAGACAGTCGCTGGAGCTCAGGCGCCGAAAAATTCCCACAATTAAGAAGCTCAACCTCCATCTTGAGTGGCAGTGATGGCAGCACCCCCAAACGAAGTGAATCTAGATCTATACTCCAATCACCTTCCCGATGAGGCTCACGCTCGTACTCACCCAAACGCGTGAGCTACTCGGATGTGGTAAGCGGAGCAGTGGATCGAGAACTACGAGCAGCTCCAAATTCTTGGCCGAAATTCTGTGGCATTTGCCTACAACTCGTCACGCAATGACACTGCTGGCTTTCCCCCTTCTACCTATTGTTTGGTCGCCATCCTACATTGCCCTTCGAGACTATTTTACCATCACCTGTGCACCCTGTTACAGACTACGCCCTCGATGCTGCTTCTCGGGCCACCACGGCTTGCCAGATTGCAAGGGATCGTTTTATGACTCCCACTGTGCCAGAGGGCCCGCTGCGAACGCCATCACAGAGTCGGTAATTACTTTCGGCGCTCTTTAGTCCCCCTCTAGGCACCTTGCCGCCATGTTGGCTTGTCGTCAAAGCTTCTTTCCCGCTACTCCGGGCCTTACAAGGTCCTACGCCAGATCACTGTCGTCACGTACGAGATCACTCCATCGGACAGTCGAACATCTGCCGCGTCCGCCACTGATATCGTGCACGTCTCCTGACTTAAACCTTATGTTGCCAGACACGATCCTACTCCTCCGTAAGTGCCGAGACGGCGCTCTCGCCGGCGGGGTTCTATGCTACGCGCTATACCTGCGCACTGAAGCTCGCATCCTGCCGAGCGTGGAAGAATGCGCCAAAATGACGGTGAAGACGATGATTAGAGTAGCACTCGTCTTCTTGTTCTGCCATTTAGCCTGCAGCCGTCTCCCTCTGTCTATATTTTGTAAATACAATTTCGTATGCCTTTTGGCTACTCTCATTCCCATGGCAAATACTACACGGCAAATGTCGCAGAAATACATTGGAAGTGAAACATTTAAACCTAATAAAAATTAACCTAGTAAGGTCATTCAAAGCTACAAAAACACTCACCAACAACTTCCTTGATCTCAAACAGGACATACCCTTATACAAGAACTTTACGCACTAAATAATAAAATAATCGTATTTCCTCTAAAGGATGTAATCTTCGCATCAAATAAGTCACCACAAACCGCCCCTATCATTCATAATAAAGGTATCGAAGTCTTCCTCCATCAAATAGCTAAAACATTATTATAACGAAAATGAAATCGGAAAAGCAATCGCAACTATTTGAACTGTTATATCCGTCCAAAAGAGCAATTAGGAAATACAATTAGAATAATAGAAAGTTATATACATATAAACTTGACTGAAAACATTATTGTCACCGGAGATTTTAATGCTCAGAAGACAATATCGAGTCGAGAAATAATTGAGGAAAATGGCATCGAACTATTAGAATTTTTAGATGGAAACAATCCCAACATAATTATTAACAACAGTTCTCCTATATTTTACACTAAAAATGCACGGAGTGGGATTGATATAGCAGCAGTTTCACAGTCAGTACTTCCACACTTAGAACAATAGGAAGTCCTAGACATACCAAGTGACATACGTAGCTAGGCCTTCCGGCCCTATAGCTCGCTGTAACCGGAGCCGTCCGTAGACAACGCGCCGTCGTGAAGTGTTCCGTCACTCACAGGGGCCTAATTTTATTGATAGTGCTCGCTTAAAGCGAAGCAGTATTGTTCAGAGTGGTTTATATTGTGTTTCTCGACGTGAATAATGAAGTCAACCAAGCGCACAAGTTGGGGAGCTGGATCTGGGTGGAGCTTAAGAGCCGCTCGATCGTTCGGATGCAAGCATCGTCTTCCGCTAATCGTCGTATGCCGCATGCCGGAGGCATGCAGAGCCGCACGTCGGATCGTACGCCGAATCGTACCGTGCGTCTCCTGCTTAAAAGAGCAGGCAGTATCGGTTCCTCTGCACAGACGCAGGCCGCTAATTCTATTACCCGCCGTGGTTGCTCAGTGGCTATGGTGTTGGGCTGCTGAGCACGAGGTTGCGGGATCGAATCCCGGCCACGGCGGCCGCAATTCGATGGAGCGAAATGCGAAAACACCCGTGTGCTTAGATTTAGGTGCACGTTAAAGAACCCCAGGTGGTCGAAATTTCCGGAGTCCTCCACTACGGCGTGCCTCATAATCAGAATGTGGTTTTGGCACGTAAAACCCCAAATATTATTATTATTAATTCTATCACTCTTGCCATACAGGTTCGTCAGGCTTACGGTCTATTTTCTAATAAGTCTCGCAATTATTTCCTGCTTCAGCTGCCGAGCCCGCACGGTTGCCTTCTTGTCGCTTTTGAGTTTTCTCAAGTAATTCGTGCTTGGTTGATGATGTCGGACGATGTCGAGAACAATCCAGGCGCGAACTCCGATCCTTTACTAACTGAATTGCAGAACTTGTCGGTTGGTCAATCGCAATTAACAGGTCAAATTCAAGACATAAATGTTCATTTATCATCTACGGATAAAGCTATTGCTCATCCGGACAGACGCATGACTGAACTATAGGGGTATTATCAAAATATTGCGTCCCTGTGCTCCGACTTGGAATACCTAAAAACAGGTAGCGCTCAAGTGCCCACCGTGGTACACAGTCTTGAAGCGCGTATCGATAACACCAAGAACTAGTCACGGCGAAATAACCTTATCTTTTATGGCCTCCCTGAATCAGATGGATCGGAGACGTTTGCCTACACTGAGCAACTTAACACCGAGCACTGCCATGCCCATTTGAATATTCGTATCGAGTCGAAAGAAACTGAGCGCGGCTCATCGTCTCGGTCATCGCACAGGTACCAACCGCCATCGTCCTATCATTGTAAAATTTACCTTCTATAAAAAAAAACTGGTTCTTGGTAACGGCCGCAAGTTTAAAGGAACCAACTTGAGCGTTCGTGAATATTTCTCGCGTTCCGTACAAAACGCTCGCAGGAATCTGGCTACTTTCGCTAAAAGTAAATCATCACCTTTTTTCTTGCGACTTAAAACGCTACACATGGGACATAAGCGCTACGTCAACGACGACCAATCGCAGACTATCAAAGAGACAATAAAGCAATTGCCCCGCCGTAAAAATGTCTCTTGCGCTGTCCAAGCCGAAATATAACGTATGATTGTCTGTAATATTTACGAACGCACGCCCTTTTCTTCCAAAACGCGACGTTTTTTCTAACCTTGTACGATAATCTAATGGTGATAACCGAAACGTGGTTAACGAAAGATACAACAGATACAGAAGTGCTACCCGACTTACCGAAATTTCATATTTATCGAAAAGATCGCAAGAATATCCGGAGAAGAGGCTGCGTACTAATTCCTGTGCATCCCCAGTTATCGTGATTCGTTAACAGATCACTTCTTATCTCGAAGTATTATGGCTAATCAGTCATGCTTCCCCCCATACTATTGTTCGAGGTGTTTGCTACAGGCCTCAGAATAATATTCAAGATTTCACACTTAAACTGAATAAGAATTGAAGAGAGCTTAGCAGTCAACACCCACAGGCAGAAATCTTCCTTCTTTCACGATTTTGATTTTCCCCAAATAGACTGGAGCGAGGACGTCCCCTTAACCACGGGTAGTGAGCCCACCAACGATTTAGTGAATTTCTGCCCTAATTTCAATTTAACTCATCTTGTATCTGAACCCGCGCGCGTTACACATAGGACTTTTAGCATCTTAGATCTCATCTTAACCAGTATCCCCGAAAGCTTATTATCAATACATATCTACCCGAAGTCAGTGACCACGAAGTAATTAACGCCACAATCTTGGTCATGGTGTCTACCAAGTTCAAATTTCCAAATTCCCTGAGTTTTACAGGTTTTCCCTGAGCACCTTCGCAAAATTCGCTAAATTATCCAGAACTTCGTTTTATGTCAAGACAGGTTCACACCATGTTGCCCGATGCTGTCACTCTCTCGTAAGCATGTTGAAACAAAAACATGACTTAATGCAGTTTGAGTAGTAAGGAGTAATATCTATCTTATTTAAAAAGAAAACAGAAGGAAAGTGTTAGTAAAATGCACAGAGGAAAAAAAATGATAAAACCCATTCCAAATCGAGTCGACCATATTGTTGTGATGTCAGCAATTCACGCACGCCACGAGCGCATGCGTCAATGCCTGAGTGACATGACGTCACGCCTGAGTTGACTACTTAAACGACTAGTTCAATAAACGTAAGTTCATTCCTGTTCCTGCACCCATTATTTCAGTGGCGACGAGGATTAACCCCCACGGCCAGGGGTGGTTAATCGGTCATGGCGACGCAAGCCGGGCCGCCTATTTTTGACGAAGGGGACCTCAAGTGGGACGCATATCAGGTGCGCTTAGAAGCTTTTTGCGAAGCCCGCGAGATTGTCGATCCGAAGAAGCGTCGGGCCTTAATTGATGCCGCCCTCAGTACCAAGACGGTAGATCTCCTGGCAGGCCGTTGTGTGCCTGGCAAGATTCAGGATCTGACGTACGAAGCAGCAGTTCAAAAACTGGCCGAGTACTTTGCACCGAAAGGCAACGAGATAGCGGAGTCTTATTAATTTTTCACAAGGAATCAGCAGGCTGACGAGTTCATAAGCGACTTCATTGTCGAGCTACGGAAAATGGCTAATAGGTGCAATTTCAGCCAGGCGCTAAAGATAATGCTGCGCGACAGGCTTGTCTGCGGTCTACGGGATGCTGGAGTGCGTGGTAATCTGCTAGCAAGGCACACGCTCACGCTGCCGGAAGCAGAGGATGTGGCGCCAGCCGCTGAGATGGCGGCACGCAACGTACAACAGATGGGAGATGGATCGTTCGGAGAGGGCGTCCACGCAGTGCGAACGAAGCAAGAGCGGCAGAAGTTCTCCAGAAGACCACAGCCACACAGGATGCCAAAATCGAACAATGAAGTACAGACCGGCTGCCTTTGCTGCGGAAGCGACACCCACAAGACCGCCAAATGCAGGTTCCGCAACGTTGAGTGTTTCTCTTGTCGGAAGAGGGGACACCTGGCTTCAATGTGCAATTCCTAGCCACGCCAAGAAAACGTTGCTCACTGTGAGGAACCTTCCTCGCACAGCGAGGACAGTTCCTGTTACACCTCAGTGAGTCGTCGACAGGACTGGTTCGGCCGATATGGCGAACGTTAAAGTGGAAAGGGGTGCCTGTGAAGACGCAAGTGGACACAGGGTGACCAGTGTCAATAGTGACATGGCCAACTTATGCTCAGCATCACCACCGCTGGCCCAGGCTCGACAATTCGTCGTTTCAACTGAGTTGCTTCCTAGGCTGACTACCGGTGAAAGAACAGCTGAAAGTTCCTGTCACCTGGCAAAACCGCCAACGCGACGCTAGTGGTGCTCGGCTGTTCAAGCCCAAATCTGTGTCGGCGGGACATAATTCAAGCATTCCAGCTCGCTAGAGGCCCAGTGCTCAAAGTGGACGTCAAGGACGGTAAGCCGCCAGCTGCTGACCAAACTGCCGTTGCTGCTACGCTAAGGGCGGAATATGGCGATCTGTTTTCGCCAGGGCTAGGATTAATCAAGGTGTCTCCGGTTCGCCTACAGTTACGCGAAGGAACCGTACCGCGATTCTGTAAGACCCGTTCTATACTGTACGCGCTGCAAGAGCCAGTAAATGCAGAAATCGAAATGTTGGCTGATACGCGCATACTGACGCAGGTCGCTAGCGCCGAGTGGGCGGCGCTACGAATTCCCGTCGTCAAGGACGGCTCCATCCGCTTGTGTGGCAATTTTAGAACGACAGTCAACACAGCATGCCACACGGAGCAATATCCGCTGCCAAAGATAAGGGACATATTTGCGAAGCTCAGCGGAAGGGAAGTATTCAGTACAATAGATTTGAAGGATGCATACAACCAGCTACTAATAGATGACGCGACAAAGAAGCTGCTGGGGGTAAACACGCCAAAACGGTTGTATAGCTTCAACCGGCTACAGTTTGGGGTGGCGCCAGCCCCGGCGGTTTTTCAGAAGCGAATGGAAGCACTGTAGCAAGGTCTACCGGGTGTGTACTCAGACGATGTGGTGGTCGCCGAGAAAAGAGGAAATTCTGACACGTTGCGCAAGGTGTTCCAGTGGTTCAGGGAAGCCTGTGTTCAACTTCACCCGTTCAAATTCAGATTCCGTCAGTCGGAGGTGGAATTCCTTGGTCACCGCATTAGCGCAAAAGGCGGAACATCGGCGGTCCCAAGACATCGGAAAAGGCGGTCCCAAGACGGAAAACATCGACGCGCTCTAAAGAATGCCCCAACCTACGTGTGTAACGGAACTTCGCGCGCTACTAGGTCTCGTTACGTATTACAACGCATTCTTGGGGAACTTGGCTACAGTGCTTGCGCCGTTATATAAGTTATTAAGAAGAACAGGCCTTGGAAATGGGAAGCTAAGCAAGAAAATGCATATGAGGCAGTGAAGCGATTGATAAAGGAGGCGCAGATTTTAACCCACTATGACCCAACTAAACCACTCATCTTGGAAACGGACGCATCCTCATGCGGTATCGGGGCCGTCTCGTACCAGGAAGTCGACGGCGTAAACCAAGCAATCGGGTTTCCATCTCGCACCCTCTCTTCAGCCGAGCAAAATTATGCTCAGATTGAGCGCGAAGCCTTAGCGTTGGTATTCGGCGTGACGAAGATTCGCAAATATTTGCTGGGAAACCAATTTACATTGGTCACAGATCACAAGCAGCTGATGTGTCTTTTTAGTCCCGATAAACCAATATCACCCTTGGCAGCAGCAAGGATACAGCGTTGGGCACTTGTACTCGGTGGTTACAAGTATTCCATTGAGTACAAACCGGGAAAGGACATAATTGTGGCCGACGCATTGAGCCGTCGTCCCGTGCAAGCGCAATATGATGGCAAGAGAGTGAAGTCAATGTTGAAAGATGAACGGGAGTACGTGCTGCTAATAGACCATCTGAACACAGGGGTGGTGTCATCGCACGATTTGTCCGAAATGACGGCACGTGATGGAACGCTCATGGAGGTTATGCGTTATGTTCAGGAAAGCTAGCCAAGGAAATTGCTGGCAACACAAGGAGCATTACGACCTATGTTCCAATAAGAAAGACGAGCTAACATGCAGCCATGGTATTGCTTATTGGGGCCATCGGGCCGCGATACCCGCCACAGCTCGGAAGTCAATGCTGCAGCTGCTGCACGATACCCATCAAGGCATGTCGGCGATGAAAAATCTGGCACGGGCACTTTTCTGGTATCCCGGACTTGACAAGAACATCCAGAATATCGCACACGCATGTGCAGTGTGCCAGCAAAACTGCAGTATGCAACGCGCGCAAGAGCCGGTTCCGTGGCCGGACACATTTGAGCGATGGTCTAGAATCCACGTTGATTTCGCAGGACCAGTCAAAGGGCGACTGTTGATGATTGTAGTGGATTCGCATACCAAATGGATCGAGGTTGTTCCGCTTAAAGTAACCAGCGCGCATAACACTCTTGAAGGGTTGCGCGGCATTTTCAGCAGATTTGGGTTGCCACGAACAGTTGTCTCCGACAACGGGGCCCAGTTTACAAGTAGACATTTCCGCCAATTCATGGAAGACAATCGCACAGTACACCTACGACATCCTCCATATCATCCGCAATCCAACGGGCTGGCAGAAAGGGCAGTAGGCACTGTTAAAGACGTCCTGCGCAAAAACGTGCACGGTACTCTTGAAAGGCGCCTGGCCCGATGGCTACTGCGTTATCGGCGCACCCCACTCCAAAACGGAAAGACACCGGGCTTCTTGTTTTCGAACCACGCACTTTGTTGGATAATGTGGTGTCGCGACCTTTTTCTGTTGCAGGAGCACTACTGCGCAGACACTCGCCGGACAACCGGTCTGGTGCAAGGACTATAGGGTAGGTGCCAGCTGGAGACCCGGAGTGATACAGAGTACCAGGGGCGCCCGCCTGAGCACGGTCAAGACGGAGGATGGGGAACTATGTGAGCGTCATTGTAACATAGCCGCGGCCGTGAGGCCATGGCAGGAACGGAACGTACGTACACGCCTGGGAACGAGACAGGTAAAAACCAGCGTTTATTGTCAATAGTAGGGTGGTTATATAGTAATCCAGGAGAGAGGGAAAGGAAAGGGGACATAGCAAGTTAGAAAGAAAACTTCATGCTTGCGCGCGCAGTGTGTAGCCCGCACTATGACACAGCGGCCGATACAACACTTCTTCCTCCTAAAATCGGTCAACTGGTCTCCTCGTCCTCGTGGAGCGTCGTAGGACTTGAGCGTGTTCATTGGCCCTACTGCTCCGGGTGACGGAAGTGCCGGGAAGGCGCCGTCAGCATAATGATTCCCAACTGCAGGCGGCAAAGCAGATGCTTCCAGTCTCGTATGGAGCTGTGGCGACGATTCCTCCGGCCTGAACGTAGCGCCGTCCGGGCGCGCGTCCTCCGCAGTGTCGGGTGACTGTGTTTCTGCAGGCCGACGGCGTACCTGGTTTACGTGGCGCCGGACAATTGCTCCAGGTGTGTCTACTGTCACTATTCGGGTCCCAGATGTAGATGTCACATGTACTGGTATCTATTTGCTTCCTGCCCCTTGTTGCAAACGTGCACACGGCTCTGTATTTGGGACAGCCATTCCTGGTTATCAAACGGTGCGTCTCCACTACACTTCGGGAAACACGTATCCAGGCGCGATACAATCTGGTATCCAAGAAGCATCTCTGATGGCGACTTCCCGCTCTTCTGGGGCGTCCTTCTGTAGTTGAGGAGTAGCCGCATTAGTTTTCGTGCTTCAATTTTCCTTTCTTCAACTTCCGACGACCATCTTTGACAGTTCGAACAGCTCTTTCGCCAGCCCCATTATATTGCGGGCGGAAGGGGGCGGTCCTAACGTGCGACATGTTGTTGTTCTCGACAAATGTTTCAAATTCACGACTAGTGAATTGTGTTCCGTTATCGGAAACTATCGTTCTGGGCAAGCCAAATCTGCTGAATATGTCCCGCATACAGTGGATTGTAGCTGTCGTGGCAGCTTGCTTCAGAGGAAGCGCTTCTATCCACTTGGTGTGCGAATCGATTAGCACGAGCACCATCTTGCCTTCTTTCGGTCCGGCAAAATCCACATGGACGCGCGACCACTTCTCAAACGTTTGTGGCCAGCTTGCTGGTGGAGCGGCTGGCGGCATGGGAATACTTTCGATGCAATTCTTGTACTGAGCCGACATTTCCTCAATCTCTCGGTCTATGCCTGGCCACTAAAACAACGATCGCGCAATCGACTTCATCGGCGTAGGCCCTTGGTGGGGTTTCATGCAGCAGCTGTAGCAATTGTTTGAGAAGAGCGGTAGGCATAACCACTCGATGGCCCCAAAAAATAACCTATGTGTCAGGGACAACTCCATTCGACGGTCAAAAAATACCGCCAGGCACGGCTCAAGGCCTTTCAAGCTTCTAGGCTAACCATGTAGCCCGTAATGCTTGACGCGATCTACTGTCGAGTCGACGGCTGTAAGTTCCTTCAGCTCTAGTGTCGTGACTGTGCCTTCCTCCATGATTTCCAAAGAAGAAACGCACTCTTGCGGCTCCATACTTGGACCGGGTGATTGCAGCGGAAGCCTGCTGAGGGCGTCCGAGTTCAGAGTTGCCTTCCGGGAGTGTACTGCCCTCCAAGATAGAGGGCCCAACGCTGAATGCGGGCTGCAGCCATAAATGGTGTTGGGCGGTCGGGCCTTAGGTCGGGCCTGAGGAGAGGCTGGTGGCCTGTAACCAAGGTGAATTCACGGCCCAGATAGTCTCGGAATCTCATGACCCCCAAAACGAGTGAAAGCGCCTCACGCCCCAGCTGTGAGTAATTTCGTTCGGCTTTCGTGAGAGTCTTTGAACGGAATCCGATTGGTCTGTGGACGCTGCCTACTGTGTGAAACAGTACTGCGCCAATGCCGTGTGGGGAAGCGTCGCACTCGTTTCAGCTCCCTTAACGGGTCAAAATGGGCAAGCACTTCGGCATCCTTGTGACACTGTTTGGCCTTGGCGAACGCATTTTCCTGGGGATGGTTCCACGGCCATCGCGCATTCTTTTCTATTAACTGATACAATGGGGACCACACGCTTGACATGTTCGGCAAAAACGTTGAATAAGATGTTAGCAACGCAGCTCGCTCACGTTACGAGGGCTCAGTGCTTTCATGATAGCTTCCACATTCTTTTCCGTCGGTTGAAGACCGATACGATCGATACGATGTCCCATATAAGTAACCGATAGCTGGCTGAACTTGCATTTGTCGTATCGCAGCTTTACGCTGTGCTCTCGAAACTACTGCAACACTGTTTTCAGCCGACTTCCGTTGTCTGCCGCTTTTTCAGACACAAGCACATCATCTAAGTATACCTGAACTCCAGGGAGGCCCGCTAGAATGGTATCCATCTTCCTTTGAAATATAGAAGGAGCAGAGGAAATGCCGAATGGCAGCCTGTTGTAACAGAATAGGCCTTGGTGCGTAGCAATGACGCACAGCTTGCGTGAAGCTTCGTCTAGTGGCACCTGGTTGTAGGCATCTTTCAAGTCGAGTGTGCTAAAAACTTCACCAGCACTTAAAGACGCGAACATGTCTTCAATCACCGAAAGGGGATACTGCTCAAGTGCACAAGCATGATTCAAGGTGGCCTTAAAATCCCCGCAAATCTGGACTGTGCCATCTTTTTTAAGCACTGGTACTATGGGGGTCGCCCAGTCCCAATATCTCATGGGCGATATTATGGCTAGCGACACTCGCCGATCCAACTCTTTCGCCACCTTTTCGCGGAGCGCGTACGGAAGCGGTCTCGCCCTGCAAAACTTGCTTTCCGCACCGTCCTTGAGCAGCAAGCTGGCTGGGGCTCCCTTTATCAGGCCCAATTCCTCCGAGAAGACATCTTCGTAGTTACTGCGGAAGGCGTTGATGTGCTTGATGGCTTCTCCCGTCACCGGCACTTCTCTTTTACTGACTTGCAGTACTGGAACTCCAGCCCTATCTAGCAGGGTTAACAGGTCTCGACCGCACAGGCTTGTCCGGTGCAGTCTAGTACTATGAGAGGGCATTCAACTGACATACCTTGGTGCACAACAGCTAGCTGAAGCTGGCCTAACACAGTTAGCCTTCCAGCGTAGCACAAAAGTTTCAGATGTGAAGGCTTCAAATTGGGCCAGTGTATCCAATGCTTATCGAAAACTTGTCGCGCTATAACGCATACTGGTGATCCGGTGTCTACTTCCATTGCCAGTTCTACGCCGCCCTAATTGAATGTGCGGCGAATTGGCGGCTCGAGACACTTCGATTGCGTCTACAGCAAAGACCATATATGAGCACTTTCATAGCAATCTTCCGATGTGGTTTCTTAGACTGTTAATGTTTTTGGCCATGAGGCGCAGGTGCAGCAGCCCCAAGTTGCTTATCGCGGCGAGTGGGACAGATTTTTGCGAGATGTCCACGTTGACTACAGTGATAACAGGGCACTTTGGTTCAGCTGCAACTGTTATCGTCAAGTTTCAAGCTTCCACATCTACCGCATTACCGACACGCTGCACTTTCGGCGCTTTCTCTCGTTTTTGGCCGGCGTCGCGCTTGCACTTTCAATAGTGGTGTTACTTCTGACGAAATTTTTAGCGCATCGTTTTCCGCGGCTTCAGCAGCTATTGCTGTCGCTTCAGCTTCTTCTAGCGTTAGCTCTTTCTTTGCCAAGAGTTGTTTCCGTACTGCACTTGAGCGTACACCACAGACAATCCTCTCTCGGATAATCCTGTCAAGGCAACTGCCGAAGTTGCAGTTGGCTCCGATGCGGCGGATTTCTACGAGGAAAGCCTGAATAGATTCTCCTTCCAGTTGGCAACGACTAAAGAATTTGTAGTTCCTTCCGTTTAGGGTCACAGTATTCATTCAAGGCTTTGATAACTTCGTCATAACTCAGAGCTTGGCGCGCGTGGAGCCACCCTTTCGGGAAGGATTTGAATAGTCTGCGTGCTCAGTGCAGCCACAAGTCATCTCTTCTTACTTCGCTCAACGATGTCATTTGCTCCGAAATACGCCTCCACTTTGATCAAGTACGGCTTCCATTTATCTGTGCTTTCGTCGAAGCTCGGAAGCATCTGGAAAGCCATGGAAATCGCTGGTACGGCTGTCTTCAGGTCCGGAGTGTCTGTATCTGCCTTGACGGCGTGGGTGCCGTTTTGACTTGTCGCCACTATACCGTAGCCGGGCCGTTAGGCCACGGCAGGAACGGAACGTACAGGCGCTCTCAGAATAATTCGGAACGCAACACACGCGGCCGCTCGCCGACGGAGCGCGCCCGTGGAAAAAGTAGTACCATGGTCTGCGCGTGCGCGGTCTCCCTAGCGAGCAGGGTTGGCTCCCTAGTGCATCTAGTTTGGGTTGCGTTGCTCCAAAACGGTAGCCCTAGGTGCCCCTTAACGTTTTGTCAAGGGGGCTGGGCCGATGGTGTCCGTGACAAGCTGTGTCTGCGCATGCACGCGCGTTGGAGCATAAGCGCTCGTGTCTGCATGGTCGGGTGCTTGGGCGCCTTTGTTTTTCACTTTTCATGCGGGCCGTGTTTATCATTTGCTCAAAATATTTATGGTAGGTGACAGTGACTAGCGCTGGCAAAGGGCGGCGTTTGCGTCTGATGCAACCGTGATGATATCGGCGGCTCGATTGATAAAGAGATACGAACATATTTAAACAATGACAGTTACGCGAATTCCGCCCTATTACAATCGAGGCAACATGCCGAAAAAAGTGCCGATGAATGTGCGGAGAAATATAATTAAGCTCAGTTCACAAGATATACCTCAACGTGAGATATGCCGCCTCACAGGAAAGTCTATAAGTGCGGTCAACCGAATAATCCAAGCATACAGGGATGAAGATGGCCGACTCAAAGATGCAGCACGATCGGGACGACACCGATGCATGTTGCAAGAGTCCGACCTTCTGATTGTGGCTGCAGCCGTTGCCGATCCTTTTTAGAGCACCCGCCAGATCAAGACAGCCCTCAACCTACAAGCCAGTGAGGAAACAATTAGAAGGCCCATGCGAGAGGCTAATCTTCGTGGATTTGTCGCGGCATAAAAGCCACACATTACGGAGTGCCAAAAACGCCGGCGCCTTGAGTTTGGCAGGGCATATGAGCGCTGGACGACTGTGAAGAATGGAAGGAAGTCATATTCTCAGATGAATCGACATTTCATCTAGATGGGATTAAGAGCGCCGGGTATGGAGACCATACAACTGCAGGTATTTTCCTTTTCATTCTGACCTTTTAAGCACAAATTCTTCGGACGCGCAAGAGGTCTTTCATCTGAAAAGACCATTATCCATTGCCTCCTTTTCGTGTAGATATGAGCCTGAGTATGTTTCCGAGATCTACAACAGCGGCCACTCTGCCCTCAACGTTTGGGGAGCAATTAGCAAAGAGGGCCTCGGTCCGATAATCCGGCTGTCCCCATTGTTCACAGTTGAAGTTTACAGCGAAATTCAGGACTTCCACCTTTTGCCATACGCTCTTGACGGGCCATTTAAAGATGGCTGCTACTTGTTCCAACAAGACCTGAGCCGGTGCACATGGCCAGAGCTGTGGAAAAACTTCTTAAAAATGTGGTGTTCGCGTTCTTTACTTGCCTCCAAAAGGTGCAGACTTCAATGTTATGAAAGTGTGGGGCACGATGAAGGAAAGTTTATCCAAGCTGAATCTTGGAGGGGCAAGTGCCGACGAGCTCTGGCTCGCCATAACGCGCGAGTGGAAGGGCTTTGGTGAGAGGAGGGACTTCGTAGATGCGTTCTGCGAGTCAATTCCACGCTGCCTACAAGCTGCGCTTCGCGTGGACATCGCGAGATGTTGATAGCAGAACATGACAAGCGCTTTAGACGAAACAAAGTTACGTTTCGATTCTTCTTGTTTTCTGTGGAAAAAATGAACCCAGTGTTCTTCCTGTTATTTATATTTACTATATTCTCCTTACTATATTTTTTTCATTCAGCTCACACAGCCTACCCTTGATTACCATTGTATATCCCCTCTGAGCAAAAGAAAATGAGTATGAAAATGAATATCTACACCAACAAACGCCGACACGCGATCAATACGTAGGACTACTCGCTTCCAATGATCCAGTTTCCGTGATTGATTGGCGCACAATATATGCAAACCACGTAATGTGGTGCGCCAATAAATGACTGGAGTCGTGAAGAGTTCATTAAAGTGCCCTTCGAATGGATGGATGGATGGATAAAACTTTACTGGATCTATTTAAATGTGGTTGGGCCCCTAGACGTCCGGGAGCCCCCTGGCGGACATCTCTAGGCAAGCACGGTCCACCAGCGAGAGCTGGTCATGCGAGCAAGTGGCCCGAAGAGCGGCTTCCCACGAGGAAAAGGAATGAGGTGGCCTCCTGTGCATGAAACTGGCCTTGAGGAACGTGCCGCGTTATTTCATTTTGTAAACTCTTTTATTGCCACTATCCCAGACACACCATTTAAGAGGGGTCATGTATAAGTGGAAATTGTCCTCGTTTTACGAAACCATTAGTACCACGGAGCGGGAGATAATTTATTAAGAACTGATACTTCGCAGGCCATGCTAACAGGGTTGAAAAAATAGGGCAGCGAGGTCGTTGTAGCCAAGCCGCCTCACTAGCACGTAATCACGCAAAGCATTGCTATTATCTCCCACACGGGATGCAGACCATGGCGAGAATACGCTGCACGGCGTCCACAAGCCTTTATTTATAGATTATAGTGCATGCTGCGCTACAGACATTCATTCGCCCAGCCCCCCCTGCACAATGCTAAAGGGCACCTAGCGCTACCTTTTTGGAGCAAGACAACGCCAATCTAGAAACACTAGGGAGCGAAACTTGCTCGCTAGGGAGACTGCGCATGCGCAGACCTTGCCTGTATTTATCCGCCGGCGCGCTCCGCCGACGAGCAGCTGCGTGTCCGAGGTTCCGAATTATTCTGGGGGCACCTGTACGTACACGCCTGGGAACGAGACAGGTAAAAACCAGCGTTTATTGTCAACAGTAGGGTGGTTATATAGTAATCTAGGAGAGAGAGGGAATGGAAAGGGGACATAGCTAGTTAGAAAGAGAACTTCACGCTTGCGCAGTGTGTAGCCCGCACTATGACACAGCGGCCAATAGAAGTGATGAAGATCAGCTACGACACCGCGCGGAGGCTCAGCAATTAACATCATTGGACGAGGAAGGCCCTGAAAAAAAACGGAGGGTTCGCCCCACCAAACGAAGATGCGGACCCTCTGGCGGGCTTTTCGGTTACCCGCCCCAATTCCTCGGCTAGCGAAGAGGACGAAACGGGAGCTGCCAACACTGGAGTCCCGGAAGAGCACGACACGGGTACTGCCAATTCTGGACCCCTGGTAGTTCGAATTCGCCGATCAAAGCGGCGTCGCAAGGCGCTAGACCGTTTCTAGAGCTCCTCCTAAGGGGAAGGAATTGATGTGGTTTCAGCAATCCACGCACGCCACGAGCGCATGCGTCAATGCCTGAGTGACATGACGTCACGCCAGAGTTGACTACTTAAACGACTAACTCAATAAACGTACGTTCATGCCTGTCCCTGCGCCCATTATTTCAGAAATATGAATGAAAAAGAGATGCATAGATCAGTAAATATCTTTGAATATGAGCTATTTCTATCAACTGATAGCAAGCTCATCGGTATCATGCCTGCATTATGTCACAACTAAGATTCTCTCTCAGCAGCTGGGAAGTCAACCTCAACTGTCCTGACATACTCTCTGGCCGTACACAACATCTCAGTGTTGGGTTTCACTCCTTTAAAGGGTTTGCTTTGGTTTCGATGAGGGACGCCTGTATCTCGGCGTCGCCAACACTTTGTTTTTTGAGCTCAAGCTCCTTCAAAGATGCGGCGGCACGATTCCTTTCCCATCAAATCTTCAGTGCGTCGATCCTTTCTGTTCCCATGATCCTTCTGCCACGCGTTCAGCCCACGGATCATTTGAAGCATCCTCTCGGTCAGTTATACAGTCAACGTCCAATTTTTCGGAATCCCTGGGGGCAGCAAAAACATCCTAAAAATCGGACAATCCGAAAAAACTTAATGCATGTCTTCACCTTCCCTTAAGGGCTAGAATTGCCACAGGAACGTGCGAAAAAGCTCTTAATACCTGCCAATACATTTATAAGACATATCGGTGCTCGTAATGTGACAGGAGACAGGTGTGCACACGTGTATAATTAAAGAATACATACTGTGTCCCGTGACAATTGCCCCTTCGCACGCTTATTATGCTTCGCCGCGCAACACTGCTTTTCCGAGGCAAAACTAACTTGCGGAGGCTGGCATTACGCAACGCGCTGTTCTCTGCGAGCTTCGAAGCCAATCGCGACCATTACAAAGGAGGAGTGAGTGCCATTCCTGACAGCGGCTATTTCGTCCAAAGAAAAAATCGGCACCACACGGCAAAAAGCCTAATAGCGAACGTAGAAGCAACTAGGCCTAACGTTGCCGCAGTGGTGGCTACGGCTGCCAGTGTATCTGCGTGCGAGTGCCGGTTAGAGGCAGCGAGATAATCAAAATGGCGGAGGTAGTGGCTTTGGTTAATGCCATTTCAGACCTGCAGTCTGGGTAACATACATTGACTATATGTAGTACGTGGCGGTGCCTCAAAGCCGTGCGAATTATCCGGCATGTCCTAAAGATCGGGCGTCTGGAAAATCGGTCGTTAACTACTCTGGCAATAATTCGTGCCATTGGCACGGCGTCAAGGACGATTAATTGCGATTCCTCTGCTACTGCGGCATGCATTAGCATGACTTTCGTTCCCTTTCAATAAAGTACAGCTAATTTTCCCTAATAGAAGCACAAATTCTCTGAGTATTTCCACACTATTCAAATTCCCTGAGAATTCTTCCAGGTTGGTAGACACCTTGTTGTTTCAAACCGTAAGGCACCATTTAGTCAGGAAAATAATCTGCATGTACAATGAAGGTAATTATAACACTAATAATAATGATCTGAGCGCTTTCCTTGCTACGTTGGACAGCTTATGCTCTGCGTGCTACACTAAAGAAAACTCCACCATATTTGAGGACAAACTAGGATGCCTCGTTGATAAGTTCATACGCAGAATAACGTTCGGCGTAAACCGAAACAAGCCATGGCTCACGAAAACACTTAAGCGACTCGAAAACAAAAATAAACGACTCTTCCACCCAGCCAAACTAAATACCCACCTGCCTGGGGAAATATTTTGTCGTCGAAGACGACTCAATATCTGAGAACAATCTGAGACAATCTGAGAACCTTACGGAATGCTAAATTCACGTTCTTCCACGATGAACTAGCTAAAATGCTTACGCACAGCCTTCGTGGATTTTGGCCAATATTAAACCCTCAGCAGGCGCGAATGATCAGCGTGTTAAATGCACATGGCGAATTCGTCCGCGGCCGAGAGTGCGCTGACATTTTTACCGCAGCCTTTTTCTCTGTATTTACTAATGAGACTTCAACTCCAGACCTACCGACATCTACTAATTGAGCGTATGTCAGAAATTATGTCCTCGGCAGACAGTGTCACCTCGGTCACTGGCAAAATCAAGCTTTCATCGTCAGCAGTTGTGGATGGTATTAACTCCAAACTTTAAAAAGATATAAAACACGTGTCTGCCACGTACCTAACTTTCTTGTTTTTGCAGTCACTCTCCTCAGGCATCTTGCCATCTGACTGGAACGTGGGCGAGGTCGTTAGTCTTCAAATCAGGAAAAGCGACACCCCAATAAATTATCGTCCGATATCGTTAACTAGTGGCCCCTGCAATACATGGAGCAATGTCATATTTGTTTATTTTATTTTTATGTACCCTCAATACCGAAGTATGAAGCAAGGGAGTGGGTAAAAAATACACACGTAAATAAACAAAGCAGCAAGAAATTGTTAGTTATTACAGCAAATCGGATTAGTTAATTGTATCCTAGAGTGATCATGTCTGATAAAGCCTAACGAAACTATGAGTTGTCCTTGATTGCGACAACTGCGCCGGGAAGGTGGTTCCATTCCTGAGATGTCCTAGGAATAAATGATTCGTTACAGGTTCTGGCGCGGCACTGAATGATTCCAACCTTATGGCTATGGCAATGTGAGAGGAAATGTAGGTAGGAGATGATATTAGATTATCGCGCAGATAAGAATTGTGGAAATATAGTTTATGAAATAAAGCAAGGCGAAAGCACTTACGCCGGGCTGAGAGAGGAGCAAGCAGCAAAGAGTTTTTCGTGGCAGTTACGCTTGATGTGCGGCTGCAATTGCTATGAATGAAACGTGTGGCATTGTTTTGGATTAGTTCAAGTGATTAAATAAGGGTTTCGAGGTGCGGATCCCAGATGAATGAGGCCTACTCCATTTTGCTGCAAATAAGCGTTTTGTATAGGATTAATTTTAATGATGTAGCAGGAGTAGAAAAATTTCGGCGAAGATAACCTAGCATGCGATTAGTATTGTTAATTACGTTGTCAATGTGCAAGGACCAGGAAAGTGACGAGGTTATGTGGACGCCTAGGTATTTATAGCAGGGTATGACCTCTACGGGAGTATCATTAAGGTATTAGTTCGGCGGAGAAATTTTGCTGCGAGTTACACGCATACATTCACATTTAGTTACATTAGGTTGCTTTAACCATACGTCACACCAGTTAGAGATAGCGTTTAAATCGTGTTGTAGGAATTTGTTATCAGATTTGTCTGAGATTTCACGGATAGCACAGTCATCTGCGAAACGGTAAATATTAGAACAAACGTCATTGGGCAAATAATTAATATAAAGTAAGAAGAGGGCCTATAACTGATCCTTGCATATCATAAAATTTTTCCATTCAATCTGCTTTTTTCGCATTAGTTAACATGGATATGAAAAGGGTATTCTTGAGAAAGGCAGCTGGCAATTTTTCTTCACGACTTGCATGTTAACCTTCACAGTAACCTTCAGACTGATGCAATATTCCAGGATTTCGCTAAATAATTTGACACGGTTCCTCATAAAGGTATGCTACTAAAATTGGCTCAGTTAAATTTACACCCCGACGTGATAAAGTGAATTAAAGCGTTCTGGAATAACCGCTCTCAGTTTGTCTTCATTATTGACCATTATTCTAGCAGACTCCCCGCAACATCAGGCGTCCCGCAGGGATGCGCCTTAGGGCCACTTTTCTTAATATATATTGTTACGTTTCGCCTCCGACGTGCGGTATAGCCGTCGCGGATGCAACGGACGCCGGGGCTTCGTTCACAGCGGCAGACATTTTGGCCAGTTCAGCGCTGTCCCAACGCCTCCTCCAAGCGCGTCCAGGCATGTTTCAATGCCACGTGTCTTCGTGTGTGTGCGTGTGTGTGTGTGCATGTTAGTGCCCACGCTTGTCAAAGCGCGGCAGCCGGAGAGAGGAGCTCCCCAACTGTGAACCGAGGAGGCCTGTCCGGCGCCGGCCCGGCGGATGCGTCACTTCTTGTCACAACGTGTCCGGGCGCCGCCGTCACGTGCACCTCTATCGAGGCGTTCCTTCTTGCCCTCGACTCCGAGAGTATAAAAGCAGCTGCCCCCGGGCGCCAAGAAAGAGGCTTCGAATTATTCCGTCGAGTAACGTGCTCTCCCGTCTCTCCACTTCGGTCGACCTGACCGGCCGCTCTTTTACGATGCAAATAATAAACAAGTTGTTCTGTTAGCAGTCGACCCATCCTTTTCCAGGACCTTCGGACGCTTCCAGCTGTGCCCAGGCCGCCAGGCCAACGCTACCCTTGGGGCTTGCGCCCCAGATGCAACAACTGGCTGCCAGCGGTGAGATCGCGACAACGGAGGCCAGCAACGAAGATATGCGGTCGACTGTATGCTGAGCAGCACAACGACCATCCGGGAGCAGTGCAACGAGCCCTGTGTAATGACTGGTTGCCTGCAGATGAACGACTGCGCTGAATTCTTGGCTGCGAGGTTTGGTGAGTGCGGGACTTTCTTCTTCTGAGTTTTGCCAGGCTTTTGTTAGTGTCAGAAACAGAGCTGGTAATTGTGGTTGTCGTTGCTGCCGGGTTAGTTTACGGCAAGACAATAGTAGGCAGTAGAGAAAGCAGCATTCAGAGCAGCCATGGATTAGAAGTCGTTGCGCAAACCGAAATTGCTGGAGCTTGCAAGAGAGTTGGGTCGGGATGTCTCAGACAAACTCAGAAAACCAGAACTGCTAAGGCTATTCTTGAGTTATAAGCTGAGGATCACGAGCTGTCGTAATGCCTTGAGACCATTGAGGAGAGGGAGACGGCAAAAAGACAGGAGCGCGAACGTAAAGAGCAAAAAGAGAAAAACGAGCGCGAACGTAAAGAGCAAAGAGAGAAAGAAAAAAGGAGCGCGACCGTCAACACGCTTTGGAAATGAAGCGTCTCGAGGTAGAGATGGAACGCGCTCGTAATGGAAGTCAGGCACACGGTGCAGGCGAACGAGTATCGCTCAAAATGACTGACCTGATGCGGCCGTTTAAGCTTGGAGAGGACACTGGTTTGTTCCTGGTTAACTTTGAGCGAACGTGCGAGAAGCAGGGGTTCTCTCGGGAAACGTGGCCACAGCGCTTGCTCACTTTGTTACCTGGCGAGGCGGCCGACCTAGTCGCTCGCTTGAAGGGAGAGGAGGCAGAGTATTTCGACCAAGTGAAATCGAGTCTGCTAAAAAAGCACAGGCTGTCAGCGGAGGCGTTCCATCGGAAGTTTCGGGAAAATGAAAAAGGCAGAAGTGAGTCATATACAGAGTTTGCCTACAGGCTTATGTCAAACATGCAGGAGTGGCTCAAAGAAGAGAAAGCGTTTGGTGACCACGAGAAAGTTCTGCAGTGTTTCGGGCTGGAACAGTTTTATAGTCGGATATCTGAGAACGTGCGGAACTGGGCCTTGGATAGGCCAGACGTTAGTACGGTGGCTGAAGCCGCCGAGCAAGCCGAGGAGTTTGTGACGCGTCGGGCTCGCGGAGCTAAGGACGGTCAAAAGGGTGAATTTGGCTCCAAGTTTGAGAGGCCGAAGTTCATGTTCATGAGAGTAAGGGGGGACACACGTAGTGCGGATGCGAGTGAAATCAGTCCGACCGAACGTAAGGAGACGGCGGCAGCCGAAGCCGAATGCAGAAAGCGGTTCGAGACGAGGCAAGCGCGCGTGTGTTATACGTGCCAGAAGCCGGGTCACCTTTCGGCGCAGCGTCCAGAAACAAAAACAAAAGTCGTGTTTTTGTCATTATGCAGCAATGACGAGAACATGAAGCTTCTTGAGCCTTACATGCGAGACCTCCTCGAGAACGGGAAAGAGTGCCGAGCGCTTCGTGATTCCGCAGCTACAATGGATGTAGTTCACCCCTCTTACGTAGAAGCCGGTATGTTCACGGGCGAGTGCGCATGGATCAAGCAAGCCGCGGAAGCTCATAGCGTGTGTCTGCCCGTAGCGAAAGTGCTCATTGAAGGACCTTTCGGAGCACTTGAGACGGAGGCCGCAGTGTCATCTATGCTGCCCCCCCCCAGTACCCGTACCTATTTTCGAACAGGTCCGATCACCTCCTGCACGAGAAGGGGCTTTTGTTTGGTGAGGCTAGCGTTCAGGCCTTAAACCAGATCGAGAGTTCGGGAGCTCGCTGCAAAGGCGGTAGCTGCGGGGCCGACGTTGTCGAACAATGAGAAAGGGACGGAGGCGCAGCAAGCTGATATTCAGAGCACGTCCGAACTGAATAAAATTGTGCCTGTAGCGTTGAAGGCACCAGATACTGGAGAGGAAACGCCCGACACGGGAAAGTTAGAAGAGCTATCTACTGATTTGCTCATCGCGCCTACGTCAGACGGACTGGATAGGTTGCTAAAAGTCAGCCGGTCGGCTTTGATAGCCGAGCAAAAGAAGGATGGTAGCCTAGAAAACATACGCTGCAATGTCAAAGAAGGTATCGCCAGGAAAACTGCGCGTTTTGTGGAAAGAGGTGGAGTCCTGTACCGGAAGTATCTAGACCGCCGAGGAGTGGAGTTCGATCAGCTGATCCTGCCTCAATGCTATCGTCAGGATCTGTTGCGCTTGTCACACGGGGGTTCGTGGTCCGGACACCTAGGAGTTAAGAAAACTAAGGACCGTCTCTTGCAAGAGTACTATTGGCCAGGTTGTTTTCGTGACGCAGAACACTTTGTGAGGAAATGTGACACCTGTCAGCGGGTGAGCAAACCAGGGGACAAATCGAGGGCGCCGTTGAAGTTGGTACCTATCATTACGGGGCCTTTTAGACGGCTCGTTATTGATACAGTGGGACCTCTGCCGGTAACAACCACGGGGTACAGACACATTTTGACTGTGATCTTCCCAGCGACGAAGTTCCCTGAAGCAGTGCCACTTAAAGAACTCAGCTCAGTTGAGATAGTCAATGCACTAGTGTCCATATTTGCGCGAGTTGGTTTTCCTGCGGAAATCCAGTCAGATCAGGGCACAGTGTTCACTAGCGCTTTGACGACAGCCTTTGTCGGAAGGTGTGGGGTAAAGCTGTTACACAGCTCAGTGTACCACCCACAGTCGAATTCCGTTGAGAAGCTCCACTCCGTCATGAAGCGCGTGTTGAGAGCATTGTGTTTTGAACAACAAACTGACTGGGAGCTGTGTCTGCCTGGGGTGATGTTTACATTAAGGACCGCGCCGCATGCGGCTACGGGGTTTTCGCCAGCTGAGCACGGTCGCTCGCTGCGGTCTCCGCTTCGCATGCTTCGAGACTCGTGGGAAGGCAGGGGCGAGGACGCAGTCGTGGTGGAGTACGTGCTTAGGCTCCTCGAACGCTTAAGAAGGGCACAGGAGTTGTCAGGTGAAGCAATGGCAAAGGCCCAGCAGAGGGCCAAGGTTTATTATGATCGGACAGCCAGGGCCCGTCGTTTTGAGGTGGGCGATGAGGTAATAATATTGCGCAGATCGCTAAAAAACAAACTCGACGTGCAGAGGGAGGGCCCAGCACGGGTTGTTCAAAAACTGTCGGACGTTAACTACGTGGTGAGTCTGCCAGGAAAACGGAAAGCACAGCAAGTTTACCACTGTAATCTGCTCAAACCCTATAGACAACGGGAAACAGTGTTGTGTAGGATGGTAAACGTTCCCGAAGAGCTTCCGGTCGAGCTTCCGGGACTAGGCTCTGTGACGAACAGGCAAGACACCGATCAAGTCATTAGTGACTTAATCAGTAAAGCAACGCTGTCGCCTGAGCAGAAAACCGAACTACACCAGCTCTTACAAGAGTTTCAAGGTCAGTTCTCTGAGAGGCCTGGTAGGACTTCTGTCCTTACTCATGAAATAGAACTTACGTCTCCAGAGCCAGTACGATCCCAGGCGTACCGGGTGTCACCCCGCCAGCGCGATATTATGGAGGCTGAGGTAAATAAAATGCTACAGCTCGGCGTTCTTGAGGCTTAATTCCATATCACTAAGGATGAAATTTATCCGATCCGTAACATCCAGGAGCGCCTTGAGAAAGTTAGTAGCGCTCAGTTTATTTCCACCCTAGATCTTGTCAGGGGTTATTGGCAGGTTCCACTTACAGAAGAGGCTAGTAGGTATGCGGCGTTCCTTTCACCAATGGGAACATTCCGTCCTAAAGTTTTGAGTTTCGGTTTGAAGAACGCGCCATACTGCTTTTCAAGCCTCATGGACAAAGTGTTGCGGGGACAGGAAGGATTCGCTTTACCGTATTTAGACGACGTAGCGATATTCTCCGCATCCTGGTCTGAGCATATGGCACACTTGCGGGCAGTGTTAACCCGCCTGCGCGAAGTGGGCTGGACAGTCAAGGCTCCCAAGTGCCAGTTAGCACATGCCGAGGTTGTCTACCTCGGTCCCGTGATTGGACGGGGTCGTCGCCGCCCCTCTGAAATAAAGGTGGCCGCTGTGCGAGACTTCCCGCAACCGCGCACGAAGACCGATATTCGGTCGCTCTTAGGTGTCGCCGGCTACTATCAGAGGTACATCCCCAGGTACTCTGATATCGCGGCTCCCCTAAATGATGCTCTAAGAAAGACAGAGCCCCAAACAGTCGTTTGGGACGAGACAAGGGAAAGAGCTTTTAGCGCCCTAAAGAGCGCCCAAACAAGCCAGCCTGTGCTACGATCGCCAGACTACAGAAAAGGGTTCGTTGTTCAGTGCGATGCTAGTGAGCGAGGCATGGGCGATGTACTGTGCCAACGGGAAAATGGAGAAGTGGAACACCCCGTCCTGTATGCTAGTCATAAGCTGACGAGTCGTGAGTAGGCGTACAGCGCCACCGAGAAAGAGTGTGCGTGTCTCGTGTGGGCCATTCAGAAATTGTCATGCTACCTAGCCGGCTCGAGGTATATCATAGAGACGGATCACTGCCCTCTCCAATGGCTGCAGACCATCTCTTCCAAAAATGGTCGCCTCCTGCGCTGGAGCCTCGCTTTGCAACAATACTCCTTTGAGGTGCGTTACAAAAAGGGGAGTCTCAACGGTAACGCCGATGGCTTAAGTCGAGGCCCCTAACGTAGGTTTCAGCCTGAAAGTTATTTGTTACTGATCTTTTTCTTCCTGAGGCAGGATTTTTAACATACTGTTTTTTTAGTGTTTCAAAGCCATGACGTGCTTTCTAGTGCAATTTTCCAATTTGTGGACGCGTTCTGAGTGCTGCTAGACTACTGTAGGGAACTAGACAGTAGTATAAAAGGGGAAAGAGCCTGGCATGGCATAGTGAGGGTTGTGTCGAGCTTGCTGACTGAGCGGTTGAGTTTCGGCGTAGTAATAACGCTTGCTGGGAACGAGAAAACAAATGGCATCTCTCCCGAAGTCACTTTGCAGTGTCCTGTGTGAACCTGAACGTGAGAACGAGGCCTTCTCTGTGCGCTGCGCTCAAGAAACGCCGAGGGACGACCGACTTCGGTTATGAGCATCATCGAGCGACATCCCTCCGGACAGCAGATGCAGTCCCCTGACCATCGGGATCTCCTTCTCCCGGCGGGGCGGTCTGTTACATTTCGCCTCCGACGTGCGGTATAGCCGGCGCGGGTGCAACGGACGCCGGGGCTTCGCTCACAGCGGCGGACATTTTGGCCAGTTCAGCGCTGTCCCAACGCCTCCTCCAAGCGCGTCCAGGCATGTTTCAATGCCACGTGTCTTCGTGTGTGTGCGTGTGTGTGTGTGCATGTCGGTGCCCACGCTTGTCAAAGCGCGGCAGCCGGGGAGAGGAGCTCCCCAACTGTGACGCGAGGAGCTCTGACCGGCGCCGGCCCGGCGGATGAGTCACTTCTTGTCACAACGTGTCCGGGCGACGCCGTCACGTGCGCCTCTATCGAGGCGTTCCTTCTTGCCCTCGACACTGAGAGTGTAAAAGCAGCTGCCCCCGGACGCCAAGAGAGAGGCTTCGAATTCTTCAGTCGAGTAACGTGCTATCCCGTCTTTCTACTTCGGTCGACCTGACCGGCCGCTCTTTTGCGATGCTATAATAAGCAAGTTGTTCTGTTAGCAGTCGACTCATCCTTTGCCAGGACCTTCGGATGCTTCCAGCTGTGCCCCTGGCCGCCAGGCCAACGCTACCCTTGGGGCTTGCGACGCAGATGCAACAATATTAACGATCTACCATCGTATGTATCATGCAACATTCGTATGTTTGCAGATGACTGTATAATCTACCGCACAGTTACCAACACACATGACCACACATCTATTCAGAACGACCCTAATAACGTACAGTAATGGCGCAAGCGCTGGCTAATGAACCTAAATCCTAACAAATGCAAACTTGTGTCTTTCACTCGCTGCCGGAACCCCCTCCGATTTGCCTATACCGTCGATAATGTTCCGCTAGAATTGGTCCAATCGTTCAAATATCTCGGTGTCACTCTAGCTTGTCATTTGTTCTGGTGCTTGCACACTACTAACATCATTTCAGTTGCTAATGAATCTCTGGGATTTCTTACGAGACATCTACGTCATACTTCAGAAGTGAAATCGGTAGCCTACCAATAATTTGTAAGATCCAAACTTGAGCATGCATCTCCCATCTGGAACCCGCATCAAACTAATTTCATAAATGCACTACAGTCCCTACAAAATCGTGCTACCAAATTTACTCATCGATCATATTCATGATATCAGCATTTCATCGTTGAAAGTGGAATCTGGTTTGGAAACACTCGTTCCGTCAACAGGTTGCCACCCTCTCTCTCTTACGCCTATTTGGTTACAGCTCCCTTATTCATCCACCATACATCGTATCCCCTTCGTGCATATCGCACCGGTCACCCGCTTCAAGTTGCGCGCGCACGTGTCCAGTCCACCACGTTTCAAGCATCATTTCTTTTATTCGAGAACCGACCTACCACACGTCATCGCAGCCATCACAAGGTCATCTGCCTTTATCGAGGGTATTGCAACCCATTGCCGAATATAAGCACCTGTTTCTGAAATTTTGTTTTATTGACCACCGCTTATGTAGTACCCATCCAATAGAGTTTCTAAGGTAATAAAGTGAAGTGAAGAAACCATGGTGGACTCTGCAACTGGAAATAGAGGGGAAAAAACTTAGGGCCCACCGACGCAGGTACTAGAAAACAAGATACCAATTCCAACGAGAAATATACAGAACATATTATTACGAGGCATTTACATTATATCAGCAGTATATCACTGAAAACAAAGAGAGGTCTTGGAAAGAATGCTGTGCAGAAATTAGAATCCTTTCAACTTAGCGTACAAAACTGCAGCAAATAAAATTAAAACTTCAAGTAACCTGAAATTTAAAACTTGAAGCTGATAATATAAGCGTTAGCAACTCATAAGTACACGACAAAATTACGATATACATCTTAGTGAACAGGAGATAAGTAATATTATCCGAAATCTAAAAAAGATTAACAGCACCAGGACCAGACAATATGACTACAACTTTTCTCCTAACACTGCATAGCGAACACAAGCGAACATTTCATTTTATATTGAACACTGAATTTAAACTAAACCACTTTCCAAAGGCATGGGGAAAATCAAGTCATTTTAATTCTCAAGCAGAACAATAAAGAACAAATGGATACAAACAAGTTTAGACCAATAACGATCAATCCTATATTCCGCAAACTATATAAACATTACTATATCAGAATGTATCACCATCTACACTCCAATAAACTCGTTCCAAGTAACCAATATGGATGGAAAGATGACACATCAGCCGTATGCGGACTTAACAAAATTAAAACACAATCGCAAAAGCAAATCGAGACAAATCAAGAGCAGCCATAATCTCTAAAGACATAAAAAACACTTTCGGGAGCATAGAAACATAATCTTAAAAGACCTAAAATATCTTAAAATGCCAAATAACACAATTGAGTTCAAGAGGGTGGAACATTGAGCCAGTTGGTCCGACATGTTTAAACAGGAAAAGAACCGCGACTTCAGACAGGACGTCCTGTCCACTCCTTCGTCACGTCCCGTCTTAAGTGGCGGTTCGTTTCCTCTTAAAACATAATAGGGGAGCAGAAGGAGAACAAGGTGAAATCAGGGGCGAACGTCTCGACAAATGTACTAGTTTTCATCAATAAAGTTTACCACCACCACCACATATGCGTTCCTCGCGACAATATATATACGTGGGGTTCTTCTAAAGGGGAGAGCGGGTAAGGCGGATGCGTGCGGCAACGAGCGAAGGTGTGTTAGCGGCGAGGGTGCCGAATTGAAATAAAGGAGTGCTCTGCACAAGCCCACGGACACAACTGTCTGTCAATCACGTGTCAACGCCCGCATGTCAGTCGGCGTGCACAGCAGCCCTCTATTAGAGAGATTTAGTTTAGGGGACGCAAGCCGTTTGCGTCTTTTAAACTAAAACTCTCTATGACCTGTTTTGCTGGTGGTCGTGGGTGATATGCTGGTGATCGTGTCGCGTCTCTGAAAGAGATGATAGAAGGAGCGGCAGAAACCGCTGCTCCTGAAAAAGAAAATGAAATAAGAAATACTGAAATGCAATAAATAAATAAATGGAAGGGATGAACTGAAAGAATAAGAAGAAAAATAACGCTCAGAAACCGAGAGAGAGAGAAAGAGAAATAGATGCAAATGAGAGAAAGGCACGGAGGTTAACCAGCGTTAAAACCTCCGGTTTGCTACCCTGCGCCAAACTAAACCAAACAAAGTGTTGTTGCCTATAACTTGAAATTTAACATAGCGAATAGTTTCTAAAGCTCCCTTTGAAACGCTTATGCCTATGGGTTGCAATGTCGAACTTATGCATAAGGTATGATTCTCTGCATTTTCGCTCGCGGTCACAACGGATATTTAACTGAAAGATATAGAGTAGAAGTTCATCAAATTTATGACCTGGTTGGTCGAAATGCCCGCCGACGGTTTCGGGAAGCTTTTTAGCTGTGTCCGCGCGATGTTGGTTTAATCTGACGTTCATTGATTATACGATATTGATTATCCGAAATCCATTGTCTCACCGATATATTGTTTCTTACAGAAGGAATATTCAATCATATAAATTACATCCGAACTTATACAAGTGAAGCTAGATTTGGCTTCGTGCGTATAACAATTTGCGGCGCTTTTAATTTGAATCTCACTTATAAGGTGCCTGCAGGTTTTGTACCTGGGGCGACAACATGCTCTTACTGCGGCGGAACGATGTCGGCTGACTTTTTCGTGCACTAACATGTCTTTAATATTTCTGTTGCCGCGATGGTAACCCTTGATACATCCGGGAACGCTTTTCTCAGACGCTCGTTGCTTGATAATATTGGGTGGTATTTTCGCAGGATGTTCATGCTTGGGAGTGCGTTAGCATATTTTGTTATAAAGGCTGGCTGCATGTCAGATTCTGGTGTAGGCTGTTTCTTAGCTAATTCCGACTATCTCTCTAATCTTGACGCGACATCATAAGCTCTATCGAGAGCAACTTGTGGATAGTTTCTTTCCGCTAGCGTTGTTTTAAGGTCATTTAGGTGGCAGATATAAGTGTGGTCTTCGCTGCAGATTCTTCTTGTACGTGTCGCTGGTCTGACGAAAATTCCTTGCTTCCAGTATCCGGGTGATGATGTTCGAGTGTAATTATTGCTGGCCATCCGTAAGCTTTCAGTAATGTGTCGCTCTCACTTTTCCGTTTTCTATGTAAACCGTCGTATCGAGGAAGTTGACCTGGCAGTAAATTTAATACTCGGCTGAAAACGGTTGAAATGGCTAATTCAGTCGGTTACCGCGCTTTTGCCGTGTTCTCGTATTATTATAGTAAAATATTTTTGCGCGCACAATTGACAAGGAACCAGTGAAGGGGGACACACGAGCACTTATTAAGTGTGCAAGTGTGGCGTGTCTTGAACAAAAGAGGGGAGAGTGGTGGGTATGTTTGACAGATGGCGATTTAAGAATTTAGATAGTGACTCAGCAGGTGTCTTGTTATTAGACACAGTATGCCGACCTGGTATTTCTGCTGCAAATAATTCTTCTACCGGTACTTTATGTATTTTGGGAAGACAAAAGCGCCCTGCTTCTTGTTCTTGGGCATCATTAAGCGATATTCCGATTGTGTGACTACTTCCCTGAACGGATGCTCCGCTATTGTGTGTTTCACAGTTTGCTGTAGTCTGAAGTTGGGTCAGAGTCACATTTTCTGTAATCGGTGTGCTTGCACAGTTGTTTGGAGGCCACAATCTTGTACTTTTCTATAGACCAGATTACAATACTGCCTCCTTTGTCTGCAGTATTCCGCGAGTTCTTTAAAGATTTGGTGCTGAGAGGGGGACAAGGATTTAGGCTTCCGGCAATGCCGCGCTGACTCTGGAATTTCCTTTGAGACCAGCTTGATGTATAAATCCAGGTCTGGGCACTATTTGGTTTCCGGTGTCCACGTGCTAGGTGGTCTAAGAGAATCTCTATCTTGTTTACCTATTTCTGGCCAATCGAAAAGGATCTCCTTGATGTGCGTGCATCTTGAAAACTCTAGTATATCTTTGTGGAGTTCGTATTCGTTTACTGCGTTCTTCGCGGGCCAAAACGTTCGACCATGTTTCAGATCCACTTCCTTGGGGGGTCGACTGTGGGATATGTCTACTACGTTGCTGCAGTGCACTGGATGCTCGCTTGTAGGACTATCAGTGGCGTTATGTGCTGTAGGAGCTACTGTAGTTTTCTTGAGTGGATCTGCAGCTGTAATATATTTGCGTTGGTATTGATGTAATCATTTTTCCTTCCTAGTTTTGAAGAATTGTTCAAGTTCTCTTCTTTCCGGTTAAGATCAATTTATGCTAGCGAATCGATGACTAATTATCGTAACTTGTTCCTTGCATTCTTCTTCCAAAATACCAATCAAAGAGAGTGATGCATTTTCTAGGACAGCAGTCCACTTCAATGATAGCCTGGAGGGCAAAGAAGCGAGGGCACATCTCACCTTAATTGGGAGGCCTTTTAGGATTTTCGTTTGTTTAATGCAGCTAGTGTAAGTTTTTAGGTGAAATCTGTAATTTGCTTGTTCAGGAGCGAGTTGCTGGATTAGAAAAAAAAGCGAGATCTGTTGCTGCGTGTGCTATCCGTAGTGCATGGTAGTCATTTCTGTTTGGTTCGGGCAGACCTCCGGGGCCAGACATCTTAAGGTGGTGTCTTTTTAAGCTTAATTTTATTGTCAAGGTCTCCACCGATGTATGTCTGTGTATCTCTCTGTGTATAGGTCTGCTTAGTGTATGTAGCTGTTTCCGTGAAGGCTTCGCAGGTGGTTGTGCGCTTCCGTATGAAAGGGTGTTGTACGGGTTGTGTTGGTTCGGCGTCCACTATCTGCGTAGATGCTTCTTGGGTTCAAGTTTTGCTGGAACGTGCGAGCGAGCTGATGTTGAAAATTTCAGGCGTGTGTTTTTGTGCTGTAGTTAACTGGGGCGCAGGATTTACTGGTGTTGTGGGCTGCATCGAATTAAAAGGTTCCAGAGCCTGTACTGGATGTATTACCTTGACGCCCCAAAAATTGGTGTTTTCGTGGTGGTTTCCAATGTCATTGATAATCATTGAGCGTGAGCTAGGAGTGTGTCTGATTGTTGAGTAAATGGACTTTGATTTTCGCGATCCTGGCAAGCACTGTTGTCAGGGTGAAATAACACAATTGATATTATTACACACCTACTAAGCAGAAGTATAACATATGAATTACGATCCCACAATTTAGAATTCAAAGTATATCAAGGAACGCCACAAGGCTCCCCTTTGGGCACAATCTTCTGAAACGTAATAGTCTCACAAATACTAAACACTCAAGTACCACCTGGGGTTCAAACAGAAGCATTCGTAGACGATATAACGCTAACATTGTCACGTGGTAGTGACGGTGAAGAAAGCGGCAAAATTGGTAATGACGAAACCAGCGTTTTCTTGGGCGAGCTTGTGCCCTCAAAGACAGGCTACACTCAAAGAATGCCGACAGCGATGAACACAGTCGGCGATCGTCGAAAATCTGATCAGCGGGTCAAGCGCGTCGGCTTTTATAATAAACATCAGTCATGGAAGGTTGCAGAGTAATCGCTGGTTGCCGCCTGCCTTCCAGAAAGTTCTACACCATTCGCGTCGCGCATACATGAACTAAGATTACAGAAGTTTCGGTAAGAACAGACAGCGGATGGAACCATCGAGAATATTCGAGAAACTCCGATATATGTGCGCGCTCTGCGATAAGATTTCTTAGGCTGTGAAGCGTGGTCACTCGATAAAGATAAACAAGTACACGTATCAATATTAACAGCTCACAACCGAAGTCAACTCCAGGCAAAAGGTAATCAAGCGCTTAAAGATATATGCAATTAAAGAGAAAGAAATTATGTAAGATTTTCTCAAGAAAAAGATGAATTACTAGTAATTGGAAAGGATATCAAAGTCGACCCTCTGCTTAAAGATTGCACAACTCGAACGTAAGAAGAACAAAAGAAATTAAAATTGTAAGGGCCACCTTTGACAACAATATAACCTTTCAAAGTCACGTCAGAAAAATAAGAGAAGATACAAACAATCACTGTCGGGCTATCTGAATTCTCTAGGAATAGCAGGGGTATGTCACCCAAACAACTAAGATAAATAAACATTAGAGGGATTGAGAGAGCAATAGTATGTGGCTCACCAGTATAGCATTCAAATAAAAGTCACATATTAAGGAAACTAAGAAGCATTCAATGACAACCATTAATTAAAACATGCACACGATACCTTCAAATATCAAACACACTCAATACCATGACTCAGATAGCACCAACTTATTTAATTATTGAAAGAAAGAATGAACTTTACTCTTTTAAAAATGATCAGAAGATATTTACACCAGATGAACAAAATTTCAGAAAGGAAGACGTAGCACCATCTGCAGAGCTATGGCCAATTCTAGCAGCTAAACTTAAATCGTTCAAATACAATAAGGAACCAATACAAGCAGATATATTGTTGCAGGAAGAAAGCAGACCCACGAGTCTAAACTAATGTATATTTACAACTGAGGTTAATGGCGTGCAGGCAACTGCCAGACTTCGTATTCCTCTCGTCCAATGAAACTTCTTCCTTCCCTTCACCGTAACATCACCCTCCCGGCGGAGTAGATCCGTCCCAGTGCAAGTTATAGAGCATCTTTAATGGGGGGGGGGGTCATAGGGCTTCAGCCTGGTGACGTGAACAACATCGCTGCAGACGTTGGGAGGCACTGAAGGCTGACCGACTAGGGCGATCTCGTATGTCACGTCGCACAGTTGGCGTAAGATCTGGTACGGACCAGAATAACGGCAAAGTAGTTTTTCCGACAAGCCTACGTGACGTGAAGGCGTCCAGAGGACAAGGGAACCAGGTGAAAAATGGGAGTCTCGGTGCCGAAGGTCGTAGCGTCGCTTTTGAGAAGCTTGCGAGAATGTGAGGCGATAACGAGCGACTTCTCGGGCCTGGGCGGCTAAGTCAATAGCATCGCGAGCGTAACCAGTGCTGTGTGATTGTACTGCGGAAGGTAGCAAGTATCAAAGGGCAAGGTGGGGTGGCGGCCATACAACAGGTAAAATGATGAAAATCCGGCAGTATCGTGACGGGACGAGTTGTATGCGAAAGTGATGTATGGTAAAGCGACGTCCCAGTCGCGGTGATCGTCCGAAACGTACATGGCGAGCATTTCAGTTAGTGCGCGGTTGAGTCACTCGGTGAGGCCGTTTCTTTGAGGGTGGTAGGCGGTAGCAATCTGGTGTTCTGTAGAACAGGATCGGAGCAGATCATCGACGACTTTCAATAAAAAGTAGCGGCCGCCATCCGTCAGCAACTGGTGAGGGCGCCGTGGTGCAGGATGACGTTGTATAGTAAGAAGTCGGCGACATCTGTAGCGCAGCTGGTTGGTAGCGCTCGTGCGATGGCATACCTCGTGGCACAATCGGTTGCTACAGCAATCCATTTGTTTCCTTTGATGGAAATTGGAAAGGGGCCAAGGAGGTCTAGGCCCACCCAGAAGAAGGGCTCTGTAGGGATATCAATTGGTTGCAGCAAACCAGCGGGAAGCGTGCCAGGCGTCTTCCGGCGCTGACACAGGTCGCACGAAGCGACATAACGGCGCAGGGAGCGATAAATGCCGGGCCAGAAGAAGCGTCGCCGCAGGCGGTCGTATGTACGAGTGATGCCCAGATGTCCAGCAGTAGGAGCGTCGTGAAGTTGCTGGAGCACGACTAGTCGAAGGTGCTTGGGAACGACTAGGAGGAGCTCCGGGCCGTCAGGACGAACGCTACGACGGTATAAAGTTCCATCGCGCAAGGTGAACATCCGTAGGTACGGGTCATTGGGCGAGGAGCTTAGGCGTTCCATAAGTGTTCGAAGGACAGGATCTTTGCGCTGCTCGTCGCCAATATGGATGAAGCCGGAGAGGGATAGATCAATGATGTCCGAGTCTGCATCGGTATCGTCCGGTTGATCCACGGGATTGCGGGAGAAGCAGTCAGCGTCTTTATGCAGGCGCCCTGATTTACACTTAATAGAAGATGTGTATTCTTGTAGACGCAAGGCCCAACGTGCAAGTCGTCTAGTTGGGTCCTTCAAAGAGGAGAGCCAGCAGAGGGCGTGATGATCGGTTACGACGCAGAAGCTCCGACCGAAAAGGGAAATTTCGCGACCGCCCATACGAGCGCGAGACATTCTCTCTCAGTAATGGAGTAATTTCGCTCGGGCATGGAAAGAAGGCGGCTAGCGTAAGCGATGACACGGTCTTGGCCCTGTTGACGCTGAGCGAGGACAGCGCCGACGCCATGACCACTCGCGTCAGTTCGTACTTCAGTGGGCGCAGAAGGGTCAGAGTGCGACGGAATTGGGGAAGTTGTAAGCCGCTCAATGAAGGTAGAGAACGCTTTCTCCTGCAGTGGTCCCCGAGAGAAAGAGACATCTTTCATAGGAAGGTCAGTGAGAGGGTGAGCTATGTCGGCAAAATTTTTCGCAAATCGCAGGACATCGTTTGTGGAACAAGGTACAGGAAAATTTCGCATGGCGTAAACTTTCTGTGGATCAGGTTGGATTCCGGCGGCGTTTACGAGATGGCCTAGCATGTTAATTTCACGGTGACCGAAATGGCACTTGGAGGAGTTTAGCTGAAGGCCAGCCCTGCGAAACACGGAGAGTTTGGTTGTGAGGCGCCGCAGGTGGCTCTCTAAGTTCGGCAAAAACACAATCCCATCGTCGAGGTAACAGAGGCATGTAGACCACTTCAAGGCGCGCAAGAGAGAGTCAATCATGCACTCGAATGTAGCTGGGGCATTGCATAATCCAAAGGGCATGACTTTAAATTGGTAGAGACCGTCCGGTGTGACAAAGGCGGTTTTGTCGCGGTCCATCTCATCGACGCTAATCTGCCAATAACCGGAGCGAAGGTCAAATGATGAAAAGGATCGGGATCCGTGAAAGCAGTCAAGAGCGTCATCAATGCGAGGCAGGGGATAAGCATCCTTCTTTGTTATCCTGTTGAGGTCACGGTAGTCAACGCAGAAGCGCCACGAGTTGTCTTTCTTCTTTACTAAGACGACTGGTGATGCCCACGGGCTACTTGAAGGTTCAATGATGTCCTTGTCCATCATCCTGTCTACCTCTTTTTGTATGATGGCCCTTTCTGTTGTGGAGACACGATATGGCTGCCTATGAATGGGGCTGACGTCAACGGTGTTGATGCGATGCGTGACAACAGATGTCAGGCCAAGTGGACGGTTGTCCAATTCAAAGATGTCCCGATAAGATGACAGGAGGTGACGAAGAGCTGCTGTTTGCCCGGAATGAAGGTCAGGGGCGATCATCTTAGAAACATCGTCCGTAGGCGTCGAATACGGAGGAGTGGGTGACAATGGTCCGTTGGTACTGAGGAAGGATTCAGAAGTCAAAGAAGAAACCTCAAATTCTTCCAAAGGAGTGATATGCGCTATGGCGATATCGTGTGGCGGCACATGCGACGAAAATCCAAAATTGAGGATGGGCATGCGAGTGCAGTTTTCGCGGATCCGGACTAAGGTGCTCGGCAGGGCAATATTGCGCGCCAAAACCACGTCAGTAAGCGGCGACACGACGTACTCGCCATCAGGTACGGGAGGACAGGGCATCAGGAGGGCATTTATAGCCGCTTGTGGAGACAGCCTTGCAAACTCAGCAGAACATAAGCGGTGTGAAGCACAAGTTGTTGTGTCGGCAGGAAGCGTCAGATCCAACTGTACAACACCTGCGGAGCAGTCAATTTGGGCAGAGTGTTTCGAAAGGAAGTCGAAGCCGAGAATTAGGTCGTGCGGACAGTGTTCAAGGACGATAAATAGAACAACGGTATAATGGCCCTCAATGGTCACACGTGCTGTGCACATTCCACGGACAGGTGACGTACTCCCATCGGCGACTCGCAGAGTGCCCAGTACGGCGGCTGTCAGAACCTTCTTGAGCCATCGGCGGAGAGCAGCGCTCATAACTGAAAGCTGCGATCCTGTGTCAACGAGAGATCTAACAGGAACGGCATAAACTTCGATGTCCAGTAGGTTTCCACATGTAGGCAGGGTCAACAGAGGATTTGTGGGCCGGGTCGTAGTTGCAACTTCACCTCCGGGAGCTGCACCGCCTAGTTTCCCGAAGCGAAGCGACCGGTTGCAGAAGGGGACGAAGAGCGGTGAACGAGAGGCGAACGGGACCTACGACCTTGCGGAGACGGGGAGCGGCTAGATCTTGGTGGAGCACTGTCGGCGTTGATGTTCCTAGTCGGCGTATAGGGCGAGAAAGTGCGATTGTCTGGCACTTGGCGGTAGCGACTCGGAGACGACCACCGAGGAGGCGACGACCAGTGGTTGCGGCAATGACGGGCGATGTGTCCAATACCGGAACAATTAAAGCAGATGGGTTTATCATCCGCTGTGCGCCAGTCAGCTGGGTTTCGACGGGGTGGCGGAAAGCTTCGCGTCTGGGAGCGAGCGGCCGGAGAAATCTGGTATGCGTTTGTATGGCGGACCGAGCAGAGAGATGGAATGCCCAAACTTGCTATTTCCTCCCGAACGACCGCTTGTATAAGGGAGATAGCGGGCACGCTTTCCCGAGAGTCGGGACGAACTGGAGCCGGAGCCATGGCCTCAAGCTCACGGCGAACGATGCGCGTGATATCTTCCTGTCCTGTGGGCTGAGCGAACCGCGGCGGGTCTTCGCAAGAAGATGTCGCGGCGGTATTGGGAAATCAGTCGCAAGTTTGAGCGACGCGGCGGCCCTTCGCTTGTTCGAAGCGCCGGCACTCCTTTACAATTGCATCGACCGTGGCACAATCCTTACACATCAGGAGATAGAATGCATCGTCTGCAATACCTTTCAGTATGTGACCAATCTTGCCTGCCTCGGTCATGTTGTCATCAGCCTTGCGACAGAGGGCTAGCACATCTTGTATGTACATGACATAGGATTCTGTGGACGTCTGAGCGCGGCACGCAAGTTCTTTTTTTGCTGCCAGCTGACGACCGACAGGTCTGCAACCATCAAATAAGAATGCTAACATTCCTACCTCACCACATGCAACAAGCAAGCGTATGAATAACACCATTTGTCGCAGGTATAATACATAAATAAAAAGTCAAAATGTTACACGTATAGAAACATAATCCATACCAGTTGAAATTAACAAAAGCCAAATTTTCAAGCCTAATCCTTCACTCCACATAATCTCTAGCTAACCATTATTATGACACACATTAAACCATTAATACACTAGAAAATGTAAAATCACAAACGTACAACTGTACATAAATCAATATATCAAATAAAGCCACTCCACACCTGCCACTCTACCTACTGATCATTTCTAACACCCAACACTGTCCAACTAACCAGGGATGACGGGGCCCTACCAATAAGACTACATTATTCTTCATAATCCTCTACAATAGCCAAAGCCGAGCAAGAAGACTTCACCCGGGAAAGAAGAATCACAAGATTACAGATTAAAATGAGGAGATCAAGAGAACAAATTTCATGTTAGCATCTCATATTTTTAAATATTCCAATAAATCCCGCAAGCCACTGGTCAAGGTTGCCCCCGGGGGGTGGTCTGGCTGATGGTGATACTACATTTATTTTTGATATTTTTCTTCTTTTCCTTTTTCTTATCTCTAATATTTATTTCGCCAATCTGAATTCTCTTATTTCTCAATTGGTATTTGCCTGTTATACTTATATGGTGCAGGCAGAGGCATTAATTTAATAATTTACATGCCTCAAAATAAAAAAGGAACGTTATGATAGGTTGCGTTTATTGGAAGATGAATCGATGAAAAGGATTGCCACACCGACGCCGAGCCAGTCCAAGGACACGCACAGTTCGCCCTCCTCTTCCTCGGTATCGCTCTAGCACAATATAGTTTACTACACCGACAATTTACTACCATGCTAATGTACTTAAACATTTTACAAATTCAAATAATTACTTTTAAGTTTTATGTCACTTTCCTCGCTAATATTATACGCATTACACGTTACATTACATTACATTACAGTTTGGCTTAGTTGGTGTTTACTGCATATCATATTGACCGAAAATAAAGGCGGGGACAGCGTGCACTCCCGCTGTCCCCGTCTTTATTTACGGTCAATATGATATGCAGTTCCCTTGTCGTCTTACTGTTTTATTTTTCTTTCCTATAGTTTTAAATCGGAGATCCCTTTTCAGTTCAGTGCACTTAGTGCCGAGTGCTTGGAAACTGCAGGCCCTGTTATAGGTTATTTGGTCACTGTAATTCTCGATCCGTTGTTTTACATTCACTATGTGTGTATAGGAATCTATATTGCGATGTTTCCACCATTGCGTATTTGCTAACAGTTTTATGTTAGCTGTAGCATGTACTAGATTCATTGTCTTGCATTGCGCTTTCTCTGCCTCTCTTTTTTTTTTGCCGTCACGTAGTTACTTTCAATAAGTTAGAATGTATCTCAGTTTCGTTATCATTTTCTTCCTACTTAATGGCCCCAACGGGCCTTTAGGGTAACTGAATAAAAGATACTGCACTATAGAATGAGATGTCTCGAACATAGCAGTCGTTATCTGCAGCCCATCACGAAGACGTTATTTATGCCAACAACGGATTTTTCAACATTTTCGTAGTAATTCTGTGACGTTCTCTTGTAACACATCAACACAGACAAGGAAAACTCGCTCAGTAATCTGGCTGGAAGAGAGGGCGGTGTTATAAGGCACGAACAGCTTGCGCGCAAGAATGAGGTGAATCTTCATAGAATGGTATCTGGATATCGCGGCAAAACACGGACACAAGTGATGAAGACGAAGACAAGTGCTATAGCGCTTCTCTTCGTTTCTTTTTTTGTAAGTGTTTTGGTGCCCTATCTAGGTACCATTCCATGCGAACGCCTGAGTTATTCAGAAACGGTGCATCATTGTTGCTGCGGTCCAGAGTACGCGCTCCCGTACGGCCAACGAAAAATCGTCTCGGTTTCCGAATGCTTCAACGCCCGAAGCGGTCATAGCTGTGCAGCCATAGCAGTATGGGTGCACAACGTAGGCCAACTTCTGAAGGCGCGCTATATTGATGAAGCAAACAAAAAACGCCGTTTTTTCTACATGACCAAACGCATCAGCGAGGTTGCCTGGTCGGAGGACCGGGGGCGTTCAGCTATGGTTTCTGCCAAACTAACATGCTCCAAGCTACGTTACATCCTACTGCTTGTCTCTTCAATAAAGTAATTGGTTACACATATTGGTTACTAACAAAACTAATCGGAATACATCGAGAGTCAAAGAATTCAAATAAATAAAATAACCACTCAACGACAAAAAATGTTATTCATAACAAGTACAAATTAGAGAAATTCTGAAAAACGTCTTCAAATGCGTAAGCATTGTTTGGCTTTGCTGTTAATTTAGCGTTTGCTTTTGTTTCCTAAATATCATTTGCCCACCCCCGAACATAGGTATGCCCACCTTCAAATGTAAGTTGGCCCACTTCTAAATTTTGTCGGCTCAGGTATTTTCGGGGGGTTTTAGAGCTGTGGGTTCAGCAATGCCTCTGAGCAATGCTCTAAATTCGTTGTGCTGAGATTCACCCCAACTCCATTTTGCGCCTTTGCGGACTAGTTGATTAAGCGGAACCGTGAGCTCTGCGCAGCACGGTATGACAGAACCGTAGAAAGGAAACATTCCCAGAAAACGCTGTATGCTTTTGACGTCGTACCGCCAAGGGTAATCTGCAAGGGCGCGAAGCTTCGTCTCATTATGATGCAGCCGACATCCAAAATAAAGCCGAGCAGATGTACTCTTCAGCACGTTAACTGGACCCTTGGGTTCACGGTAAGTCTCGCTCTCTGCATTTTCTGAAGAACGATACGAAGGTGTTTAAGTGTTCTTCAAGATTGCGAGAAAGATGAAAACACCATCCATATATTCCTTCGCGAATTTTACAGCACTTTATTGAGATCGATATCTATTAGGCGTTGGAAAGAACTAACGAGTTCTTCAAGCCAAATGGCATGGGGACAAATTCTAAGAGACCTTTACAGCGAGTGAATGCTGTTTTGGGGATGTCAGCGGGTTTGATTTCAATTTGCAGAAATCGCCGAGAGCAATCGAGTGAACACCCTTGCACTACCCAGACTTCGTAGAATTGTCTCAATTGAGGGAAAGGGATAAGCATCGCGAACAGTGAAATCATTTAAGCATCGATAGCCTACGCACAACCGAGCTGTACTATCTTCTTTAGGCGCTTGAACGATAGGAGAATCCCTAAGGCTCTAGGACGGTCTCACCATACCGGTGTCAATCATTTCCTGCAGGGAAACATCCACGAGTACAGGAGTGAAGCCGGGCTTTTCCGTGAGCATGGCTGCTGCGATGGCTCCAGCGTGCGCACGAACTGTGGTTTCTGCGCATCCTCGAAAGAGCATTTCTCGACAGTGACAAGAACTTCATTAGAGTGTGCTGAGGAACTCGATTGGGGGGAACCGAAGGCTCCCCGATCAAGTTAGTGGCTCCGCCGACGACGGGGCAGGGAGGTGGTGACTCTCCGCGACGTCGACGGCCCTCTGGAAGGCCTGTAGTTGGTTTGTGAAATCCGAGCTCTTCAGCAAGGCGTGCCACTTGGACTTGTTAGGAAAGTTGGAGCCTACGTTGTACGGCGACAGCCAGAGCATGTGGTCAAAGGAGCAGCACGTGTGACCTCATTTGGAGCACGATTGCGTGATGTTCGGGTCTATCCAACTAAGAGCTCTCGGGGTGAGCTAGGATCTCGTCTGTAAAAGCCTGAAAGTAACAGCCTGAGCCCTGTTCAGTTTCGGGCTGGCGGCAGGGAATTTCCTCCAGCTGTGTCTGTAATGTGACGTAATTTCGTGAAAGGCCGTAAGATTATCTTTGAAGGGGCAATCCTGCGGGAGAGCCGGACCGTTAGCTCGGGCGCGGTTCGTGAACTGACGCGCCAGGCAGTTGGCCTGCTCGTTAGGGTTGCAACCAGCTTGGTTAATTACATCGTTCACGTGCGCCGGGAACCACGCTATGGTATGTATGACCCCCAGTGTCTTCTCGAGTAGCAGTTCGAAAGGATCTGTTGACGATGTCGGCTGCGTGTTTACAAACTAGAGCGGACGAGAAAGCCCTGACCGCCGTGTGCGAGTGGGAGAAAACGGTCGCCGGGCCTTTTGCTGTTTGAAGAGCCAATGCTATCGCGGTTTCCTCCGTCTCGATCGCGTGTTTAGCGTAAATTGATGCGGCGCTGATAAGTGTTCCGCGCGCGTCAACGACCGTGATTGCAAACCTGTCTTCGCTGCCATATTTAGAGGCATCGACGAAGAATGGATCTTCCCCGTAAAGAACGATTCGTCCAAGGATGGTTCTGGCCCGCGCTCTTCTGCGACCTTGGTTATATATTGGGTGGATGTTCCTCGGTACTGGCCCAACCTTTATAGCTTCATAGGCTGATTTAGACAGGGGGTGTCTGTCGAGCGGTGCCTGTATAGGGAGTTCACCAGCTTCATCAAGAAATTTGATTCCCGGCTTAGTTGACGAAAGCCTGGAGATCTGTGCAATAAACTGTGCTTCAATTAATTTGTCTGTGATATTGTGAATTCCGAGTTCAAGTAGTTTTACTGTGCTAGGGGATTGTGGAATACCGAGTATTCTTATGACGCCGGACCTGATGAGCGTGTCGAGTTTGTTTTCAATTTCGCTCCATTTGAGGTACGGTCCCATGTAAGTAATGTGACTGATGAAGAAATCTTGGAAGACCCTGAGTAGGTTGTCCTCCTTGAGACCCCCCCCCCCTTTTGCCTGCGATTCTAGTTATGAGTCAGTATATTTTTCGCCTGCACACCCAGCTTGTTTAGAGCTTCTGCATTACAGCCTTTGGCTATGATTAAAAGTCCTGAAGTTTTGATGGAGTTCACACTCGCAATGGGGTGCCCTTCTCGTGTTGTGATTTCAACTGGCAGCGTTTCCAGAGGCTCGAGGTTCATAACGCCCTGCCTCGACTGTCTGTAGAGGAGGAGTTTGGATTTGGTCGGTGACAGCTTGAAACCCGTGCATGTAAGAAATTCTTCCGTTACATCTATGACCGCCTGGAGAGATTGCTCTAGATCGGCCAGAGATCCCCCCGGGGACCAGTTTGTGGTATCGCCTGCATAGATTGCGCGGCCTATTTTTGGGAGTGCGGCCAGCCTTTCGGAGAGTTTATGCATGGCCATATTAAATAGTAGCGAGAATAGGATCGAGCCCTGAGGGGTTCCGCAGTTGCCCAGTTCGTAAGGGCCGCCCGAGATCGTGTCCAGTCGAAGGAACGCTTTCCTTTTCGATAGGAACGAGAGAGTGAAATTAAAGAAATTCTTCCCTAGGTTGAAATGGGAAATTTCGTTCAAGATGCGTTCCTGAGCCACCTTATCAAGGGCCTTAGCGAGGTCGAGTGCAATGATACCTCGTACGTCCCACGTCTCGTTATTGAATAGATCTTTTCAGGAAGAGCATTGCGTCCTGTGTGAAGATCCCTTTTTAAAACCTCTTAGATAGTGCCTAAATAGTTCGTGGTTTTCTAGGTGTTCGACGATTCGATTGTGTACTGCATGTTCTGCCATTTTGCAAATGCACGATGTTAGAAAGATGGGACGCAGGTTATTTATGTGCGGAGGTTTCCCCGGTTTGGTGATGATCACCACCTTGGCGGTGCGCCATTCCGACGGGACCTGCCCCGAGCTCCACACCTCGTTTATCGCTGCCCTTAGGATTTCGACGGCCTTGTCGTCCAGGTTCCGGAGGAGCTTGTCGCTCCCTTGACCTTGTCGGCCCATGTGGACCGCTTGACGGACTGGGAGCGAGACCGGGATCTCGATCTGGAGGAGCGTTCTCCTTGCCTCGGTTTGGATTCTCTCCTTCTTGAGCGTGAGCGCCCTCCGGATAGAGATCGGGTACCTAGGGAACCTCAGCAGTCATGGAGGCATTGCGGAATCAGGGTGTAGGCGAGCCGTATGTAAAAACACTGAAAGATATCTATAGCGGGTCCACAGCCACTGTAGCCCTCCATAAAGAAAGCAACAAAATCCCAATAAAGAAAGTCGTCAGGCAGGGAGATACGATCTCTCCAATGCTATTTATAGCGTGTTTACACGAGGTATGCAGAGACCTGGATTGGGAAGAATTGGGGATAAGAGTTAATGGAGAATACCTTAGTAACTTGCGATTCGCTGATGATATTGCCTTGCTTGATAACTCAGGGGACGAACTGCAATGCATGCTCACTGACTTGGAGAGACAAAGCCGAAAGGTGGGTCTAAAAATTAATCTGCAGAAAACTAAAGTAATGTTTAACAGTCTCGGAAGCGAACAGCAGTTTACGATAGGTAGCGAGGCACTGGAAGTGGTAAGCGAATACATGTACTTAGGACAGGTAGTGACTGCGGATCCCGATCATGAGACTGAAATAATCAGAAGAATAAGAATGGGCTGGGGTGCGTTTGGCAGGCATTCTCAGATCATGAACAGCAGGTTGCCATTATCCCTCAAGAGAAAAGTATATAACACAGCTGTGTCTTACTAGTACTCACGTACGCGGCAGAAACCTGAAGGCTTACGAAAAGGGTTCTACTGAAATAAAGAACGACGGAACGAGCTATGGAAAGCAGAATGATAGGTGTAACGTTAAGGAATAAGAAAAGGGCAGATCGGGTGAGGGAACAAACGCGAGTTGATGATACCTTAGTTGAAATCAAGAAAAAGAAATGGCGGGGGGGCATGGGCAGGACATGTAATGAGAAGGGAAGATAACCGATGGTCATTAAGGGTTACGGACTGGATTCCAAGGGAAGGGAAACGTAGCAGAGGGCGGCAGAAAGTTAGGTGGGCGGATGAGATTTAAAAGTTTGCACGGACAACATGGCCACAATAAGTACATGACCGGGGCAGTTGGAGAAATATCGGAGAGGCCTTTGTCCTGCAGTAGGCGTAACCAGGCTGATGATGATGATGATGACCTAGGATGGAACCGCTCCGCGCAGCTGGTGCAGCCAACGAGATGTCGCCAATTGCGTCGGTGACGTCATATTCTTCCTCCAGTTGTGCCTTGCTTGCTCTATGTGGGCGTCTTCGGCGTCGTACGATGTATGGGATTTGATAGCGCTTTTTGCACGTTAGGTCCCCGGTGACGTGGGGCCCACCGCACGCCTCGCACTTGGGGGTGCATTGATGTTCTTCTTCGTCGTCCGCTTTTGCTTTTCCGCAACCGCGACATTTACTTCTCTCTCTCTTCCTCGCTGCCGATGCAAACGTCGGCACGGTGGCCTGCGTGGCCGCAAGCATGGGAAACGTCGACTTGGCGTCGGTATAAAGAACATGGCAACAAGGCCGTGCCGCAGATCACGTGGTTGGGCACAGGCATGCCTCTGAATAAAATCACGACTACATGCGAGTTCTTGATCCGTCTGGCTTCTAGTGCCGTGGGATTTCTTTCGTTCCCAATCATGTTTCTAAGCGTGTCTTCATCGTGACAGGGGTCGATGTGCCTTATTACGCCTTTGCACGTATCTTCGGGGGCGGCGACGTAGGCTGAGACTTCGTAAGCACCGTACTTAGTATGGATTTTATTAAGTCTCGCATATGCCCTCGCGTTAGAGGCGTGCGGAGTGGCGATGATTAAAATATTCTTTACCTTGTTTGGGCACACGGTGTATTCCTTCGTTTGATGCTCAGGCAGGGCCGCCGCCATGGCCAGGGCTTGAGCGAGCAGTACTACGTCGGCTTTTGATACGTCGAGGCCTCCCTTTGGGCGCACGATAACCTTGATCTGTTCTTTCGGGAGCTTCGTAAGTCGCGAAGCCACTGTTACTTGCGACAACAGACTTTTAGTCGGTCCCTTGGCAGTGCGGTAGCCAGCCGGCTTGTTCACGGTACCACGTTGACCATCTCGTAATGACGGCCTCTTCGTCTCCTGCTTTTTACGGTTGCTGAGGGCGGTGATCCACCCCGCACCGTTGAGATGTTCCTGGGTTACGTCCATACCTTCCACAGTTACGACTTGAGGCATGGCGTCTTAGGCCTCAGAGCAGAGTTAAAGAGGAACGTCGCCGTGTTGAATTAAGGGGTTTCACGTGTCATAACCACTTTCTGATTGTGAGGCACGAATGAATGAATGAATGAATGAATTTTTGATGTTTAATGGCGCAAAGGCCAGGTATGGCCAAGGAGCGCCAATCTAGTGTTAATGAGTTTGTAGTGGAATAATGGGATCTGTGAAGCTAGTGTGACGTGGCTGTAAAGGGGCCTCAAAGACGTTGCTGCACATGGCATAAGATGTACGCGTTATAAAATTATGGCAATGATTAATGACGTGTACTATGAGCACTAAAATGCATTGGGAGAAATGATGCAAAATACAAAATATGCGAGATGCTAAAATTGTCCAAGAGCACTACCGCCTCGCCAGAGCCCTTGAACCCAAGGGCTGAGAGGCATGTGCTATACGAAACAATTATCACAGCGTTTTCCTCTGGAGATAGGAGGCGCTACGAACGTATGGGGTAGTTACATGTAACACAGCATCTTTCAGGAAACCTAGGACTGCGTTGGTACCAAAGAGCGGTTCTGCGCCGAGTAACATAAGCGGATAAGGGGGATGTTCTGCCGGTATGCTAAGGGAAAGTGTTTCTTTCATATTAGGCTTGCCGACACTCCAGGAGGACGTGGAGGACGGTCAACCTCACCCCGCATCTACCACAAGTTGGAGGCTCATTTCCAGTGAGTAAAAAGTTATGCGTGCCAAATGTGTGTGCGTCGTATTCTTAGACGACAGAATGGGACATCTGTCCGGCGTAATTTTGTTACAGGAAGCCAGAAACCTAATTGTGGCTTTATTACATGCAGCTTATTCTTTGTTTCCAGGTCCCACAAGCGTTGCCAGTAGTTTTGCAAGTTCCTTCTTAAGAAAGGCTTCAGGTTTGTGACAGGAACTGCAGCGGTAGAATTAACAGTGTGCGATGCAATTGATGTGACCATCTGGTCCGCTATAACGTTATCCTGGATGCCCCTATGGCGAGGTACCCAGCATATAATCACATGCTGGTTAGATACACATGCTTTACATAAGACGGAATAGAGTTCAATTATTACAGGATTTTTGTGCTTACAGAACCATATCAAACATTTCACAACACTTAGGGAGTCCGTATATATAACTAATTTTTTGTGTTTTGATTTCCTTATATGCTTCACGGATGACAATATTGCGTAGGCCTCAGCCGTGAAGATATTAGTTTCCGGATGCAGTAAAACGGATCCTGAGAAAGATGGACCGATGGCTGCATAGGACACCCAGTCGCGCGACTTTGATGCGTCTGTGTAGAATTCCGTGCAGGAATGCTTATGCTGGAGTTCCAGGAAATACATTTGGATTTCAATCTCTCGAGCGTGCTTTGTAACTTCCATGAAAGATATATTGCATTGTATCATCTGCCACTCCCAAGGAGGTAGCAGCTTAGCTGGAGGGATTAGGCAATGTCTGAGGAGTGGGACATCGATTTCAGCGCTAAGCTCTCTCACACGCAGTGAAAAGGGCGGTCTTACAGAGGGACGATTGCGAAAGAGAGTAGCCTCTGTTGTATCGTTAACGGTATGAAAACACGGATGTTGAGGACTAGAGCGAACTTTTAGAAAATATGTTTGGTTGATGTATGTTCCCTGCAGATGGAGTGGACACTCATTTGATTCTACATATAGACTTTCAATGGGACTTGTTCTGAAAGCGCCCGTAGCAAGTCGGATTCCTAGATGGTGAACCGGATCTAGCATCTTTAACGCGCTCGGGGCGGCAGAATGATAGATCACGGCACCATAGTCCAATCGTGATCGGATTAGGCTCTTGTGGAGATTCATGAAACATTTCCTGTCACTGCCCCATGTTGTATGGGATAAAATTTTAAGTAAGTTCATTGTTTTGAAGCATTTCACTTTGAGATACTTTATGTGTGGAATAAATGTTAGTTTAAAGTCAAGTATAATGCCTATGAACTTGTGCTCTTTGTTCACAGGGATTTGCTGGCCATACATTTCCATATTGGAATCTGCAATGAGTCCTCTCTTTCTTGTGAAAAGCACACAAGAACTTTTGTAAGGGTTCACTTTAAATCCGTTTTCGTCTACCCATTTAGATACTTTGTTCAAGCCCTGTTGTACTTGCCTCTCATACACTGCAAGGTTGCAGGATTTGAAACTTATTTGTATGTCATCTACGTAAACAGAATAATAAATGACAGGCGGTAATGAAGCCCGAAGCGTACTCATCTTCACGAAAAAGAGCGTGCACCTAAGCACACCTCCTTGAGGTACACCAGTTTATTGTATAAAAGATCGTGACAATACATTGCCGATTTTCACGCGGAAGGTACGTTTGGACAGATAGTTGTCTAGTATGTTTAGCATATTTCCACGAATGCGCATCCACGACAAGTCTCGCAAGATCCCGTATCGCCACGTAGTGTCGTACGTCTTCTCCATATCGAGGAATATCGATAAGAAGAACTGTTTATGTACAAATGCATCGCGGATATTTGCTTCAATGCGTACAAGATGATCAGTTGTGGACCGCCCTTATCTGAAGCCACGCTGATAGGAATCAAGCATATTGTTCAGTTCAAGGAAATGTATTAGTCTACGATTAATCATTTTTTCGAATACCTTACAAAGACAACTTGTAAGCGCTATCGGACGATAACTTGCCGCCAAGGAAGGGTCATTACGCAGCTTCAAGACGGGAACAACAATAGATTCCTTCCATGAGGAGGGAAGGTACCCGGCAGCCCAGATGGAGTTGAAAAGTGCCAGAGGTGTCTTTTTTGTGTCTTCGTGTAAGTTCTTAATCATGTCATAGATGATTCTATCAGCTCCCGGTGCAGAGCTTCTACATGTGCGCAATGCCGCTTTAAGCTCGGCAATATTAAAAGGACGGTTACATGGTTCATCCGGACGGCATTTACGATCAAGTGTCTTAAGTTCAGCTATTTGTTTATACGTCAGGAATGATCTTGTGTAGTCTGTGGAACATGATACATACACGAAGTGTTCGCCCAAAGCGTTGGCCTGGTCTTCCAAGGTAGTTCCTTGGGGGTCAACTAAGGGCAATGGGTGGATGTGCTGCTCCTTTAGCTTTCGTACACCATTCCAAACTTTAGACTCTTGAGTGTAGGGTGTGATGCCCGACAGAAACCTCTCCCAGCTAGCCCTCCTTGCCTGTCTCTGCGTGCGCCTTCCTTGCGATTTGGCCAGTTTAAATTCAATGAGGTTTTCTGCAGTCGGGGAGCAACGCAGCAAACCCCACGCTTTGTTTTGTTTCTTTCGCGCCAGTTTGCACTGGTCATTCCACCAGGGCACCCGTCTTTTACAAGAGAGACCTTGTGCTTTCGGAGTAATCTTTTTAGCTGCCTCGAGTATAAAACTAGTAAAATATGCTACTGCTTCGTCTGTGTTAAAATCAGTGATAAAATCTTGTGATAAATAAGTTGATTCTTTAAAATTATTCCATTCGGCAGAGGCTAGTTTCCACCGGGGGGTTAGTGGGGGGCATTCGTGGTGACCTATTGAATTTAACATTAGGGGAAGTGGTCACTTCCATAGGTATTTTTGAATACATGCCATTGCAAGTCCGGGCAAATTGCTGCAGAGCTAATCGACAGGTCTATTGATGAATATGAATTATGATGGATATTATAATACGTCGGCTCCTTCTGTTCAAGAGGTACGCACCGGAGTTCATAAGAAAATTTTCAATAAAACGGCCTCTCGCGTCACATCGCGAGTCTCCCCACATGGTTTTGTGAGCATTAAAATCGCCTACGAGTATTTAGGGGTCCGGCAGCTGATCAATTAGGTTATATAAATCGCTTTTTCCGAGGTGATAATTAGGCGGTATGTATCAGCAACATACCGTGATCAATTTATTAATAAGAATTGCTCGAATTGACACTGCCTCAAGGGGCGTCAGAAGGGCGACATGGTGACAAGCTACTAACTTGTCCACAACTATTGCTACACCGCCAGACGAGGTATTCGCCTCGTTGCGGTCATTACGGTAGATGGCGTACTGACAAAGAAAGTTTGTTTGTGTACATTTAAGATGCGTCTCCTGAACACATAGCACTTTTGGTTTATGTTTCAGTAAGAGCTCTTTAATGTCATCGAGGTTGTGGATAAGAACTCTAACGTTCCAGTGTATTATTTGTGTAGCCATATTGTTCGTGTTCTTATGCTGTGTGTCAAGAGGAGTCAAGTTAGCGAAACGACATACGGAGCCTTTTCAGGCCCCGTGATTATAGCACGGGTTTTGTCGTTTTTGGAGCGGTCGCGAGACCCGCGCCGCTCCCAAGGCGCTAGATGCGCTTTCTGGCCCGGGGTTGTGTCCATGGACTCTTGGGAGCCGCTGGACTTCCACTCACACGAGCGGGGGGTTTTCAGCGTAGACCTTGCCTCGAAAAGCAGGGCCTTGGAGGCCACCAACCTAGAGGTCGATGGGCCCTCCTTCAGGGACGGCGCAGCAGCGCTGGCGGCTGACGCCAGGGGGGCTGGTGGCAAGGCCGCAACCACACTCGTTGTGGGCTGGGCCGGAGCCGGAGTCTGCTGCGACGTTGCCCCCTTGCGCGCCTCACCAGCATACCCTGAGGTATTGAAAAATGAAACACGTTTCCGCGCTTTTTGAAATGAGGTGTTTACTTTGATTTTCATTGTGATTATGTCTTTTTCTTTTTTCCATGTTGGGCAGGTTCGAGGGTATGCTGCGTGTCCACCGTCACAGTTGGGACAGTGGAGTGTGCCATTACAGTTGTTGGATTCGTGTTCGTGTTCGCCACACTTTGCACAGGTAAGTCGGCCACGGCAGCTTTGCGAACCATGGCCATATCTCTGACACCTGAAGCATCTTCGGGGTTTCGGATGTAAAGCAGGACTCGAAGTTTGGTACATCCTGTTTCTAAGGTTTCTGGTAGAACGCTGGACGCGAAGGTGAGGATGAGATGTTTAGTTGGGATATCTTAGTTGTATCGCTTGATCTTTATTCTTTGCACTTGAATAACATTGTGTTCTTTCCAGCCCTCCAGGTGCTCTTCCTCGCTTAGGCTCAATAGATCTTCACCAGAGATGACTCCTTCGCACGTGTTCAGTGGGGGGTAACGGTGATTGCCACATTACGGAATGCTAGGAGATTTGAGAGTCTTCCATGCTGTTGAGTGTCGCGGACCTCAAGAAGAAGGTCGCCACTGCTCGTTTTTGTCAATTTGTAGCCAGCCCCTAGTGTGTCGGTAAGGCATTTAGTTACGATGAAAGGTGAGATAGTTCTGACTGTCTTTTCGGCATCTTGACTGTGTATTACATGAAAGCGGGGGAAAGTTTCTTTGCGCTGGCTGAATAGCTGAAAGGTTTCTTCGGTGCGCCCTCTTTTTGAAAGAGGACGATCGGAAAGTGGGGCGAATTACGTCTTAGCCCAACAAGGGGACGCCAAGAGTCCGGGAGGAAACGCAGACGCCAGCTGTACGTAGCTACTATAACCTAATATAAAATACCCAAGGTTGGATACATACACCAGGTTAACCATTGCCGCCTTGAAATTGGGAAGTGAGAAGAAGACAGGAAAGAAGAGACAACGAGAGGGAAAGCAGAAGATTGAATAGAGGGACAGGAAAAGGCGACTGCCGATTTCCTCCAGGCGGGTCACTCTGGAGGTGCCGTCTACGTGAAGCAGGGGCCAAAGAGGTGTGTTGCCTCCACCGGGGGGGCCTTAAAGGTCCAAACACCCTGCCTCGGCTCAACCCCCAGGATCCGCCTTTCCCCGGACACGGCTAAGCCGCGCACGGTTAGCCGCGGGAGGGTCCAACCCACGTGTGCTCGGGTGCGTGGTGTCGCAACACACCAAACGCCTGCTGACGCAGACGCCCCTGCAGGGGATTGTGAGGCGCGCTGTAGTTGAGGACTACGGAAATTTCGACCACCCGTAGTTTTTTAACGTGACCTTAATCCAAGTACACGGGTGCTTTCGCATTTCGCCCCATATAAATGCGACTGCCGTCGCCGGAATTTCATACCGCGACCTCGTGCTCAGTAGCCCAACACCATAGCCGCTGAGCAACCACGGCGAGTGTGGCCGAGTTACGAGCGCTTTGCACAGAGAGAGAAGCTGGGGCAAACAGACAGAAATCACCAGTACAAATAACTAGAAAGCCGCTGTTTACAAAGTCCAGCACTATGCTTTCAAGGGTGACGATGTCCCGGCGCAGTACCATAGGTACTTCCTACCCCGGGCAAAGAATGAACACTGTCGACATGTCTTGCTCATGACAGAGCTTGAGACGCACCGCATCTCGTGCTGTTATTAATTCTCCGTTAGCAGCTCTCAAGCGCGTATTACCTTGTTGCGAGTTGCACTTTACGCGTCTGGCATAAGTGAAAAAATGTCATCTCCAGTGTCAAAATGTCATCTACAGGTACCTTTATATGGAACAGGCCAAGAGCTAGCAGAGCTAGTGCGCTCTATGCGGCAAACAAACAGGTCAGTTTACTCACCCTTGACAATTTGGGCCTATGGCAGTGTTGGCGATCTCGTTACCACCGCGGGCCGTAGCCGTTTCCCTGGGTGGAAACACGCTGAGTCGAAGGGGTTATTGGGCACTCATGCCAGTAGTATCCATGCTGACTACAACTATGTCAGCCTGGTATCCATCTTCCCTGTATCCTCTCGGTGCATTCAGCATATAAGCGGAAGGAGAGGGACCTCTGGTTTTCAGAAGATTTCGTTGTTGGTCTGAGGGAGTGGACAGGAGTGGTGTCGGACGGAAGTCGTCGCGGCCATACCTGGTCGTGCAGGGCTCCCGCCATCGCGGAGAGTTTCAGCTAATGGGCCCAAGAGAACCGAGTTCTCCATCCGGGCGCGCCACGAATGTTCGCGCCTGGGGACAGTGCGACGGTATTGTCCCAGTATTTGTCTCGCTAAAGGCACAGCCTGACTCTAGGTCAACGTCGGCAGATGGTGGCGGAGCATAATGTTGCTCCCATAGGAGCGTCTCCGTGATTTGCCGAGCGAAGCCCGCAATTCCTCATAGGAGGAATATAAATGGCGAAAGAGATATGGCCTAAAACGAACGTGGCCCCTTTGCGAAACATGTACGACCTTAGTGGACTCGGTGGCGCGGGGATAAGCAGGTCGAATGAGTTTGTGCGTGGCCCGAACATATTCTCGCAGACACTCATCCCGGTATTGCTTTCGGGCATCCACCTGGCGTCGGATAAGGTAGTCCCAGTCACCCGGCAGGAACTCCGCTTAGAACGCCATCACGAATTGGCCCCAGGACAGGAACAGAAGCTGCCGGCGCAGACATTGTGCTGCGGTACCTCGAAGAGCAACAGGCAGGGCTCTTTCGAGCAAGTCAAGCTCCGAGACACTCGAAACCGTCCTGTACAGGGCCAAATGATCCAGAAAATCAGCGCCCGATTCTCCAGCGTAGCTGTCACTCAATTTTGGAATGTCCACCGTCAGCTTCGTCAGTGCGGTGGGCTGCGCGCGCTCGTGACCCGTGTATGTGGCGGCGGCGATGTCCGCGAGCCGAGACGTTAAAGTCTGGCACAACGTAGCCATATGGCCCAAAGGCGACGAGGCCATCGCGCCCTGTCGCTCACCGGCTTCACCGGCTCCAGCTCCCGCCAAAGTCGTGACTCCCGGTTGGTGTTCATCGGCTTCCGAGATTGCCTTGAGATTCGAAGAACGCGTCTCCGTGGAAAAAACTAGACAAGCAAGACGCAAAAGTTATGCCCACACAAATAACGCCGCACAAGATGTGGAAATTCAATCTGCAACCATTACCACTGCAACCATTACCCTCAATATGATCAGAACCCCAGCTAACAAACGAGAAGCCCTGATGCCTATCTTCTCAGGGAGTACTGACGTGCCTCACATGGGCTCCTGCGTCCTGCGCTCATCTCTACAGAAAGGCCACTCACCCCTTTCATTTTGCACCGTTAGAATCGGCAAGATTCAAGGAACCGGCGGATACCACCTACATTACATGTGAGTGCGTTTTGGTCAAGATATCAAGCTTCATCTTCGCCGACCGCCCCGCGCCTTGCTACGCCTAACGCCCCTCGAGACCACGGCGGTCCGCCGGGGAGAACACCTGTCGCACGTGCAGCAGGCACACGGCACGTGAAAGGAGTCCGACAGCGCTCGATGCCGCACGAGCAACAAGCGTCTCACGTGCACTGTGAGCCGAAGCCGACGCATCCAACGCCCGAGGGTCGTTTCGCGGAGGATATGATAGGCTGCGTGTCGCTCTGAAGTCTCGGGCCAAGATGGTTTTCGCTTCGCCCGGAGAGCGCCCACCACGCGTTCGCCACCGTCGCCATGCCAGTTTGAGCCTGGTGACACTCGGCCCTGCATCCCTCGAAGAACTCCGGGCAAGGGAGGACCTGGAACTTCGTGCCACTCGCATGCTGGGCCAGTGGCTCAGTCAACGGGCCGCCACCCTCGATCTCCCTGTGGATCCCCCCCTGCCTGCTACCGCTTCGAAGCCTCTCCAGGACGGCCACCCAGTACAAGAGCCCCATGCTTCGGTCCCGCTCCCCCCCTCCGACGACGAGGACATGGATATGTCCAGCTCCCGGAAACGCGCCCGCGAGACGGAGAGCGAGGACGAGGAGCCAACCGGGCGACGTAAGCAGCCGTCGAGCTCTCCCCCCAGCCCGGAGCAGCACACGGCAGCCAGCTGCCACGTGCAGCAACCGGACCACGGCAGCGCCATTTCCCCACACTCGGGCGAAACAGCCGCCACCTCCTCTCCGCCTGCCGCCCAAGACGGAGGCCCTTCAAGAAGGGCGCGCACCACCTCTCGACATCCCGCCGAGTCTACAGCCGACGCCTCCGCGCCCCCTCAGAGCAGGGGCGCGCCCGGAACCATCCTCGACGCGCCGTCTGCTCCTGATGGCGGCGCGTCCCCTGCAGCGTCTGCTAGCGAACCATCTACAAACGAAAGCGCTGCCGACGAGATGGAGCTGACGGACGCAACACCCACTGTTTCGTCACATCAGGGCCCTGATCACCCCGCGGCGCGGTTCCTGAAGGACGCACCATGCCAGCCTGCTTCGCGGCCGAAGCCAAAGGGGCAGAGGAAGCAGAAAAAGAGGAAGGAGCCTGCCCATGTTTCCTGTTCGTCTCCCGGGGCAACGGACGACTCGCGGCGCCCGCCCGCTACCCTGGTCACCCCCAGTGTGCCTACAGCCGCAGCACAGAGAGTGACACCATCCGCCCGCGAGTCCACCACGTCCGACTTCACGCTGGTGCAGTCAAAGAGGGACCGGCGCCGTGCACGGGCCCTGGCGACTGCTGCACTTCCGGTTGACCCTGCGGTCGTCGGTACGGTGCTCTTCCGTCCCTCGGCGCCCGGCGGAACCTTCCGTCAGTGCATCCTGCGAACTACCGCCGCACAACAAGGCTGAACTCCTCGCTCCCCTGCGCTACTTTCCTACGAGGGCAATCTTGGAGCACGTTGAGGTGCTTTGCTCGGCCGAGTTTACCCTTAGTGAGTTGCGCATTGTTTTGAACACGCGTAAACGACGCTCAGCGCCTGGTGCCGACGGACTAACTCATCAGGTCCTCAGGAACGTCGACGCAGCGCAGCTCCCTTCCCTACTCGAGGCCTTCAATGCCGTCTGGCGCAGTGGCATTATTCCTGCTGACTGGAAAGAGGCGATCGTCGTCCCTATTCTCAAGCGCGGCAAAGCTGCCACGAGCGTCAGCTCCTATCGCCCAGTGTCGCTTACTTCGGTAGCCGGCAAAACTCTGGAGGCCATGGCTTTGCGCCGCCTTGAGTGGATTGCCTCCGCCCTCGACGCTTTCGCCCCTGAACAGAGTGGTTTCCGGCGACTGCGCTCAGCAGCTGACTCGCTCGCGGACGTCGTAGCTACGCTCGAGCACGCAGCAAGTCGCCAAGAAGCCGGATATCTCGTGCTGCTCGATGTGCAACGCGCATTTGATGGTCTCCCTCACACCACCATCATTCAAGCCCTCCGTGAGCTACGTGTCACCGGCCGCCTCTTTGACTACATCGCGGCCTTCCTCAGTGACCGCACGCTCAGAGTGCGAGTTGGTGACACGCTCAGTGCCCCTCGCAGCGTGACCTCCGGGGTTCCCCAGGGCAGCGTGATCAGCCCATTTCTTTTTAACTTGGCCCTGGCAAGACTACCTGACTACATCCCCAAGATGACAGCCCACGAAGTCCACGTGGCGATCTACGCCGATGACATTGCACTGTTCGCGTGCGGGCCTACGTCCCTCGGCTTCCAAGTGCGAGAATCCCTGCAGTCGGCGATCAATGCCGTCGATGAATATCTCGCCAGCATAGGGCTCCAGCTCTCGGCGTCAAAAACTGAGGCGTTGTTGGTACACCCCCGTGCTCGTGCGCGCTTCGAAATGCCTTGTCTCACGCTGCGCGGAAGCCCCCTCCCGTGGCAGAGAAAAGTGCGCTATCTCGGACTTGACATCGACTGCCGGGTCAACTTTAACGCCGCCGTCTCCCAGCTCTGCAAGAATTCTAAGAAGGTGGCTGGCGCCGCACGCTCCCTGCTCGCCCGTGGTCGTGGCTGTACACCGCAACTTGCGCTTCGAGTTTACAACTCTGTCGCAACAACGCGAGCACTTTATGCGCTTCCCCTCACGAACGCCAGAGCCACCAACTGGAACGCCATCGACATGGAGCACCGCACCGTAATTCGCCAACTTTACGGGCTTCCTCGCAACTCGCAAGTAGGAGCAACTCTCGCCGAAGCGGGAGACTGGCCGCCCTCACTTCGCGCACGGATGCAAGCGATGAACCACATCGAGCGCCTTCAACGTTCGCCACAGGGACAACGCCTCGTTTGTCGCCTCCACACCCTCGAGGGCTCGGGCATGGGCCAGCGTGCCACCGAGTTCAGCGCACTCGTCGCGTCGACGCCGCAACTCCTACCACTGCCGGTATCGCCGCACGCCTCCGCGCTACTCGATGTAAACACCACGGTGCCAGGCGTCAAGTCCAAGCGTCAAACAGCTGTTTGTGCTATGCAGCAGGAAACGGCCGCACTGCTACACGAGCGCCTGGGGGGCCGGCTGCTCGTTTACACCGACGGCTCCGTGGCGAGTGATGGTTCTGGTGCTGCAGCGTGCACGGCGCCGGATATTTGCGCTACACGGCAGTGCCGCCTTCGTGCTGTGTGGTCGTCGACGGTGGCCGAGCTTGCTGCGATCGACCTAGCGGCTGATCTCCTGCTTCAACAGCGCAGTGTTGTTTCTGCCGCGATCCTTTCGGACTCGCGCGCGGCACTGTGTATGCTGGCGAAGGATTACCTTGGACCTCCATTGGTGCAGCGCGTCGGCTCAAAGCTCCGCCATCTCGTCAGCCAGGGCTGCGATTTGGCGTTGCAATGGGTTCCAGCGCACATCGGCCTGCAAGGGAACGAAGCCGCGGACGCTCTCGCAAAGCAGGCTCACTCCCTGCGCTTCCCCCTCGCTACCTCGGTCAGCGGCTTCGACGTGGCCAAAGCAACCATTCTGCGAACTCTCCGCGCGCAGCACCCGGACCAGCGCGTCGCCGCGGGTGCGTCACTTCGGCTCCTCCCCCGCGTGGGCTTCTCCCGGGCGGACCGCTCTTTCCTGCTTCGCCTGCGCGTCGGCTGCTACAGGACGGCTGCTAGAACGCACAGGCTGCAGGGAATTGGCGACCCCGCGTGCAGCAACTGCGCCGATACGGAGACGCTCGACCACTTGCTACTTCGCTGCCCTGCCTTCGATGTGGAGCGCACGGACTTGTGTACAGTCTATCGGCGACTGGGTCTGACTTACGATACGGCGACCGCGCTGCTATTCCCTGCAGCCCACTCGTCCATCGTGAAGCATGCTCTCTCGGCACTGCTAGACTACTGCAATGCGACGCACTTGAGAGCGCGGCTGTGAGCCCCGCACTCACATTCTTTTTTTTCCCCCTTCCCACGTTCGTCCAGTCTTTCTCTCCTTCATCCTTTTCTTCCCATTCCCCCTTCCCCGTGCAGTGCTGTTGAGGTGTCCTCCTGTGAGAGACAGTTACGGCGCTGCACTCATCTCTTCCGTTTCCTTTCCAAAAATCACTTCACACACACACACACCTATCTTCTCAAAACCACCAGCTGACCCCACGTTGGGCGCCGAATGTGGGCCGTGGCTTCAGAACCAGTGGTCAGCTGAGACTCTCAGAGACGATACAGCGTGCAAGAGCCATGCAAAGGACAGCCTTTACTGCCCGAAGCGCTAGGCCAACTGCGCTGCTTCCTGGTCGCCGTTCCTCGTGCTCCGGCTCCAGGTTGGCTGCACGTGGCACGGCTGCATGAGCCAGGCCCAGATGATGATGGCTTGACTTGGCTTTATTGTTTCCCCCAGAGCAAAAAACAACAGAAAAAAAGGGGAGGGGGGAGGCGCGCATCACCATGAGGGTATAACGGGCTTAAACGCCAATCAGAATATAAAAAATTGAGCAATCATCACGATGATGGCAGCATGGCGACCCAGGCCGGCGTCCCCTTACTTTCAAGTTGACCCATCCTTAAATTTCAAGTTTGCTCACCCCAAATTTCAGTTGGCCCACCTCCAAATTTCAAGTTTACCCAACCACGAATTTGAGTTGGCGCACCAAAATTTCACGTTGGCCCATGCCCAAGTGTAGGTTCGACCACCCCAAAATTAGGATATCACCCCGATAGAGTAGCGGAGGAGTTCTCTGACGTTCCTCCGTCGATTCGTGAGAACATTACGGTCGCACCAATATCTAGGAACATGCACCCCGATCATAATCGCGGAAGAAGGAGGGCAAGGGCGGCCAACCTATTGAGGCAAATACACAGTGATCAGAGCCAGGTCAGCTTTGTGGATGCCGCTTCTTCTAAGGGACGTCGGGCGTTCACCATCGTCACTGTTGATGGTCGGCAAGGAATCACCAATGCTGCCTCGTTTCGGACGAGGAACTCCGAAATAGCTGAACAAATGGCTACTGCACTAGCCCTGCTGGATAGCTCACGGGATGTCATCTATAGTGATTCAAGATCTGCAGTCATAGCAATTGAAAAAGTCACCGTTTCCAAACAGGCCCTCAGACTTATTGGGGGCAAGGCAATCACGCACCACTTCATTTATTGGCTTCCCGCACATCAGGGTCAGATAAAGGGTGCCCCTCCCACCCTCAACGAGTCGGCTCACGGGGCTGCGCGTGAACTTGCCCACCGCTCTACCCTCGACCAATGGGAAGCCGACTCCCCCAAAACAAGGACACGGCCTCCACCTACAACGAGATCACTAAACGCTATCTGAGCCGTAGAACTTACTTTGTTCTTCATCCGCGCTTCAATAGAGCTCAGGCATTAACGCTCCGTCTACTACAAACGAATACCTATCCGAATCCGTCGCTCTTACATAAAATCTATCCGGATACTTACACCAACACTACCTGCCACGATTGTGGAGATATAACCACGTTAGACCATATGCTCTGACGGTGTGCCCGGTCACGCTCTATCATCGCTAACAGCTCAGCCAGATGGGAGGCGGTTCTCCGCAGCCCTCTTCTGGCTGACCAACTCTGGGCTGTCCAGCAGGCACACGATGCGGCCGAAACGCTCGGCCTTCCGGTTCCCACGTGGGAGCGGCCCGCTTCGTGAAGACTCACGATCTGCAGGACTTCTTTACAGTTTCACCATACCATATATGGGGTAAAGTGTCACACTTATTGCATTAGCGGCCCGACTTTGCTGACAAAGATATGTCTGATCAATTTTATTTTTGCTTCATTTGTGCCTTGGGGCTTATAAAGCTACCAGTCGTCTACATTTACACTAGTATAGCCTGTCTTCGCGAATTACACATCTTTCTGCAGATACAAGGCATTACGCTTTTTCGCGTGACATATTTTGTTGGAGTACTAGCCTCTATAGAATGTTACGGATTATAATTAGGTGTCATTTGTTACATAAAAGCCTCAGGCAATGGAAATTTTGTAACGAAGTCGTACCTCATCTCCAGCGGTGACCCATATATGGCTCATTGGGCTTGTTAGGCCGCAGCTCCCGGATGCGCTTCACAATGCACTCGGGCATCACCTCCCTCCGGGAATGGAGCGCCATTTGACCGAGTGGTTCGGGCCCCGGAGCTGCGACTTTGCGGCGCCGGTACTGTGGCTGCTCCCAGAAGCCAATACTCTTCAGGACGCGCCATGCACTGTTATAGAGACGCCGCCGCTTCTGACTGTTCCCCTCGCCAGGGCTTGAGGCTATTTTCGGAAGTTTCAGCCGGCGTTGCTGCACTATACAGGGCTCCTGCAAGCAGTGCTCGCACGTGGCCGGCCGGACCTGCAAAAACACGCAAGGTTTCACAATTTCCCATGACATTCCTCATAGCCGTCTGCGCTGTGACGAGCAGTAGTAGCTTGCCGTGCCTTTACCCAAAACGTATTTTGGTGACAATAGCAATAATTCATATTATGCAGATTTCGCGATCATTTGGGAATGAAGTTGAAAATTAAATTATGGGGTTTTACGTGCCAAAACCACTTTCTAATTAGGAGGCACGCCGTAGTGGAGGAATTCGGAAATTTCGACCACTTGGGGTTATTTAACGTGCACTTAAATCGAAGTACACGGATGTTTTCACATTTCGCCCCCATCGAAATACGGCCGCCGTGACCGGGATTCGATCCCGTGACCTCGTGCTCAGCAGCCCTACACCATAGCCACTGAGCAACCACGGCGGGTAGGAATGAAATTGAAGCGAAGATTTCGCGAAGCGCGCGATGCAATTTTATAACATTGCCGATTCCTGCGTCTTTGGCGCCATAAAAAACTGGCGAGCGTGCTGATGCTCGCGCACACCTGTCTTACGCAGTGTGACAACTCTGTGAAAACAGGCAATGTGTTAGAACTCATATTGCACTGTTTGTAATTTATTTGGTTTAATTGTACCACCTGATTTGTGGCTATCTGCTATAGTATCCAAATCATCATCATGAAGGCAAGGCGATCCCATCAATGAGGTAGTTGGCACTGCTAAAATAGAACACGCGCAATTCTGCCCTAATGTTTAGGAAAGGAGGCGTGAAAAGTAGGTTTTAATAAAGTAATTGTACTCTTGATCACGTTTACATGTTAGAATGAAGAGAGTTAGGCATCATTTAATTTATTAATGAGTACTTCTCAAGAAAAAAAGCCAGAAGGCTACACGCCTATAAAAGCAGTAATTGTTGTAGCGCTGCCCTACGTGAGACCTATTCGGTAGAGAAGCAGCAGCAGCATCTACAAAGCCAGCAGCCGTGGTCACGAAAGTACGGCAATGTTCACAAAAAAAGTTGCAGTTTCGCAGGAAAGGTGAAGCACCGGTTGCGATAGCAAATAATTAGAGAGCTATACAAAGTAACGATAGTACTTTTATCGGCCGTAGAAAGGTGTCAACGTTTGCTTACTTAAAGATTAACAATTATGGTATCACGCGCGCAGAGGAAAACATGAACAAGTTTTACTCGATCACCACAGTCATTCGCTCTGAAAACGCTGGCTTGAGGAGGAGTGGCAGCTGCAGCGAGCGCATTGCCCTTCGTACTAACTCACAGTTCAATGCGAACTAAGCGGCCACAACACAGCGCACACGGATGCATCAGCCCTCGGCCCACCTAGACTATATTAGCCCCGAGAAGGTACAGGGGCCCTGCGAGCGCCGCTCGCGTGACGTCAGGGCACGGACTCGCGCCTGTCGTCTGCTACCGTTCGGGCGGTGTCCGGGTGCTTTCTGCGGTGTTTTCGTTTGTTCACCCTCGTTCTCTCTGCTTGTACAATAATGGTGGTCCTCTCAAATATATTTTTACGACGTCGTCATTCGCGAAAATTTATTTAAAGAGCTCATTTCTTAGACAACAGCGCAGCTCTCAAACGCAACGCTACAGTGCCAGCCGAAGAAGCGCAGACTAGCCCATTGCGGGTTTTTCATGCACGGATCGACAACCGCAACAACGTAGCATATAAGAATCCAGTTATGATAACATACCTGCTGCGGTGCAACAAGTATGTCACAAACGCTGTCTACATACGAGTTCTACAACAGTTATTTTGATTTTATTCCGCTAAAACAGGTTTCCTCACGAGTGGTTCATGGTATAATATCAAATTTTTGAATTTCTTCAAAGAAACGCTCGGCAGTAACACAAGGACTTAATTAACACTGCAGTTTAGATTCTAAAAGCACCACTTGCTTCTTTATCTGCTTGTCAAAATTAGGCGGTTCTTCACGTGTTCAATTTCAGTGGTGGTAATTTGAAGTAAACTTAATGAACGCTTAAACCTATTTGCTGAAAACGAAAAGGAGTGCTTTAGCAGGGAAGACGTTTGGGCGTGTTGGTGTAATACATACAGACTGGGATACATAGCGCAAAAATGACACAGGGACAAGCGGAACACAGGACGAGCGCTCGTCCTGTGTTCTGCTTGTCCCTGTGTCATATCTTGCGCTATGTATCCCAGTCTGTACGGAAAGGAGTGTACTAATATATATTCCCTTTTCCGTGCTACACGTTCAACTCGACCACTTGTGAAATTTACTGGTGCTTGTTGCTTGAAGAATATATATGACGAATCTGTTTGGCGAACTGACAGTCTGCTCGGCCCAGCTTACTTAGCGATATATGCCTTCTGGACTGTATGGTTGCAGCCTGAAAGAAGTCGAAGCGTCAATCATACGTGTTATGGGACATGTCAAAAATATCATAATTCCCCGGTGTAGGGTGAAAAATCAAGTCAAATATGTAAGGCTTGTGGTGTTTTCTTTATGAAGGTTTGCGAGGTTTTCTTTCATGTACGAACGAAGCCAATAGTTCTCCCTTTGTATAATTAAACAACGCAGGACCGAGACATGGTAAGGCGGAAGGTACTTGAATATTCCTTTTCTAGGCAGTTTAAGCTGCGCTGTAGTACCTCGAGAATACTTTAGGCATTCCAATTGGCGCTGTAAATGCTTTATGGTTTTAATTCGAAGTTGTAGTGAACTGATGGATTTCGCGAACAATGGGTGCCTCGCCATACCGACAGTCGGGTACTACCGTTGCGTGAGGTGTGTGCCATACTGTCGGGAAGGGCTACTGAGGGCCACCATGAAACCTTTCATCATCGCTTGCAATTGATTGGCTCTCGATCTTAACCACGAAACTTTTCTCTGAAGTGATTGCTACTATGGTATTTGTGAAGAACCATGTAAATACTCTACATGATGCGCCGTCGTGTTAGCAGCCACGAACAATTTGTTTTTTGGAAGCCTGTTTGAGAGAGGGTTTGTGAAAGTAGCAGCAAACTTTTAATAAGAAATAGTAATGTATAGCCACTTATTAATGCGTAAAAAAAAGCGATAGGCGCGCATTAATGCTTGCCTAACTCATTTTTTTACGCTATAATAAATGGCCATACTTGACTAGAACGACTAACCAGAGTAATAAGAATCATGATGCTAGCTTCGCTGGGCAGTGTCTTTCTAAAACAGAGAACATTTTGACGCAAATTACCAAGATTTTTCTTCCATGTAAAATGCAATGTCTCTCATAGCTAAATGCTAAGGGAGTGTTAAGTGTTTAGCGAAGCATCATACACAACCTCGCGTGTTAAATTTGCTGACATCATTTTTACGCAAAATTTATGGACAGACATACCGCATATATGCATTGTACAACCAGTAGACCCTTTCAACGCTACGTAGCTTGCGATATCCAAGGCGCAATTTTTCTCGACTCACGCGCTTTTGAAGAAGAAACTGCGGTTCAGGCATGGGAGGAGAAAGAAGCCGACATACCCTTGAATAAGCACGGCTCCAGCCACCCATACCCCAGGCATACACGAAGGGAACGAGAGAGCGCGACAGCCGAGCGAGACGCAGCTAGCGGCGTCCAGGCCGTGACGTCACTCGCGAGAGGGCGCCACTCCAAATTTTCGTTGCTAACACCGACCACAGATCGCTTACAAGACAGATACTGCGTTGTTGCGCCCAGCCGGGCATATACAGGCGCTGCTGGAGTAGAACGCCCCCTGCTGCCTTGGGCGCAGTTGACGTTTCCTGCTCGCCTTTCTTCCTTGCACGCGCGAGTTCTAGCGACTACTTTTCTTATGTAATGAAGTGAACGAGTGAAGAAATTAGGTGAAGCTCTTAAACTAAGGAACAGCGCGGAAGACGAGGACGCAGAAGAGGCGCGCAACAACCCGACGCATCCCTAAGTATGGTTGGTATATGCCCATTCTGTGTTCTCGTCTTTTGGCGCTGTTCCGTAATTTAAGACACCCTTCTCGGTCCATCTATGCACGCTTTCACTCGCACCAACAACACACGGCGAGCGGCCGCTTTATCGCACTTGGAGTTTATACGGAACACCACGGCGACGGTGTAAATGGGCATTGTGTGCCAATGTAGCTGTTGCGGTTACTACTAGGATAGGCGTGAGCGTAGTTGAAAACTTGTTCACATCATGACGCAAAGCGGCGCTGCGATCAGTATAATGGTTTAGATGCGGGCCACGTCGGCTGTGCTGTTTAGACGAGAAGCGTGTTTTATGGTGTCGGTGCCTCTCATTTTAGCTTTCATGTACGCGTTATAACGTTGTTCTGAGCAGTGTAGACAATGGGGAACTTGTTACGGTTGTCCGAAAAGACGAAATGATGAAGTCGTTTCTAGTTTGCCCCCTTTTGTATATATAAGAATGTGGCAACGGACAAAATATTGTGGGAATTCAGCGCAGTTTTCCTCATCACAGTCCTTGTCCTTCGAACTGTACGTCATTTTTACCATGAATTACCAACTAGCCCAAGCAACCACCCTTGGTCACATTTTTAGTATAAACGCGGCGCTGCAGCCCATTGCATTAAAGACGTAGATGCATTTTTAACGCGATAACGTTAAGGAGCTCATGTCGCAAAAAAGCCGGTGTCATCGGTGTCGGCCGTGAAGAAGAATGGCGGAAGGCAATTCATAAATAAAAACAACTTGCAAGATTGGCTGGGTGGGAATCGAACCAAGGTCCCCGGAGTGTGAGACGGAGAGGCTACCACTCAGCCACGAGTTTTTTTTTCTTTATTGCCTCGCTTGACACAGAGTTTAGGAGACCAGAAGAACATGTGAACAAGATCATAGTACCGAGAACCGTCAGCTGTTTGCTGACTACAAGTCATCAGTATTTCGGCATCTGTAACAACATTTCTAATCTTGGAACCTACTCTGGTACATACGACTGCGCCTTCTGCACTTCGACAAAATGGGACACCGATTCGCAAAAATATCGCGAACTAGTCTAGCGTCGATGTCCGCATAGTGTACAGCAGTCCGAGTTCGCCATACACTGTGCAGGCCCAGGAGCATAACCAGATGGAAAGGCACACCATCGCCGTTTTCGACAGTGAGATAACGGATTCCATGCGGACTTAATGGCAACTCTTTTTTCAAGGTTCTCTGTAAGATGTCCCAGAAGAACACTCCACCGCAGCCATCTAAAAACACATGCTCAATTGTCTCTGGTTTTTTGAATAACAAAGAATGAGTACCCCACGGAACAAATAAACCTTTAACTTCTAACCATGTTTTAACGGGTGAGGTTCCTGTGTGCATATTAAAAAAAAAAGGTTTTAACCCCTGGCGCAACTAGCATTTTTTAACGCGTTTCAAAACATCATTTCCTTTGCCTTCACAATATAAATTGCGGTACCATGGCACACGAAATAACACACCCACAAGTTCCTTGTACAGTTTCTTACGTGACACATTAGTCACATATTGCAAAGAAAAACGCACCGATAAGAAGGGGAAAGATGACACCACTTCTTTTAGATATCCCCGTACTGGTCCTTGCTGACACACCGAAGACACAACACACTCCGGTAGCACTTTACCCAGCCTCAGTTGAATCATAGTTCTGAGAAAAGTATCATCTACACCTCTGAGAAGAACAAATCGACTGAGGAGTTGTCTCATACAGATGCACTAAACCAAGCCCACCATCACTCCCTCTTTTAAACAGATTTGTTCAGCTCGTTTTTTTCCATAGAGAGTTCCAGATAAAGACTGCAAACACTCTGTGCATTTTTGGTACATTTAACCTGCTGCAATGCATTACATACCATAGCTTGCTTAGGAGAAAAAGGCTGCACGTCGTGGCCCGTGCGAAAATCGACTCATCCCATCCTTTCCACTTTTGTGCATTTTCACGTAACATCTCTGTTTGTTTTTTCCAATAAGGCTCGTTGTCAGAGTAGTACTGCAGGGGCACTCCTAAGTATTTTGTCGGTGTTTCTTGCCATTTAATGTTCAAAAACATCCTTGGTGCGACGTCCCATTCCCCATGCCAAAACCCAACGCACTTGTCCTAGTTTACTGCACTACCACTTGCTTGACAGAAACTTTTAACAGCATTGACAGTGTGCATTATACTTTCATGATCAACACAGAAAACTGCAATGTCATCAGCGTAAGCAACAAGGCTTACCTCGGCTTGATGTAATTGAAATCCTCGTATCGCGTTGTTCCTAATTACGCTTAGACAAAAGGGCTCAATATATATGCAAAAAAGAAGCGGTGATAACGGGCACCCTTGTCTGACTGAGCGCGGTACTGGTATGTATTCCCCTACTGATGTTTATTATCAATCTCGTCGTACATCCGGCGTAAGCCATCCGCACATCTTCGCTGATCACATTGCCTACATTCACATATTCAAGTATTGATACAAGCAGATCGTGCGGCACGCGGTCGAATGCCTTCTCAAGGTCAACTTGCAGCATAGCGACATTGAGTTGCATTCCGTCACAGCATTCAAGGATTGATTGTTATAATTGTCCTTCCTTTTATTCCGCACGTTTGATGTGCACCGACTATATCATTCATTACTGTCTGCAACCTGTTAGCCAATACCTTCATTAATATTTCATAGTATATATTTGTCAGGTTAATCAGTCCATACGATGTGACAGTACGTAATTTGATTGGGTCTTCAGTTTTTAGTATTAGGACCATGTGTGCTGACAAAAAGGACGGCAGTAGATGTTTGTTCGCGTAAGCCTCGTTATATACTTCAGTCAAAACAAGCGCGATAACAGCCTTAAACGCCTTGTACAATGCAGCGCCTAAGCCATCCGATCCAGGTGATTTGCCATTATTTAAATGGTCAATCGCATTCTTAACTTCCTCCATTGTTATGGGCACTTCTATTGTTTCCTTAGTTTCATAATCTTATGTTGGCATCAATGACATGAACTCTTTTTTAAATCTATCAGTGTCAACTTGGCTACCAGAAAACAATACTTTGTAATATTCCAAAAAAGAACTTGCCATTGTTTCTTTGTTGGTAGACAGTGACCCGTCATGCTCTATTTCTGTTATTCCATTTTGGGAAGCATATTGACACGTGTACTTATCTTTATCGGGCGACCACGTTTCGCCGCTTAACAACTGTAATCGCAAAGCGAGGGACGCACCTGCATGTATCCGACGTTTCTGGAAACTTATCGATGCTTCTACCCGGCTGTCTGCTGTCGCCGAACCTTGTGTTATCTGATTTCATCGCGTAACGCGAATGGTGTAGAACTTTGTGGAAGGCACGCGGGTCCGAACGATTCGTCTGGAACATTCGACGACTGCTCTATAAAAGCCGACGCGCTTGACCCGCTGATCAGATTTACGACGATCGCCGACTGTGTTCGCCGCTCTCGTTGTGCTTTAAGTGTAGCCTGTTTTGTGGGCACAGGTTCGCCCAATAAAAGCTAGTTTTTGCCTTTCGCAGTATTGCTACTGTGTTCTTTGAGGTCACGACCACGTGACATCTGGTGGAGGTGCTTGTGCGTTCATGTACCGAACGCCCCGGCAAAGCCGCGATCCAAGCCCGAAGCCCGAGAACAAAACCAACGTCGTCCAAGACCAGCGTGCTAGCCGCCGACTGCAAGGACTGCCCCCAGAGCACGGACTTCTACCTGAGACGAGCAGGAAGATTGCCACCAAGTTCACCCCAGTGGCAGCCCCAGCATCCCCCGTCGTGCTGCAGCAGCCCAGGGAGCCCCCCACGTTCCGCGGTTCAACATTCGAGGACCCGGAAACCTGGCTTGAGACGTACGAGAGAGTCGCTACCTTTAACAATTGGAACAGCGACGACAAACTGCGATATGTCTTCTTCGCTTTGGAAGACGCAGCCAGGACGTGGTTCGAGAACCGAGAAGCCACCTTAACGACCTGGGAACTTTTCCGAAGCGGCTTCCTGCAGACATTCGCAAGCGTCGTACGCCGAGAACGAGCCCAAGCGCTATTAGAAACCCGGGTGCAGCTACCTAATGAGACGACCACGATCTACACGGAAGAAATGAGCCGTCTCTTCCGCCACGCCGACCCTGAAATGCCCGAGGAGAAGAAAGTCCGCCTGCTGATGCGTGGTGTGAAGGAAGAACTTTTTGCAAGACTGGTACGAAGCCCACCGAAGACCGTCGACGAGTTTCTTCGCGAAGCCACCAGCATCGAGAAGACACTCGAGATGCGAAACCGGCAATTCGACCGCCGCACGAACTCGACAAACTACGCCGGAGTTCAATCACTGGCCACCGACGACCTGCGCGAGACTATCCGAGCGGTCGTGCGGGGGGAGCTACAAAAGCTGTTGCCACCATCACAGCCTCAATTGGCTTCGATTGCCGACGCCGTGCGTGAGGACCTCCAACAACAACTTGGAGTAGCCCCTGAATCGCCCCAGCCTGAGCCGCAAGCGATGACCTACGCCGCCGTCGCACGCCCTCCAGGTCCCCCTCCGCGAGCGCGCCAGGGCCCTGTGACGCCGCAGTTCCGTCGTCCGCCGCCAGCACGACCACCCGTCGCCCAGCGCACCTACGCGAGGAAGACGGACATTTGGCGCGCTCCTGACCACCGCCCGCTCTGCTACCACTGGGGAGAAGCGGGTCACGTTTACCGACGATGTCCATACTGGGAGATGGGACTGCGAGGTTTCGCCGTGAACGCTCCGCGCCCGCAGCAAGGTGAACGCCCCGCGATATCGCCGATTACCTCGGTGCTTCTCAGTGGAGCTCTCGACGACCGTCGCGTTCGCCATCACCAGGCCGCTACCTGTCGCCACAGCGCCGACCATACACTGGCCCAGCCCGAGGCCGGTCAGCGAGCCCATATCCGAAAAACTAAAAGCAGCAACCGATGGAGGTGCGGTTGCTGTTAGTCGAACTGACGAAGATCCTCCGCCGCCGACGAAGACACCGAAGAAACTACCTCGACGACATAACGACACGCCGCCGTCCCTACGAAATCAGGAAGCCAAGACTACACCGATGAAAGACGACTTGACGACGCGACGTTCCAGCTTCAGTTCAACGCGACGCAGCCGTGATCCGACGCCAGGACCCAACTGCAACGCCAGACAAAGAACCACCGACCTCGACGTACTTCTCGACGGCCACGCAGTCACTGCCTTAGTCGACACAGGGGCCGATTACTCCGTAATGAGTGGACACATCGCCGCCCAGTTGAAGAAGGTTAAAACTGCATGGGAGGGCCCCCAAATTCGGACCGCTGGAGGACACCTCATTACGCCGAATGGAATCTGCACGGTAAGAATTACCGTTCATGACCGGACTTACCCTGCCACCTTCGTTGTCCTCCAACAGTGTTCACGGGACGTCATTCTCGGCATGGACTTCCTGAATCAACATGGCGCAATCATCGACCTGAAGTCGAAATCGATAACGCTGTCACAAGATCAAGCGATACCGCCGGAGAGCTGTCGTAGTCGCCACGCCTTGAGTGTGCTTGAAGATCAAGTGAGCATCCCGCCGCGCTCGAGCATTATTATTTCCGTCGGCACTGAAACACCCGCTGACGTAGAAGGCGTCATCGAGGGCGACCAACATCTACTGCTCGACCGTGAAATTTGCGTCGCAAGAGGGATCGCTCGACTCCACGGAGGGCAAGTGGAAGTTATGCTAACCAACTTCAGCCAAGAGTTCAAGCACGTCAACCGACGTGCTTGAACTCTTGTAAGGGTAAGGGCAAGTTGTAAGGGTAAGGGCACGACAATCGCATACATCGAGGAAATTGTGGAAACCAGCAATGCCTTTGTCCTCTCGGATTCAGCCGTATCTACCCCGATGAGAATTGTCCCCGAACCAGACTTCGACGTGAATCCAAGTCTTCCTATGAGTAAGCAGCAACAGATCAGAAGTCTTCTCCGACGATACAAAGACTGCTTTTCGACGTCATCGAGGATTCGACAAACACCAGTTGCAAAGCATCGCATAATAACCGAAGAGAGCACTCGACCACTCCGCCAGAGCCCTTACCGAGTTTCGACGCGAGAACGTGAAGCTATCAGGCAACAAGTCGACGAAATGCTGCGCGACGACATCATCCAGCCGTCGAAAAGCCCGTGGGCCTCTGCTGTAGTCCTGGTAAAGAAAAAGGACGGAACCCTACGCTTCTGCGTCGATTATCGTCGACTGAACAAGATCACGAAGAAGGATGTGTACCCCCTTCCACGGATAGACGACGCATTGGATCGGCTCTGCAACGCTAAATACTTCTCGTCGATGGACCTCAAGTCTGGCTACTGGCAAATAGAGGTCGACGAGAGAGATAGCGAAAAGACTGCCTTCATCACGCCAGACGGCCTCTACGAGTTCAAGGTCATGCCATTCGGACTTTGCTCGGCGCCTGCAACGTTTCAGCGCGTCATGGACACGGCGTTAGCCGGACTGAAGTGGCAGACGTGCCTTGTTTACCTGGATGACGTCGTTGTGTCCGCCGGAAATTCCGACGAGCACCTTAGGCGGCTTGCGACAGTGTTAGAAGCCATCAAGTCATCAGGGCTCACTCTGAAGCCGGAAAAGTGCCGTTTCGGTTACGGTGAGCTTTTGTTCCTAGACCACGTGATCAGCAAATCAGGAGTACGCCCCGACCCACAGAAGACAGCTGCCATCGCAAAGTTCCCGCAGCCAACCGACAAAAAGGCAGTGCGCAGATTCCTTGGCATGTGTGCCTACTATAGGCGCTTTGTCAAGGACTTTTCAGGCATCGCGGAGCCGCTAACACATCTAACCAAATCTGACGTCGCGTTCAAGTGGGAAACGCCGCCGGCCAAAGAACTTAAACGACGCATGCAGTCGCCGCCGGTACATGCACTTCGACGAGGACGCCGATACCGAAATCCACACTGACGCCAGTAGCCTAGGCCTCGGTGCCGTCCTAGTCCAGAGGAAAGAGGGACTTGAAAGGGTGATATCGTATGCTAGCCAGTCGCTGTCAAAAGCGGAAAGCAACTATTCTACGACTGAAAAGGAATGCCTCGCCATCATTTGGGCCACAGCTAAATTCCGCCCTTACCTCTATGGCAGGCCATTCAAAGTCGTCAGTGACTATCACGCATTGTGTTGGCTAGCTAACTTAAAGGACCCTTCAGGACGGCTGGCGCGATGGAGCCTCAGACTCCAAGAATATGACGTCACGGTAATATACAAGTCCGGAAGAAAACACTCCGACGCCGACTGCTTATCGCGCGCCCCCATCGATCCCCCGCCGCAAGACGACGAGGACGACGACGCCTTCCTTGGGATAATAAACGCGGAAGACTTCACTAAACAGCAACGAGCCGACCCGGAGCTAAAAGGCCTCGTCGACTATTTGGAAGGGAACACCGACGTTGTCCCTAGGGCATTTAAGCGCGCGTTGTCTTCGTTCACGCTACAAAACAACCTGCTCGTGAAGAAGAACTTCTCACCAGTCCGCGCCAGCTACCTTCTTGTTGTACCGTCAGCGCTGCGTCCAGAAATACTGCACGCCCTACACGACGATCCAACCGCTGGGCACTTCGGATTCTCCCGGACGCTGTCGAGAATATTACTTAAAAGGCATTACTGGCCGCGTCTGACCGCCGACGTCGCCCGTTACGTCAAGACATGCCGAGAGTGTCAACGACGCAACACACCACCGACAAGGACAGCAGGATTGCTACAGCCGATCGAACCCCCTCGCCGACCATTTCAGCAGATTGGGATGGATTTGTTGGGGCCGTTTCCGATATCAACATCCGGGAATAAGCGGATCATCGTGGCGACGGACTATCTCACGCGTTTTGCTGAAACTAAAGCTCTACCAAAAGGCAGCGCAGCCGAAGTGGCGAAATTTTTCGTGGAGAACATCCTGCTGCGACATGGTGCCCCAGAAGTCCTCATCACCGACAGAGGAACGGCTTTTACAGCAGAGCTCACCCATGCCATTCTGCAGTACAGCCAGACAAGCCACAGGAGGACAACTGCCTAGCATCCGCAGACGAATGGTCTCATGGAGCGCCTGAACAAGACCCTCGCCGACATGCTAGCAATGTACGTCGACGTCGAACACAAGACGTGGGACGCTGTCCTGCCGTACGTAACCTTTGCGTACAACACGGCGGTGCAAGAAACAACACAGATCACGCCGTTTAAGCTGGTTTACGGCAGGAACCCGACGACGACGCTTGACGCCATGCTGCCGCACGTAACTGACGAAGAGAATGTTGACGTCGCTAGCTATCTCCAGCGCGCCGAAGAAGCCCGACAGCTCGCCCACCTGCGAATCAAGAGCCAGCAGAGGACCGATAGCAGACACTACAACCTCCGACGACGCTTCGTCGAGTACCAACCTGGCGACCGTGTTTGGGTGTGGACCCCGATGCGCCGACGAGGACTCAGTGAGAAACTACTCCGACGCTATTTCGGACCCTACAAGGTCATCCGACGTATTGGCGCTCTGGACTATGAGGTCTTGCCAGACGGCATTTCGCATGCCCAGCGGCGCCGCGCACGATCTGAAGTGGTCCACGTGGTGCGCCTTAAACCCTTTTACGGACGCTGACGAACTTCGCCATTTTTGTTATTTTCTTTGCTACGAGTGCTTTTGTTTATTACCTTCGTTTGTTTGCAGCATCGGGTCGATGCTTTTTAAGAGGGGAGTACTGACACGTGTACTTATCTTTATCGGGCGACCACGTTTCGCCGCTTAACAACTCTAATCGCAACGCTAGGGACGTGCCTGGATGTATCCGACGTTTCTGGAAAGTTATCGATGCTTCGACCCGGCTGTCTGCTGTCGCCGAACCTTGTGTTATCTGATTTCATCGCGTAATGCGAATGGTGTAGAACTTTGTGGAAGGCACGCGGGTCCGAACAATTAGTCTGGTACATTCGACGACTGCTCTATAAAAGCCGACGCGCTTGACCCGCTGATCAGATTTACGACGATCGCCGACTGTGTTCGCCGCTCTCCTTGTACTTTAAGTGTAGCCTGTTTTGTGGGCACAGGTTCGCCCAATAAAAGCTAGTTTTTGCCTTTCGAAGTATCGCTACTGTGTTCGTTGACGTCACGACCACGTGACAATATTTCTTTTCGACTCACAAGGCACGTTTCCTTGGCATTTCTCCTGTGCACCAGTTCTCAGTTCTGGCTCGAATCAGTGCTCCATTGTATCGCTCTTGGTCTATCAGCTCAACGTTTTGCTTTATGCTTTTTATGTCTTCTAAGAAATAACCGGGTTGTATACTTTCCGCTCCAAAATATTCCTTCAGATTCCATCTATGACGGGACTCGAATTCTTTTTTCGCGCGACTTAAAACACTGGCCTTTTCAAGTGCGTTCAATTTAATTGTTTGCTTACAAACTTCCCATTTATGTCCCCAACTATCTAAGTTTTCAGTTGTTGTTTTATCTATAGCCTTGAGAAACTGCTTACAAAACTCGTCGTCTTTCAGCAAGTTTGCATTAAATTTCCAGATATACCAGGAAATTCCTTTGTTATTTGTTTCTTCTTTTCCAACGCGGAAAGAGCCCAAACAATCATAACTAAACGCAACAGGTGTGACTCGATAATCTCGACACGACTGAATCAGTTCAGCCGACACGTACACTCTGTCAAGTCTAACAGGGCTCGCACCCTGAAAGTAGGTAAAGGTGACCGCTTTTCCGCCGCAAGGGCATTCACCCACGTCTTCTAGATCAAATTCTGCAATCAAATCTTTCAAAACAGCAGTGCTTGCATCATTGTGTTTCCCACTGGTTTTGTCACATTCCGCACAGACACAATTGAAATCTCCCGCCAGGATTAGTCTACACTCGCATTTCAAGTACGTCTCAATTTCTTCAAAAAAAAAAAAGCTTTTGCTCTTGAGCCTGACTTGGTGCATAAACACAAATTATTCGCCAATTTTCTGTTAACGGAAAAGTCAGATACAATGAAACGGGCTGACTCACAGGAGTCACCGACTGCAGTACAGCACCAAGGCTCTGCCGAATTAACAAAATGCACCCCGAAGACACCCCCAACGCATGCGCAGCACAAACGTCATAGCGTCTCGCGAAAGGACGCACCATACGCTGTCTGATCCTCTCTCTCTACTTTGGTGAATGCCTACAATATCATCATCGTGCTCCGTTACGAGGCGGTAAAGTTGGTTTTGCCGCCGCTTTGCACTAAGCCCGCGGACGTTAAGTGGTGCAATATTTATCGACCTCTCTAAGGACTCCATATTGGCGAGTGACATCAGACCGAGCCTACGGCGCTCCCCTCACAGACCTTGCCTTGTAGCATCACGCAGTCCAGTCGACGCTCAGGGCGTCGACTTTCCGCCGCCTCGTGTAAGCGACGCCGACCGCTGATGCAGAGTGCTTCCATGTTTTTCTCGTAACGAAACTCCGCCGTCACGCAATGGGAGAGGTTCACATGCTGCCCAAAGGTGCCGCGACGCGGCGCCACTGTGCCACAGAGGACATCGTTCGCGTACCGAAACGCGTGCGCAGTGCGAGGCGAGCTGAGTGATCGGCTGCGTTATGTAGTACATGTGCTGCGCTATTTTAACGCGATAGCGTTAAGGAGCTCGTGTCGCAGAAAAGCCGGTGTCGTCGGCATCGGTGTCGGTGTCCGCGGCGTTGGCCGTGAGCGATAAATCACGGCAGGCACTTCATAAATAAAAAGCAACTTCCAAGATGGGCTGGGTGGGAATCGAACCAGGGTCTCTGGAGTGTGAGACGGAGACTCACTGAGCCACGAGTTCGATGCTTCAAAGCTGTACAAAAGCGCCTCTAGTGAACGCGGTGTCGCCTTAGAAACGAGCTGTTTCTAAGGCTCAGGCGTGCGTCGCTTGCTCAGGCGCTCATTTCGTTGTCGCGCCGAACGCTGCGTTGCTCGACGCTCACCGCGTCCGATGCGGGGCGCGTAGTCGCTGCGCCGTAGCCCAATACCCCTTGGCGGGTCGACGGGAACGCTGTCGCGTTCCACTCTTGAAGGCGAAGCTTAAGCGTCCTCCAATTTTTCTAGTGCTGGGCTGCTTAGTTGAAGTGGCGGGGTGGGACAACGATGCCGAACACATGTTGCAAGTAACAGCTGAAGAAGTAGGATGGTGGTATCTCTAACAAGCCATTAAAAAAATATTGCTGTATTTGTGATGCGGCTACTTGTGTTCGTTTAGAGAGTTGTTCTGCCATGTGTTATGAAATGGTTATGCTTTACACTTTCTTGTTTACAGAAACAATCGAAAATGCATTCTGTATATATTGCGATTCGTTTGCTGGTGTTTGTTTCCTGCCCCCCAATGCATATATCTCACGTTTGATGTTATTTCTTTATGCTTATTATATCAGTGTCATACTTTTAACAAACTTCTTGCATTGTGAATGGTTGACCATTCGTGACCGGACGCCTCTGAGCTGTCTGTATTTCGCTCCGCTTATTTTATATGATAAAGAAATGATTGTGCTTGTATGTTGTTTTTGCACCAACACGTTCTATTTCTTTTCTTAATCGTTTATAAAGTTTTGAACATATTGTAAATAGTTGCGCGTTAAGAACCAAAATACCTAGTCTCGTTGTTTGTGTGACCGAACCACGAGCAGCGTGAATAAGTGCTGGGCTTACTGACGCTTCTAAACGACTGCTCGCTAAGGCAGTTGCTTAATTACAATACAGCTAGTTTCAACTGTGCAGGTCCTAACACTTCACGTTCGCCTTAATCCGTTGCTAAAAGCCGCACGGAAGACATTTAGTAGCGAAGTTTCTCTTGTATTAATCCTACCTAAATCTCATTCAGAAATGGCATCGCTTTGCAGAGAAATCTCAAGGGCACGGAGCAGCTCAATTTCCTTTTCTTTGTCATTAAGTATTCTACGGCAGCAGCCCTTTGCAATAACAATTTCATTCTTTTGATCTCCTTAAAAGATACTGCCCACAGGCAGAGTCCTTCTCTGCCACAGTTTAACAGAAAGTGAACAGCTGTGCTCGGCGAACAATCAGGCGCTATGCGCAACGGAGAGTTGGCGCTTCCTCACGGGTAAGCGGGGTTACAACAGCCCATATGTTGGCATCTGGTGATAAGTGGGACCACTGGCGCTTTGTTGCGAATGCGCGGTGTTTAATTTCCGGCAAATATTTTCACGTGGTGGTGACGTTGAAGAACACAGTAGCAATACTGTGAAAGACAAAACTAACTTTTATTGGGCGAACTTGTCCCACAAAAAGAGGGTACACTTATAGCACCACGATAGCGGCGAACACGATCGGCGATCGTCGAAAATCTGATCAGCGGGTCAAGCGCGTCGGCTTTTATAGAGCAGTCCTCGAATATTCAAGAGTAACCACTGGGACCAGCCTGTTTTCCACAAAGCTCTACACTATTCGCGTCGCGCATATATGCAATCAGATTACACAAGTTGCGGTGAAAGACAGTGGACGGAACCATCAATAACATTCCAGAAACTTCTTTTACATGCAGGCGCGTCCTGCGCTGTGCGATAACATTTGTTAGGCGGCGAAACCTGGTCGCCCGATAAAGCTAAGTACACGTGTCATTACCCCCCTCTTAAAAAGCATCGACCCGATGCTGCAAACAAACGAAAGTAATAAACAAGAGCACTCGTAGCAAAGAAAACGACAAAAATAAGGAAGTTCGTGAGCGTCCGTAAAAGGGTTTAAGGCGCACCACGTGGACCACTTCAGATCGTGCGCGGCGCCGCTGTGAATGCTAAATGCCGTCTGGCACCACCTCATAGTCCAGAGTGCCAATACGTCGGATGACCTTGTAGGGTACGAAATAGCGTCGGAGTTTCTCACTGAGTCCTCATCGGCGTATCGGGGCCCATACCCAAACACGGTTGCCGGGTTGGTACTCGACGAAGCGTCGTCGGAGGGTGTAGTGTCGGCTGTCGGTCCTTTGCTGGTTTTTGATACGCAGGCGGGCGAGCTGTCGGGCATCTTCGGCGCGCTGGAGATAAGTAGCGACGTCAAGATTTTCCTCGTCGGTGACGTGCAGCAGCATGGCGTCGAGCGTCGTCATCGGTTTCCTGCCGTAAACCAGCTTGAACGTCGTGATCTGTGCTGTTTCTTGCACCGCCGTGTTGTAGGCGAATGTTACGTACGGCAGGACTGCATCCCACGTCTTGTGCTCGACGTCGACGTACATTGCTAGCATGCCGGCGAGGGTCTTGTTCAGGCGCTCCGTGAGACCATTCGTCTGCGGATGGTAGACAGTTGTCCTCCTGTGACTTGTCTGGCTGTACTGCAGAATGGCCTGCGTGAGCGCTGCTGTAAAAGCCGTTCCTCTGTCCGTGATGAGGACTTCTGGAACACCATGTCGCAGCAGGATGTTCTCGACGAAAAATTTCGCCACTTGAGCTGCGCTGCCCTTCGGTAGAGCTTTAGTTTCAGCGAAGCGGGTGAGATAGTCCGTCGCCAAGACGATCCACTTATTTCCGGAAGTTGATGTCGGAAACGGTCCTAACAAGTCCATCTCGATCTGCTCAAAAGTCGGTAAGGAGGCTTGATCGGCTGTAGTAATCCCGCTGGCCTTGTCGGTGGTGTCTTGCGTCGCTGACAGTCTCGGCATGTCTTGACGTAACGGGCGACATCGGCGGTTAGGTGTGGCCAGTAATACCTTTCTTGTATCCTCGATACCGTCCGGGAGAAACCGAGGTGCCCAGCGGTCAGATCGTCATGTAGGGCGTGCAGTACTTCTGGACGCAGCGCCGACGGAACAACAAGGAGGTAGTTGGCGCGGACTGGTGAGAAGTTCTTCTTCACGAGAAGTAAACGAGAAGAGAGGGGGTTAACCGAGGGCACCGATTTTTATTAGTCATATCATAAGAAGCCAACAAACACTGACACCAAGGACAACATAAGGGAAATCACTTGTCCTTAATAAATGAAATAAAGAAAGGATAAATTAATGGAAATTAAAGTGGATGAAAAAACAATTTGCCGCAGGTGGGAACGGAGCCCACAACCTTCGCATTTCCCGTGCGATGCTCTACCAATTGAGCTACTGCGGCGCTGTTTCCCCATCCACTTTCTTGGGTATTTATGTGTACTAGTAGAACCCTGGGAGTGTTAGCCAGCGCCACCACTCACAAACCTTGGCGGCGGACGTGGAACGCCCTTTTTGCCCCAGGCATCAAGAGAACGTGATCTTTTTGGGTGAAGGCAACTGGTCAATAAACCCACACATGCTACCTGAAGGCATCAATGTTGCCGGATTCCAGACCCGCGTTATGTAATAAACGAGAAGAGAGGAGGTTAACCGAGGGTCCCGATTTTTATTAGTCATACCATAAGAAGCCTACAAACACTGTCACCAAGGACAACATTGCGGAAATTACTTGTGCTTCATAAATGAAATAAAGAAACGATAAATTAATGGAAATTAAAATGGATGAAGAAACAACTTGCCGCAGGTGGGAACCTAACCCTTCAGCCTTCAGGTAGCACGTGTGGGTTTATTGACCAGTTGCCTTCACCCAAAAAGATCACGTTCTCGTGACGCCTGCGGCAAAAAGGGCGTTCCACGTCCGCCGCCAAGGTCTGTGAGTGGTGGCGTTGGCTAACACTCCCAGCGTTCTACTAGTACACATAAATACTCAAGAAAGTGGATGGGGAAACAGCGCCGTGGTAGCTCAATTGGTAGAGCATCGCACGCGAAATGCGAAGGCTGTGGGTTCTGTTCCCACCTGCGGCAAGTTGTTTTTTCATCCGCTTTAATTTCTATTAATTTATCCTTTTTTATTTCATTTAATAAGCACAAGTAATTTCCCCTATGTTGTCCTTAGTGTCAGTGTTTGTTGGCTTCTTATGAATTCTTCACGAGTAGGTTGTTTTGAAGCGTGAACGAAGATAATCCACGCTTAAATGCTCTAGGGACAATGTCGGTGTGCCCTTCGAAATACTCGACTAGGATTTTTAGCTCCCGATACCCTCGTTGTTGTTCGGCGAAGTCTTCCGCGCTTATTATTCCAAGGAAGGCGTCGTCATCCTCGTCATCTTGCGGCGGCGGGTCAATGGGGGCGCGTGATAGGCAATCGGCATCTCAGTATTTTCGTCCGGCCTTGTAGGTTACAGTGATGTCGTATCCTTGTAGTCTGAGCATCCACCGTGCCAGCCGTCCTGAAGGGTCTTTTAAGTTAGCTAGCCAACACAACGCGTGATGAGCGCTGACCACTTTGAATGGCCTGCCATAGCGGTAAGGGCGAAATTTCGCTGTCGCCCAAACGATGGCGAGGCATTCCTTTTCGGTTTTAGAATAATTGCCTTCCGCATTTGACAACGACCGGCTAGCGTCAGCTATCACGTGTTCATGACCATTTTTTCGCTGGACTAGGACGCCACCGAGGCCTAGGCTACTGGCGTCAGTGTGCATTTCGATATAGGCGTGCTCGTCAAAGTGCGCAAGTACGGGCGGTCACTGCACGCGTCGTTTGCGTTCTTGAAATGCGTCTGCCTGCGGCGTTTCCCACTTGAACTCGACGTCACATTTAGTTAGCTTTGTCAGCGGCTCAGCGATGCGTGAAAAGTCCTTGACAAATCGCCTGTAGTAGGCACACATGCCAAGAAATCTACGCAATGCCTTCTTGTCGATGGGCTGCGGGAACTTTGCAATGGCAGCTGTCTTCTGCGGGTCGGGGCGGACTCCAGACTTGCTGATGACGTGGCCTAGGAACATAAGCTCATTGTAAGCGAAGTGGCACTTTTCTGGCTTCAGAGTGAGCCCTGATGACTTGATGGCCTCTAATACTGTCGCAAGCCGCCTAAGGTGGTCGTCGAAATTTTCAGCGAAGACAGCGACGTCATCCAAGTAAACAAGACACGTCTGCCACTTCAATCCTGCTAACCCCGTGTCCATGACGCGCTCAAGCATCGCAGGCGCCGAGCACAGTCCGAATGGCATGACCTTGAACTCGTAGAGCCCATTTGGTGTGATGACGGCGGTCTTTTCGCGATCTCTCTCGTCGACTTCTATTTGCCAGTAGCGAGACTTCAGGTCCATCGACGAGAAGTTTTTAGCGTTGCAGAGCCGATCCAATGCGTCGTCTATCCGCGGAAGGGGGTATACGTGCTTCTTCGTGATCTTGTTCAGTTGACGATAATCGACACAGAAACTTAGGGTTCCGTCCTTTTCTTCACCAGGACAACAGGAGATGCCCATGGGCTTTTCGACTGCTGGATAATGTCGCCGCGCAGCATTTCGTCGACTTGTTGCCTAATAGCTTCGCGTTCTCGCGTAGAAACTCGGTAAGGGCTCTGGCGGAGTGGTCGAGCGCACTCTTCGGTTATGATTCGATGCTTTGCAACTGGTGTCTGTGGAATCCTCGACGACGTCGAAAAGCAGTCTTTGTATTGACGGAGAAGACTTCTGAGCTGTTGCTGCTTGCTCATGGGCAGACTTGGATTTACGTCAAAGTCTGGTTCGGCGACTATGGTCGACGGTTTAGATGGCGCAGAATCCGAGAGGACAAACGCGTTACTAGTTTCCAGAATTTCCTCGATGTACGCGATCGTCGTGCCCTTGTTGATGTGCTTGAACTCCCGGCTGAAGTTTGTCAGCAACACTTCAGTTTTCGCTCCATGCAGTCGAGCGATCACTCTTGCGGCGCAAATTTCACGGTCAAGCTGTAAACGTTGGTCGCCTTCGATGACGCCTTCTACGTCAGCAGGTGTTTCAGTGACGACCGAAATAAAAATGCCGGAGCGAGGCGGGATGCTCACTTGATCTTCAAGCACACTCAAGGCGTGGTGACTACGAGGGCTCTCCGGCGGCATCGCTTTATCTTCCGACAGCGTTATCGACTTCGACTTCAGGTCGATGATTGCGCCGTGTTGGTCCAGAAAGTGCATACCGAGAATGACGTCTCGTGAACAATGTTGGAGGATAACGAAGGTGGCAGGGTAAGTCCGGTCCTGAACGGTTATTCTTGCCATGCAGATTCCAGTCGGCGTGATGAGGTGTCCTCCAGCGGTCCGAATTTGAGGGCCTTCCCATGCGGTCTGAACTTTCTTCAACTGGGCGACGATGTGTCCACTCATTCCGGAGTAATCAGCCCCTGTGTCCACTGAGGCGGCCAATGCGTGGCCGTCCAGAAGCACCTCGAGGTCGGTGGTTCTTTGTCTGGCGTTGCAGTTAGGTCTTGGCGTCGGATCACGGCTGCATCGTGTTGGACTGAAGTTGGAACGTCGCGTCGTCAAGTCGACTTTCGTCGGTATAGTCGTTGGTTCCTGATTTCGTCGCGACGGCGGCGTGTCGTTATTGTGCCGTCTAGATGGTCTCTTCGTCGTCTTCGTCGGCGGCGGAGGATCTTCGTCAGTTCGACGAACAGCAACCGCACCTCCATCGGTTGCTGCTTTTAGTTTTCCGGATATGGGCTCGCAGAGCGGCCCTGTGCTGGGCCAGTGTATGGTCGGCGCTGCAGCGACAGGTAGCGGCCTGGTGACGGCGAACGGGACGGTCGTCGAGGGCTCCACTGAGGGGAGACGAGGTAGACGGCGATATCGCGAGGTCGTTCGCGAATCTGTGGTTGCGGCGCGTTAACGGCGAACCGTCGGAGTCCCATCTCCCGGTATGGGCATCGGCGGTAGATGTGCCCGGCTTCTCCACAGTAATAGCAAAGCGTACGGTGGTCGGGGCAGCGCCAAACGTCGGTCTTCCTTGGAATGCCGCATGGGGTGACGGGTGGCGTGCTGGCGGAGGGGGTGGTGGTGCACGACGGAACTGGTGTCGTCACTGGGCCCTACCGTGGGCGCGGAGGGGAACGTGACGGCGGGCTACAGCGGCGTATGTCAACGCTTGCGGCTGAGGCGATTCAGGGGCTACACCGAGTTGTTCTTGGAGCTCCTGACGTACGACGTCGGCAATAGCGCCCACTTGAGGCTGTGATGACGGGAACAGCCTCTGTAGCTCCTCCCGCACGACCGCTCGGATAGTCTCGCGCAGGTCGTCGGTGGCGAGTGACTGAACTCCGGCGTAGCTTGTCGAATTCGTGCGGAGGTTGAATTGCCGGTTCCGCATTTCCAGTGTCTTCTCGATGCTAGTGGCCTCGCGAAGAAACTCGTCGACGGTCTTCGGTGGGCTTCGTACCCTACCGGCGAAAAGTTCCTCCTTTACGCCACGCATCAGTAGCCGGACTTTCTTTTCTTCGGACATTTCCGGGTCGGCGTGGCGGATTAGGCGGCTCATTTCTTCTGCAAAAATCGCGGTGGTCTCATTAGGCAACTGCACTCGGGTTTCTAGTAGTGCTTTGGCTCGTTCTCGGCGTAGGACGCTTGTGAAGGTCTGCAGGAAGCCGCTTCGGAAAAGGTCCCAGGACGTTAAGGTGGCTTCTCTGTTTTCGAACCACGTCCTGGCAGCGTCTTCCAATGCGAAGATGACATGTCGCAGTTTGTCGTCGCTGTTCCAGCTGTTAAATGCAGCGACCCTCTCATACGTCTGGAGCCAGGTTTCCGGGTCTTCGAATGTTGAACCGCGGAACGTCGGGGGCTCCCTGGGCTGCTGCAGCACGACGGGGGACGCTGGAGCTGCCTTAGGGGTGGACTTCGTGGCAATCTTCCTGCTCATCTCTGATAGAAGTCCGAGCTCTGGGGGCAGTCCTTGCAGTCAGCGGCTAGCGCACTGGTCTTGGGCGATGTTGGTTTTGTCCTCGGGCTTCGGGCTTGGATCGCGGCTTTGCGGGGGCGTTCGGCACATGAACGCACAAGCACCTCCACCAGATGTCACGTGGTGGTGACGTTGAAGAACACAGTAGCAATACTGTGAAAGACAAAACTAACTTTTATTGGGCGAACCTCTGCCCACAAAAACAGGCTAAACTTATAGCACCACGATAGCGGCGAACACGGTCGGCGATCGTCGAAAATCTGATTAGCGGGTCAAGCGCGTCGGCTTTTATAGAGCGGTCGTCGAATGTTCCAGATTAACCACTGGGACCCGCGTGTTTCCCACAAAGTTCTACACTATTCGCGTCGCGCATATATGCAATCAGATTACACAAGTTGCGGTGAAAAACAGTGGACGGAACCATCAATACCATTCCAGAAATTTCTTTTACATGCAGGCGCGTACTACGCTGTGCGATGACATTAGTTAGGCGGCGAAACGTGGTCGCTCGATAAAGCTAAGTACACGTGTCAACATTTAAAAAATGGCTGTGGCTTAGCTACGGTTAAGCCCAGGATGCGAAGCATACTAGCCTTTGTTTTAGTTGTTGAACCACTGTTTAGCCTGGTGAACTGCTGTTGCTTGGCTATATTTGGTTCGGCTAGACGAAGAAACAACTCATGCGTTACTCTGCTTCGCCTTCAAGAGTGGAACGCGACAGCGTTCCCGTCGACCCGCCAAGGGGTGTAAGACAATGGGCTACGGAGCAGCGACTACGCGCCCCGCATTGGACGCGGTGAGCGTCGAGCAACGCAGCGTTCGGCGCGGCAACGAAATGTGCGCCTGAGCAAGCGACGCACGCCTGAGCCTTAGAAACAGCTCGTTTCTAAGGCAACACCGCATTCACTAGAGGCGCTTTTGTACCGCTTTGGAGCATCGTACTCGTGGCTCAGTGGTAGAGTCTCCGTCTCACACTCCGGTGACCCTGGTTCGATTCCCACCCAGCCCATCTTCCATGAGTTGAGCCAAAGCCACCTAGAAACAAGCGCATCTGCTTATATACCGCCGGGACGCCGCGAGCGACGGCGCGAGTAGGAGCCCCGTTTCTCCTCTGTCGTGACGTCACGGTGTCACGTGGTATGGCATGGGGTCAAAGCTCATTGAAGGCGACACCGCCGCGCCTGAGGAGCTGGGTTGAGCTCTAGTAATATGCTTCGCATAAAAGCCGAGCCCACCGAAGTGTTGAGGCGAATGGCGATGATGAAGAAATCTGGACCGAGACCGCCCGGCCATGTACAGCGGGCGCATTTCGACGGGGGCGAAATGCAAAACACCCGTTTATTTAAATTTATGCGCTTTTTAAATACATTTAGTAGCGAAGTTTGTCTTGCATTAATCCTACCTAAATCTCATTCAGAAATTGCTTCGCTTTGCAGACCTTTACGTGCATTTAAAGACATTTAGTAGCGAAGTTTGTCTTGCATTAATCCTTGTTAGATACGGGACCTTTTCCTGAGCCTCCTTCGAGTTCACCCGACCACATCGAATCGCGCCACAGCTAATTAAGGAGCGCATAAGCACGTATACCACATTCCCGAGGCGCGGCACGTGCAAAGGAGTTGGCGTCCCCCACCTCGTTTGCCGCAGGTGGAGCTATTCACTGCTCGACTCTTCCCGAAAGTGAAGCGAGAGCCTGGCACTATTTCATGTGAAGTGGGTCCCGAAGCAAGACGGCTGTAATGCACCGTGAAACCCTGGCAGCATCGCCCCCATCCGCCTATTGTGACGGTGCATTGCAAGCAGGGAAGGCAATATCGCAGAGAGAAGTAAGTCCTCGGACAATTGGGGCCCAAGGAGCGACCCTCTCCGTCGGGTGTGACACAATCGCACGGACTCTTACCATTGGCCGAAATTGGCGTCACCTGAGCGGGCTCGCCGATTGGCCGAACGTGACGTGACTTCGAGACACCGAAGGGCTTAAAAGCCAGAGACCGGGAGCAGCGAGAGATCATTAAGCATTCCGTGATTCATCTCTTTCGAGCTTTTCGCCACGGGCCGCAGCGTCCGAGTTGCTGCCGGCCCGTAATGACTCTATGAGTGTTTATTTCTTGGTCGTCTCACTGTAAATAATGTAAATAAACCTCCAGTTTTTCATCCCGACGTCCTCCTCAACTCTTACATCCTACCAAAATCTCATTCAGACATTCATTTACGTTTTCTTTAAATTTAGGTGCATTTCAAAGGATCCCAGGTGGTCAAAATAAATCCTGAGTTCCCCACTACGGCGTGCCTCATTATAGTATCGCGGTTCTGGCTCTTAAAATCTCATATATTCAAAATTTTTACTAGTCTGAGACCGCCGCAAGCTCCATGTTATGAGCGGCTTTTTTTTCGTCCCGGGCGCTCATATCATGGCAGAAGACGCGCTCAGGCAGTAATTTAAACATATTCAATGTTAAAAATAGTTACGTGAAACTAAAGCGACGGTTGAGGAAGTTGAGGAAGCTAGAATATCGTGGCTGCCCCACACACAACCACAGCGGTAGTGGCGTTCGCATGCACTCTCATGCACGGTTGCGCCTCTAGCGGCGGGCGCTGGCTCTATATGAAACTGAGGCGGCAGTTTCGTGACAAGAAAAAAAGAATGGAAGGACTCTGGCTGATGGCCACACGAGGCTTTTTGGATCCAGGCTCGGTCCCACGCCTCTCCGTTGCTCGTAGCCGCGTGTTTTGAGAACCCGTGCTTGCTTTGTTGAGTCGGCGCTTCGTAGGTGTTGCCTCGGCGTCCATTGCAGCCTCATCCGTCGAATCACTGTCTTCGAGCGTCGCAACGGCCTCGCTTACTTGTCTTGAGTTCAGCTGTTTTCCCACCACTCCCGGACACACTTATGCCATCTTCGGCTGGTCGTTTCTGAGCGCTATGGAGCGCTCTCGCGAGCGGCGTTGTCTTCGGCTGGTCGAAAGAGGACACGCGCCGTGCGTTGGGCAGGTTCTTCTCAATTGCTCTCCTCCATCTTGGAGCGCTCTGAGGCGCTCCGAGCACTGTCGTCGGAGCAGTCGTCGAAGTTGAAACGTCATCACAGTGCCGCGTCGCTGCTGTTGGCGACTGCCCACCGTCACCTTGGCAACCTATGCCACTGCATGCTGGCGCCTCGGCGAACGCTCGTCCCACCAACGCGTCCGCCGGATCTCCCGGCAACGCCGGAGCTTTGGATAGGCGAAACAGCGGACGTTGACACCAGTAGTCACGCGGTTTCGCATCTGCCATTTCCTCCTCCGAGAGCGAGTCGCACGTTTGGCTTGTGCGCTTGTCTTCTACCTCTGAGCTCGAGGAACGCCGGATCTGCTTGAGTCTACTTCGGGGGTTGGAGGCGACCAGTCGAAGATACCATTAGTGGCAGCTGCTTTCCTAAAACGTTGGTTTCAGCAGGGCGTTCTGCGGAACCTTCTTCCTACTTTCCTGTCGAAGCGTCTTCCATAGTGGCGTCTCCCGCCCGAGCGTCTGCAGCCCTGTTCGCTTGCGAACCTGTATAGCCGGTGGGCGCCGCCACTGCGGCCGCGTCGCTGATAGACGCCACCACCCGAGCCGCGCTCTCCGCTTCCTCTTCGTCCATGAGCATCTCGCTCCGGTCTACTTCACCGCCTACGCTTGCAACTCTGGCGTACGAGCGAGTACAATTAGCCTGCTCGTGCCCGAACGCTCCGCAAGCAGCGCACCAGGGCACTCGGCATTCACGTCGTATGTGTCCAGTATTGTGACAACGAAGGCATAACGGGGCATGTCCAGGCACAACCACTAGCGCAGTGCCGCTACGAAGACGCATCTGATGTGGGATACGGTCTGGTGTGACACCTTCGCGCACCAAAAGACGCACTAGACGAGTCGGTGACTCGGCGCCCTCAAAATCCTCGGCCTTCCACCGATCACTGACAATTTCCTTTATCTCGCCATACTCTCGGAAGGCTCGTCGTATTGTCTCGGAGGTGACGTCGAACGCGACCCAGTGTAGCTTAATCCTGAGTTCTTGCCGCGCTGCATCAATGACGAGGCATGGCCGGTTCTTCACCAGTAAGGGTCAGGCGTCTAGCAGCGTCTGCTTTGCCTTGTCTGCATGTTCAGCAGCCACACGTGCGACATTTGATATGCACCCATTCCCCCTACTTGCTGAATTACTCCAGCATCCTTTAAGGGCTTCCGAAAGTCGTCGATTCTATAAGGGCGTCCAGTGACGTTGCAGTGCAATACAACTGCGCGCCTTTTTCCTTCACCTGTTGGTAACGGAGGCAAAATGACACGGTAATCCTTGGGCAACGTAGAACACGGGGTACCACGGCCAACGTCGGCCGCTTTTGCAGCTCTTGAGGAGCCCTCCATTCTGCTTCGTACTGCACGGCGTCCAGAAGCAGAATAACTCAGCCACGAGTTCGATGCTTCAAAGCGGGACAAAAGCGCCTCTAGTTAATGCGGTGTTGCCTTAGATACGTGGCGTAGTAAGTTATACTACGGTTTATATCGGTAATTATGCGCATGTAAATTACAGAAGTCGCAGTTAACCGCGTATCGACGTACGTTCCCGCTACATTTCTTCTGCGCTTGGCGCGCACGCAGAGCCCTCTTGCGGCAAACACAGAAGACCCCCTCCTCGCAATTTACGCGCGGCCCGGACTAGGTGGCGCGCCACTCGCCCTCTCGACGCTGCTCCTCTTTCCGCGCCCACCGCGATTCCTAGGTGCAGCGTCTGATGCGGGACGCCTCTGACGTGATCGCTGCGCCGTAGCGCGTCTGGTGGGAAAGCGTCCCCTGCGATGTCTGCCGTGCTGCCGGGGAGGAGTCATGCGTCTGCGTGGTGCTCTCAAGCAATATAGAGGACGATCCCATCTAGGCGTTAGCCCCATCATCGCGCCCGCCTTCATGGCGCGTCGCGGCCCGGCCGTCCGTGCCGATCACGACGTTTGGCTCGCGTAGATCGTTTCTCCCTCCGAGACACCTAGTTCTTTGGTTCGTTCCGCTTGCTCAGGCGCACGTTACGTCTTTGTGTGACTCAAGAGCATGCCGAGCGAAAGAGTGGGCTGTGCGAACGGGGTGCGATAACGCTGTTGCGTTCCACTCTTGAAGGCGAAGCTTAAGCGTCCTCCAATTTTTTTCCATGCGTAATAAAGTACTGCAGTGGTGTTGTATGGTATATGAACGCGTGTTTACGCGATATTTAGCGAGTTATAGTTTGAATTTCGAGAAATTCAGCTATAGTGTTTTATTGCTCCCTCAGTTACGGTATTTAAATTGTCGCGAGAAGAATTGTGTTGGGAAGTGCATGTGGTTCACTGTTCGGTAGCAATAAAATAAAGCAATACGTATTGAGCTAGATTCATGAATGTATTTCGGGTGCTTCCTGTTCTCCCTGTTGCTTTCGTACGTCATGTTCTTGGCCTTGACAGGAAAGTAACGGCGTGTAATTGAACAGAACATCGCAACATCGTTTGTGAGTACTTTGTTGTGTCGCTCAAAGTCGATGAAATGAGAAGGATTCCTCTGCAGAAAGGACGCAAAGTCGGCGATGTTATTGCTTCGTAGCTCATTTAAACTGAACCAGCATGACGGGATCTTCTAGCGATGCTTTACTGCTTCAGAATGGAACAACAGCCCTGGCCTACTCATGTGCAGCGTAAGCGACGACGCGGGAGGATCAAGCTGATTCTGTTGAATTCAGTAATACCCCTGAGCAATAGGAGCACTTGGTTCTTTACAGGAACCTCCTTGCTGCATAGCTTGTTATATAGAATATCAGGCTAGAGTCACTTTTTCCTGTAGAAGCTCGGCGGTTCTCGATGTCACAGGCGCTCACCTCATGTGCGGCTTGCGATTTTCCAACATCATCGACGTATGCTTTCCGGTACATCGCTTGCTCATTAACGTCGCCAATACTAAGCAAGCTACTGAGCAGCAAGAGGTGAACAGTTCCGCTGTCGGGAGACCCTAGCTACCAGATTCGTAAGTTTCAGTGCGTTGATAGATATCAAAACTGTACGTGGGATGCTCAATTGCTCCCTGACATTTGCCTCAGCACGCCGAGTAATTGTTCCTGAGTGTCTTAACTCAATCTTGAAAGTCATCGGGTACAAGAAGCCAAATTCGGATGTCACATAATCCAAGAGACTGAGTATGCTGGACCACAGATTTACCCGAAGGCCTTCTGCCGTGCTTGCGCTCATAAAGCCATTTTTCTCGGTTGTGCCAAGAGTTTTGACTCTTCGAGCAGATATTTATTCGTGTAAAGAAATAAAACACTCAGTTGTGAGTGCGCCTGCGTGGTTGTCCTGTGTAGTCTTCCTTCGTCCATTGTTTTATATGGCGCCTTCGTTGTAAACATGTATAACCTACTCGCCAACCAGCACGTGCTCAGTGAGTTCAAACTGTTCGTATGGAAATACATAAAATAGCGCATGCCTCATTTTTCTTTGTTCAAGTTCAATTCGTTGTCTGACATGGTTCCTTCCTTGTCAGTAAACGAACTTTGATAGTCACCCGTACTAATCTTGTTGTAACTGTGTTTGCATAGTATTTACTTTGTTCATGTTAATATGGTACTTTGGCCCACGACTACGATAGGCTGCGCTATGAATAAATAAAGAACATCAAGTGAAAAATCTCCGTTGAAGATATTTCGCTACTTCCGAGGGCGTAACCACAGCATTGCATAAATGAAGTTTGAAATTACTGATATTGGCGCACGTACTTATCCTTTTTTCCGAGGCCTGCTAGACAACCTAGAGTTATCACTCAGGGCAAAACGTAGCTGCATGATTTGGAACTTGAAGGTTGTCGTTAATTCTAGCGGATTGTTGCCGAAGTGTGTGTAATCAGTTTGTATGCGTGACACGAATTGTGTAATACTTTCTGAAAATTCCGCTGGCACCAGCGATTATGCGGGAACGTTCGGCGAGTCATGCCTCAGTGCCGACGAGCTTGACCCGCAGATCAGATTTAGGCGATCGCCTTCTGCGCATGCGACTATCGTTGCAATTCGTGTGTAACTTGCTTTTGTGGGCACAGGCTCGCACGATAAAGAACGTTAGTTTCGTGATTCACAGTTGTTACTGTGTTCGTCCCATCCACTACAAGGTGAGGATATAATTGAAGCATCCGCTGCCAAACACCGGCGCGCAGTTCTACTGAAAGACAAACCGAATACAACCCGCCGTGACATCGGCGGGACGGCCCTGCAGTGTAAGAGCTAACAGTGTTCACCTCAATTATGGAGCTTCCCATTTACCTCGCAAGACATAAATAAGCATGGCGGTTCGGTAAAGTTGATGGAACAACAAACAATATAATAATAATATGAAATAATATTATTATTAATAAAAATATTAGAAATAACTTGTAATACTAAGCTGGAAAATGATTTGGCGCATTTAAGTAGTTTGCGGGTGTATTATGCGGAACAGGAGTACTTGAAATCTTAAGATATTTTTTCGAAATAATCATAGCAATGACACAACTATTAAATTACGTCGCATTACAAACCTCCTGGCGCAAAAAAAATGGAGTGACGTTTAGATTCGTGAACGCGGGTTGCACGCATTCGTACTGGTGTCATTAATACATAATTGCGATTGTATGGGCACTCCACGCGCACTTCTATCGCCGTTGTCGCCGCCATGTTCCGCGTGAAGTGCACGGGCGATAAGATGGTCCCCGCGCGCAGTGTACCGTGCGAGAGCACAAGCGTGCGACGGTGAGCCAACGAGGGCGGTTCAATCTCGCGCGCACAAGGGAGGAAAGCGGGAAGGAAGCGCAAATAATGCGAATAAGAGAATAATTAGTCAGGCCCAAAATGGCTCTCCAGGGAAGCCATACTCTAGTTGACGGGCCCTTAGTAGCAGCAGCCACGGCGAAATTGACTGCTAATGTTGGCAGCCTGCATGTCCAAAGGAAAACAACAGTAGTCATGTCGGAGCCACCGTCAAGGTTTACATGCCCCTAAAGGCGAATACATGCAGCCTAGCAATGACAAAAACACACCGTCGGCTCGCTTTACTCCACCGCAATGTCATTGTTAATTTCAATAAGCCACTTGAGCAAATAAGAGCAATGCAAACAGAGCGACATGAGCCTGTTAGGCGGCTTGCTTCCAGGTAGTTGTGCTGCCCCTGCTGTTCTTTCCATCCGGTTGAGATGAATAATGCCAATGTGAGAAGGCCGAAAATACTCTATTGAGCAGCCACCATCGAGCATGATGCGCCCTGTGATAAAATAACAGTAGTTGGGGTACGCTTGAAAGACTCCATTAGCAGTCTCCATTTCAAAGCGCAATCGTGCGAGCTATTTTAGGTGAAACAACAGTAACCAACGCCTAATTGACAGCCACTGTTAGCAGTTTGAATGCAAAATAAAATTCATGTGGTCGCATTCTTTATTTTGGTTACGTACTCAGGCAAGTAATGCGAATAAGAGAACAATTGTCAAACATCATTAGCTTAGTGAGGCGAAAGATACTCATTCGGGTAGCTCTTAATATCAGTAGTCGAGGGCACACTTATAAGGCACCGTTAGTAGCCTGCACTTCGAAGCGCAGTCATGCGTTTCCATTATAGCTGAAACAGCGGTAGTCAGCGCAAAATTTACAGCCACTGTCGTCAGTTTGCATGTCAAACCATCATTATGTTGTTGCACTGTTTATTTTGGTTATCTGGCTCAGGCAAGTAATGCGAATAAGAGAACAATTGTGAAACATCATTAGCTTAGTGAGGCGAAAAATACTCATTCGGGTAGCTCTTAATATCAGCAGTCGAGGGCACACTTATAAGGCACCGTTAGTAGCCTGCACTTCGAAGCGCAGTCATGCGTTTCCATTATAGCTGAAACAGCGGTAGTCAGCGCAAAATTTACAGCCACTGTCGTCAGTTTGCATGCCAAAGCATCATTAAGTGGTTGCACTGTTTATTTTGGTTATCTGGCTCAGGCAATTAATGCGAATAAGAGAACAATTGTCAAACATCATTAGCTTAGTGAGGCGTAAAATACTCATTCGGGCAGCTCTTAATATCAGTAGTCGAGGCCACACTTATAAGGCACCGTTAGTAGCCTGCACTTCGAAGCGCAGTCATGCGTTTCCATTATAGCTGAAACAGCGGTAGTCAGCGCAAAATTTACAGCCACTGTCGTCAGTTTGCATGCCAAAGCTTCATTATGTGGTTGCACTGTTTATTTTGGTTATCTGGCTCAGGCAAGTAATGCGAATAAGAGAACAATTGTCAAACATCATTAGCTTAGTGAGGCGAAAAATACTCATTCGGGTAGCTGTTAATAGCAGTAGTCGAGGGCACACTTATAAGGCACCGTTAGTAGCCTGCACTTAGAAGCGCAGTCATGCGTTTCCATTATAGCTCAAACAGCGGTAGTCAGCGCAAAATTTACAGCCACTGTCGTCAGTTTGCATGCCAAAGCATCATTATGTGGTTGCACTGTTTATTTTGGTTATCTGGCTCAGGCAAGCAATGCGAATAAGAGAACAATTGTCAAACATCATGAGCTTAGTGAGGCGAAAAATACTCATTCGGGTAGCTCTTAATATCAGTAGTCGAGGCCACACTTATGAGGCACCGTTAGTAGCCTGCACTTCGAAGCGCAGTCATGCGTTTCCATTATAGCTGAAACAGCGGTAGTCAGCGCAAAATTTACAGCCACTGTCGCCAGTTTGCATGCCAAAGCATCATTATGTGGTTGCACTGTTTATTTTGGTTATCTGGCTCAGGCAAGTAATGCGAATAAGAGAACAATTGTCAAACATCATTAGCTTAGTGAGGCGAAAAATACTCATTCGGGTAGCTGTTAATAGCAGTAGTCGAGGGCACACTTATAAGGCACCGTAAGCAGCCTGCAGTTCGAAGCGCAGTCATGCGTTTCCATTATAGCTGAAACAGCGGTAGTCAGCGCAAAATTTACAGCCGCTGTCGTCAGTTTGCATGCCAAAGCATCATTATGTGGTTGCACTGTTTATTTTGGTTATCTGGCTCAGGCAAGTAATGCGAATAAGAGAACAAATGTCAAACATCATTAGCTTAGTGAGGCGAAAAATACTCATTCGGATAGCTGTTAATAGCAGTAGTCGAGGGCACACTTATAAGGCACCGTTAGTAGCCTGCCCTTCGAAGCGCAGTCATGCGTTTCCATTATAGCTGAAACAGCGGTAGTCAGCGCAAAATTTACAGCCACTGTCGTCAGTTTGCATGCCAAAGCATCATTATGTGGTTGCACTTTTTATTTTGGTTATCTGGCTCAGGCAAGTAATGCGAATAAGAGAACAATTGTCAAACATCATTAGCTTAGTGAGGCGAAAAATACTCATTCGGGCAGCTCTTAATATCAGTAGTCGAGGCCACACTTATAAGGCACCGTTAGTAGCCTGCACTTCGAAGCGCAGTCATGCGTTTCCATTATAGCTGAAACAGCGGTAGTCAGCGCAAAATTTACAGCCACTGTCGTCAGTTTGCATGCCAAAGCTTCATTATGTGGTTGCACTCTTTATTTTGGTTATCTGGCTCAGGCAAGTAATGCGAATAAGAGACCAATTGTCAAACATCATTAGCTTAGTGAGGCGAAAAATACTCATTCGGGTAGCTGTTAATAGCAGTAGTCGAGGCCACACTTATAAGGCACCGTTAGTAGCCTGCACTTCGAAGCGCAGTCATGCGTTTCCATTATAGCTGAAACAGCGGTAGTCAGCGCAAAATTTACAGCCACTGTCGTCAGTTTGCATGCCAAAGCTTCATTATGTGGTTGCACTGTTTATTTTGGTTATCTGGCTCAGGCAAGTAATGCGAATAAGAGAACAATTGTCAAACATCATTAGCTTAGTGAGGCGAAAAATACTCATTCGGGTAGCTCTTAATATCAGCAGTCGAAGGCACACTTATAAGGCACCGTTAGTAGCCTGCACTTCGAAGCGCAGTCATGCGTTTCCATTATAGCTGAAACAGCGGTAGTCAGCGCAAAATTTACAGCCACTGTCGTCAGTTTGCATGCCAAAGCATCATTATGTGGTTGCACTGTTTATTTTGGTTATCTGGCTCAGGCAATTAATGCGAATAAGAGAACAATTGTCAAACATCATTAGCTTAGTGAGGCGTAAAATACTCATTCGGGCAGCTCTTAATATCAGTAGTCGAGGCCACACTTATAAGGCACCGTTAGTAGCCTGCACTTCGAAGCGCAGTCATGCGTTTCCATTATAGCTGAAACAGCGGTAGTCAGCGCAAAATTTACAGCCACTGTCGTCAGTTTGCATGCCAAAGCTTCATTATGTGGTTGCACTGTTTATTTTGGTTATCTGGCTCAGGCAAGTAATGCGAATAAGAGAACAATTGTCAAACATCATTAGCTTAGTGAGGCGAAAGATACTCATTCGGGTAGCTCTTAATATCAGTAGTCGAGGGCACACTTATAAGGCACCGTTAGTAGCCTGCACTTCGAAGCGCAGTCATGCGTTTCCATTATAGCTGAAACAGCGGTAGTCAGCGCAAAATTTACAGCCACTGTCGTCAGTTTGCATGTCAAACCATCATTATGTTGTTGCACTGTTTATTTTGGTTATCTGGCTCAGGCAAGTAATGCGAATAAGAGAACAATTGTCAAACATCATTAGCTTAGTGAGGCGAAAAATACTCATTCGGGTAGCTGTTAATAGCAGTAGTCGAGGGCACACTTATAAGGCACCCTTAGTAGCCTGCACTTCGAAGCGCAGTCATGCGTTTCCATTATAGCTGAAACAGCGGTAGTCAGCGCAAAATTTACAGCCACCGTCGTCAGTTTGCATGCCAAAGCGTCATTATGTGGTTGCACAGTTTATTTTGGTTATCTGGCTCAGGCAAGCAATGCGAATAAGAGAACAATTGTCAAACATCATTAGCTTAGTGAGGCGAAAAATACTCATTCGGGTAGCTCTTAATATCAGTAGTCGAGGCCACACTTATAAGGCACCGTTAGTAGCCTGCACTTCGAAGCGCAGTCATGCGTTTCCATTATAGCTGAAACAGCGGTAGTCAGCGCAAAATTTACAGTCACTGTCGCCAGTTTGCATGCCAAAGCATCATTATGTGGTTGCACTGTTTATTTTTGTTATCTGGCTCAGGCAAGTAATGCGAATAAGAGAACAATTGTCAAACATCATTAGCTTAGTGAGGCGAAAAATACTCATTCGGGCAGCTCTTAATATCAGTAGTCGAGGCCACACTTATAAGGCACCGTTAGTAGCCTGCACTTCGAAGCGCAGTCATGCGTTTCCATTATAGCTGAAACAGCGGTAGTCAGCGCAAAATTTACAGCCGCTGTCGTCAGTTTGCATGCCAAAGCATCATTATGTGGTTGCACTGTTTTTTTTGGTTATCTGGCTCAGGCAAGTAATGCGAATAAGAGAACAAATGTCAAACATCATTAGCTTAGTGAGGCGAAAAATACTCATTCGGATAGCTGTTAATAGCAGTAGTCGAGGGCACACTTATAAGGCACCGTTAGTAGCCTGCACTTCGAAGCACAATCATGCGTTTCCATTATAGCTGAAACAGCGGTAGTCAGCGCAAAATTTACAGCCACTGTCGTCAGTTTGCATGCCAAAGCATCATTATGTGGTTGCACTTTTTATTTTGGTTATCTGGCTCAGGCAAGTAATGCGAATAAGAGAACAATTGTCAAACATCATTAGCTTAGTGAGGTGAAAAATACTCATTCGGGTAGCTGTTAATAGCAGTAGTCGAGGACACACTTATAAGGCACCGTTAGTAGCCTGCACTTCGAAGCGCAGTCATGCGTTTCCATTATAGCTGAAACAGCGGTAGTCAGCGCAAAATTTACAGCCGCTGTCGTCAGCTTGCATGCCAAAGCATGATTATGTGGTTACACTGTTTATTTTGGTTATCTGGCTCAGGCGAGTAATGCGAATAAGAGAACAATTGTGAAACATCATTAGCTTAGTGAGGCGAAAAATACTCATTCGGGCAGCTCTTAATATCAGTAGTCGAGGCCACACTTATAAGGCACCGTTAGTAGCCTGCACTTCGAAGCGCAGTCATGCGTTTCCATTATAGCTGAAACAGCGGTAGTCAGCGCAAAATTTACAGCCACTGTCGTCAGTTTGCATGCCAAAGCTTCATTATGTGGTTGCACTCTTTATTTTGGTTATCTGGCTCAGGCAAGTAATGCGTATAAGAGAACAATTGTCAAACATCATTAGCTTAGTGAGGCGAAAAATACTCATTCGGGTAGCTGTTAATAGCAGTAGTCGAGGCCACACTTATAAGGCACCGTTAGTAGCCTGCACTTCGAAGCGCAGTCATGCGTTTCCATTATAGCTGAAACAGCGGTAGTCAGCGCAAAATTTACAGCCACTGTCGTCAGTTTGCATGCCAAAGCTTCATTATGTGGTTGCACTGTTTATTTTGGTTATCTGGCTCAGGCAAGTAATGCGAATAAGAGAACAATTGTCAAACATCATTAGCTTAGTGAGGCGAAAAATACTCATTCGGGTAGCTCTTAATATCAGCAGTCGAGGGCACACTTATAAGGCACCGTTAGTAGCCTGCACTTCGAAGCGCAGTCATGCGTTTCCATTATAGCTGAAACAGCGGTAGTCAGCGCAAAATTTACAGCCACTGTCGTCAGTTTGCATGCCAAAGCATCATTATGTGGTTGCACTGTTTATTTTGGTTATCTGGCTCAGGCAATTATTGCGAATAAGAGAACAATTGTCAAACATCATTAGCTTAGTGAGGCGTAAAATACTCATTCGGGCAGCTCTTAATATCAGTAGTCGAGGCCACACTTATAAGGCACCGTTAGTAGCCTGCACTTCGAAGCGCAGTCATGCGTTTCCATTATAGCTGAAACAGCGGTAGTCAGCGCAAAATTTACAGCCACTGTCGTCAGTTTGCATGCCAAAGCTTCATTATGTGGTTGCACTGTTTATTTTGGTTATCTGGCTCAGGCAAGTAATGCGAATAAGAGAACAATTGTCAAACATCATTAGCTTAGTGAGGCGAAAGATACTCATTCGGGTAGCTCTTAATATCAGTAGTCGAGGGCACACTTATAAGGCACCGTTAGTAGCCTGCACTTCGAAGCGCAGTCATGCGTTTCCATTATAGCTGAAACAGCGGTAGTCAGCGCAAAATTTACAGCCACTGTCGTCAGTTTGCATGTCAAACCATCATTATGTTGTTGCACTGTTTATTTTGGTTATCTGGCTCAGGCAAGTAATGCGAATAAGAGAACAATTGTCAAACATCATTAGCTTAGTGAGGCGAAAAATACTCATTCGGGTAGCTGTTAATAGCAGTAGTCGAGGGCACACTTATAAGGCACCGTTAGTAGCCTGCACTTCGAAGCGCAGTCATGCGTTTCCATTATAGCTGAAACAGCGGTAGTCAGCGCAAAATTTACAGCCACCGTCGTCAGTTTGCATGCCAAAGCATCATTATGTGGTTGCACAGTTTATTTTGGTTATCTGGCTCAGGCAAGCAATGCGAATAAGAGAACAATTGTCAAACATCATTAGCTTAGTGAGGCGAAAAATACTCATTCGGGTAGCTCTTAATATCAGTAGTCGAGGCCACACTTATAAGGCACCGTTAGTAGCCTGCACTTCGAAGCGCAGTCATGCGTTTCCATTATAGCTGAAACAGCGGTAGTCAGCGCAAAATTTACAGTCACTGTCGCCAGTTTGCATGCCAAAGCATCATTATGTGGTTGCACTGTTTATTTTTGTTATCTGGCTCAGGCAAGTAATGCGAATAAGAGAACAATTGTCAAACATCATTAGCTTAGTGAGGCGAAAAATACTCATTCGGGCAGCTCTTAATATCAGTAGTCGAGGCCACACTTATAAGGCACCGTTAGTAGCCTGCACTTCGAAGCGCAGTCATGCGTTTCCATTATAGCTGAAACAGCGGTAGTCAGCGCAAAATTTACAGCCGCTGTCGTCAGTTTGCATGCCAAAGCATCATTATGTGGTTGCACTGTTTTTTTTGGTTATCTGGCTCAGGCAAGTAATGCGAATAAGAGAACAAATGTCAAACATCATTAGCTTAGTGAGGCGAAAAATACTCATTCGGATAGCTGTTAATAGCAGTAGTCGAGGGCACACTTATAAGGCACCGTTAGTAGCCTGCACTTCGAAGCGCAGTCATGCGTTTCCATTATAGCTGAAACAGCGGTAGTCAGCGCAAAATTTACAGCCACTGTCGTCAGTTTGCATGCCAAAGCATCATTATGTGGTTGCACTTTTTATTTTGGTTATCTGGCTCAGGCAAGTAATGCGAATAAGAGAACAATTGTCAAACATCATTAGCTTAGTGAGGTGAAAAATACTCATTCGGGTAGCTGTTAATAGCAGTAGTCGAGGACACACTTATAAGGCACCGTTAGTAGCCTGCACTTCGAAGCGCAGTCATGCGTTTCCATTATAGCTGAAACAGCGGTAGTCAGCGCAAAATTTACAGCCGCTGTCGTCAGCTTGCATGCCAAAGCATCATTATGTGGTTACACTGTTTATTTTGGTTATCTGGCTCAGGCGAGTAATGCGAATAAGAGAACAATTGTGAAACATCATTAGCTTAGTGAGGCGAAAAATACTCATTCGGGCAGCTCTTAATATCAGTAGTCGAGGCCACACTTATAAGGCACCGTTAGTAGCCTGCACTTCGAAGCGCAGTCATGCGTTTCCATTATAGCTGAAACAGCGGTAGTCAGCGCAAAATTTACAGCCACTGTCGTCAGTTTGCATGCCAAAGCTTCATTATGTGGTTGCACTCTTTATTTTGGTTATCTGGCTCAGGCAAGTAATGCGTATAAGAGAACAATTGTCAAACATCATTAGCTTAGTGAGGCGAAAAATACTCATTCGGGTAGCTGTTAATAGCAGTAGTCGAGGCCACACTTATAAGGCACCGTTAGTAGCCCGCACTTCGAAGCGCAGTCATGCGTTTCCATTATAGCTGAAACAGCGGTAGTCAGCGCAAAATTTACAGCCACTGTCGTCAGTTTGCATGCCAAAGCTTCATTATGTGGTTGCACTGTTTATTTTGGTTATCTGGCTCAGGCAAGTAATGCGAATAAGAGAACAATTGTCAAACATCATTAGCTTAGTGAGGCGAAAGATACTCATTCGGGTAGCTCTTAATATCAGTAGTCGAGGGCACACTTATAAGGCACCGTTAGTAGCCTGCACTTCGAAGCGCAGTCATGCGTTTCCATTATAGCTGAAACAGCGGTAGTCAGCGCAAAATTTACAGCCACTGTCGTCAGTTTGCATGTCAAACCATCATTATGTTGTTGCACTGTTTATTTTGGTTATCTGGCTCAGGCAAGTAATGCGAATAAGAGAACAATTGTCAAACATCATTAGCTTAGTGAGGCGAAAAATACTCATTCGGGTAGCTGTTAATAGCAGTAGTCGAGGGCACACTTATAAGGCACCGTTAGTAGCCTGCACTTCGAAGCGCAGTCATGCGTTTCCATTATAGCTGAAACAGCGGTAGTCAGCGCAAAATTTACAGCCACTGTCGTCAGTTTGCATGCCAAAGCATCATTATGTGGTTGCACTGTTTATTTTGGTTATCTGGCTCAGGCAAGCAATGCGAATAAGAGAACAATTGTCAAACATCATTAGCTTAGTGAGGCGAAAAATACTCATTCGGGTAGCTCTTAATATCAGTAGTCGAGGCCACACTTATAAGGCACCGTTAGTAGCCTGCACTTCGAAGCGCAGTCATGCGTTTCCATTATAGCTGAAACAGCGGTAGTCAGCGCAAAATTTACAGCCACTGTCGTCAGTTTGCATGCCAAAGCTTCATTATGTGGTTGCACTCTTTATTTTGGTTATCTGGCTCAGGCAAGTAATGCGAATAAGAGAACAATTGTCAAACATCATTAGCTTAGTGAGGCGAAAAATACTCATTCGGGCAGCTCTTAATATCAGTAGTCGAGGCCACACTTATATGGCACCGTTAGTAGCCTGCACTTCGAAGCGCAGTCATGCGTTTCCATTATAGCTGAAACAGCGGTAGTCAGCGCAAAATTTACAGCCACTGTCGTCAGTTTGCATGCCAAAGCTTCATTATGTGGTTGCACTGTTTATTTTGGTTATCTGGCTCAGGCAAGTAATGCGAATAAGAGAACAATTGTCAAACATCATTAGCTTAGTGAGGCGAAAAATACTCATTCGGGTAGCTGTTAATAGCAGTAGTCGAGGCCACACTTATAAGGCACCGTTAGTAGCCTGCACTTCGAAGCGCAGTCATGCGTTTCCATTATAGCTGAAACAGCGGTAGTCAGCGCAAAATTTACAGCCACTGTCGTCAGTTTGCATGCCAAAGCATCATTATGTGGTTGCACTGTTTATTTTGGTTATCTGGCTCAGGCAATTAATGCGAATAAGAGAACAATTGTCAAACATCATTAGCTTAGTGAGGCGTAAAATACTCATTCGGGCAGCTCTTAATATCAGTAGTCGAGGCCACACTTATAAGGCACCGTTAGTAGCCTGCACTTCGAAGCGCAGTCATGCGTTTCCATTATAGCTGAAACAGCGGTAGTCAGCGCAAAATTTACAGCCACTGTCGTCAGTTTGCATGCCAAAGCTTCATTATGTGGTTGCACTGTTTATTTTGGTTATCTGGCTCAGGCAAGTAATGCGAATAAGAGAACAATTGTCAAACATCATTAGCTTAGTGAGGCGAAAAATACTCATTCGGGTAGCTGTTAATAGCAGTAGTCGAGGGCACACTTATAAGGCACCGTTAGTAGCCTGCACTTAGAAGCGCAGTCATGCGTTTCCATTATAGCTCAAACAGCGGTAGTCAGCGCAAAATTTACAGCCACTGTCGTCAGTTTGCATGCCAAAGCATCATTATGTGGTTGCACTGTTTATTTTGGTTATCTGGCTCAGGCAAGCAATGCGAATAAGAGAACAATTGTCAAACATCATGAGCTTAGTGAGGCGAAAAATACTCATTCGGGTAGCTCTTAATATCAGTAGTCGAGGCCACACTTATGAGGCACCGTTAGTAGCCTGCACTTCGAAGCGCAGTCATGCGTTTCCATTATAGCTGAAACAGCGGTAGTCAGCGCAAAATTTACAGCCACTGTCGCCAGTTTGCATGCCAAAGCATCATTATGTGGTTGCACTGTTTATTTTGGTTATCTGGCTCAGGCAAGTAATGCGAATAAGAGAACAATTGTCAAACATCATTAGCTTAGTGAGGCGAAAAATACTCATTCGGGTAGCTGTTAATAGCAGTAGTCGAGGGCACACTTATAAGGCACCGTAAGCAGCCTGCAGTTCGAAGCGCAGTCATGCGTTTCCATTATAGCTGAAACAGCGGTAGTCAGCGCAAAATTTACAGCCGCTGTCGTCAGTTTGCATGCCAAAGCATCATTATGTGGTTGCACTGTTTATTTTGGTTATCTGGCTCAGGCAAGTAATGCGAATAAGAGAACAAATGTCAAACATCATTAGCTTAGTGAGGCGAAAAATACTCATTCGGATAGCTGTTAATAGCAGTAGTCGAGGGCACACTTATAAGGCACCGTTAGTAGCCTGCCCTTCGAAGCGCAGTCATGCGTTTCCATTATAGCTGAAACAGCGGTAGTCAGCGCAAAATTTACAGCCACTGTCGTCAGTTTGCATGCCAAAGCATCATTATGTGGTTGCACTTTTTATTTTGGTTATCTGGCTCAGGCAAGTAATGCGAATAAGAGAACAATTGTCAAACATCATTAGCTTAGTGAGGCGAAAAATACTCATTCGGGCAGCTCTTAATATCAGTAGTCGAGGCCACACTTATAAGGCACCGTTAGTAGCCTGCACTTCGAAGCGCAGTCATGCGTTTCCATTATAGCTGAAACAGCGGTAGTCAGCGCAAAATTTACAGCCACTGTCGTCAGTTTGCATGCCAAAGCTTCATTATGTGGTTGCACTCTTTATTTTGGTTATCTGGCTCAGGCAAGTAATGCGAATAAGAGACCAATTGTCAAACATCATTAGCTTAGTGAGGCGAAAAATACTCATTCGGGTAGCTGTTAATAGCAGTAGTCGAGGCCACACTTATAAGGCACCGTTAGTAGCCTGCACTTCGAAGCGCAGTCATGCGTTTCCATTATAGCTGAAACAGCGGTAGTCAGCGCAAAATTTACAGCCACTGTCGTCAGTTTGCATGCCAAAGCTTCATTATGTGGTTGCACTGTTTATTTTGGTTATCTGGCTCAGGCAAGTAATGCGAATAAGAGAACAATTGTCAAACATCATTAGCTTAGTGAGGCGAAAAATACTCATTCGGGTAGCTCTTAATATCAGCAGTCGAAGGCACACTTATAAGGCACCGTTAGTAGCCTGCACTTCGAAGCGCAGTCATGCGTTTCCATTATAGCTGAAACAGCGGTAGTCAGCGCAAAATTTACAGCCACTGTCGTCAGTTTGCATGCCAAAGCATCATTATGTGGTTGCACTGTTTATTTTGGTTATCTGGCTCAGGCAAAAAATGCGAATAAGAGAACAATTGTCAAACATCATTAGCTTAGTGAGGCGTAAAATACTCATTCGGGCAGCTCTTAATATCAGTAGTCGAGGCCACACTTATAAGGCACCGTTAGTAGCCTGCACTTCGAAGCGCAGTCATGCGTTTCCATTATAGCTGAAACAGCGGTAGTCAGCGCAAAATTTACAGCCACTGTCGTCAGTTTGCATGCCAAAGCTTCATTATGTGGTTGCACTGTTTATTTTGGTTATCTGGCTCAGGCAAGTAATGCGAATAAGAGAACAATTGTCAAACAACATTAGCTTAGTGAGGCGAAAGATACTCATTCGGGTAGCTCTTAATATCAGTAGTCGAGGGCACACTTATAAGGCACCGTTAGTAGCCTGCACTTCGAAGCGCAGTCATGCGTTTCCATTATAGCTGAAACAGCGGTAGTCAGCGCAAAATTTACAGCCACTGTCGTCAGTTTGCATGTCAAACCATCATTATGTTGTTGCACTGTTTATTTTGGTTATCTGGCTCAGGCAAGTAATGCGAATAAGAGAACAATTGTCAAACATCATTAGCTTAGTGAGGCGAAAAATACTCATTCGGGTAGCTGTTAATAGCAGTAGTCGAGGGCACACTTATAAGGCACCCTTAGTAGCCTGCACTTCGAAGCGCAGTCATGCGTTTCCATTATAGCTGAAACAGCGGTAGTCAGCGCAAAATTTACAGCCACCGTCGTCAGTTTGCATGCCAAAGCATCATTATGTGGTTGCACAGTTTATTTTGGTTATCTGGCTCAGGCAAGCAATGCGAATAAGAGAACAATTGTCAAACATCATTAGCTTAGTGAGGCGAAAAATACTCATTCGGGTAGCTCTTAATATCAGTAGTCGAGGCCACACTTATAAGGCACCGTTAGTAGCCTGCACTTCGAAGCGCAGTCATGCGTTTCCATTATAGCTGAAACAGCGGTAGTCAGCGCAAAATTTACAGTCACTGTCGCCAGTTTGCATGCCAAAGCATCATTATGTGGTTGCACTGTTTATTTTTGTTATCTGGCTCAGGCAAGTAATGCGAATAAGAGAACAATTGTCAAACATCATTAGCTTAGTGAGGCGAAAAATACTCATTCGGGCAGCTCTTAATATCAGTAGTCGAGGCCACACTTATAAGGCACCGTTAGTAGCCTGCACTTCGAAGCGCAGTCATGCGTTTCCATTATAGCTGAAACAGCGGTAGTCAGCGCAAAATTTAGAGCCGCTGTCGTCAGTTTGCATGCCATAGCATCATTATGTGGTTGCACTGTTTTTTTTGGTTATCTGGCTCAGGCAAGTAATGCGAATAAGAGAACAAATGTCAAACATCATTAGCTTAGTGAGGCGAAAATTACTCATTCGGATAGCTGTTAATAGCAGTAGTCGAGGGCACACTTATAAGGCACCGTTAGTAGCCTGCACTTCGAAGCGCAGTCATGCGTTTCCATTATAGCTGAAACAGCGGTAGTCAGCGCAAAATTTACAGCCACTGTCGTCAGTTTGCATGCCAAAGCATCATTATGTGGTTGCACTTTTTATTTTGGTTATCTGGCTCAGGCAAGTAATGCGAATAAGAGAACAATTGTCAAACATCATTAGCTTAGTGAGGTGAAAAATACTCATTCGGGTAGCTGTTAATAGCAGTAGTCGAGGACACACTTATAAGGCACCGTGAGTAGCCTGCACTTCGAAGCGCAGTCATGCGTTTCCATTATAGCTGAAACAGCGGTAGTCAGCGCAAAATTTACAGCCGCTGTCGTCAGCTTGCATGCCAAAGCATCATTATGTGGTTACACTGTTTATTTTGGTTATCTGGCTCAGGCGAGTAATGCGAATAAGAGCACAATTGTGAAACATCATTAGCTTAGTGAGGCGAAAAATACTCATTCGGGCAGCTCTTAATATCAGTAGTCGAGGCCACACTTATAAGGCACCGTTAGTAGCCTGCACTTCGAAGCGCAGTCATGCGTTTCCATTATAGCTGAAACAGCGGTAGTCAGCGCAAAATTTACAGCCACTGTCGTCAGTTTGCATGCCAAAGCTTCATTATGTGGTTGCACTCTTTATTTTGGTTATCTGGCTCAGGCAAGTAATGCGTATAAGAGAACAATTGTCAAACATCATTAGCTTAGTGAGGCGAAAAATACTCATTCGGGTAGCTGTTAATAGCAGTAGTCGAGGCCACACTTATAAGGCACCGTTAGTAGCCCGCACTTCGAAGCGCAGTCATGCGTTTCCATTATAGCTGAAACAGCGGTAGTCAGCGCAAAATTTACAGCCACTGTCGTCAGTTTGCATGCCAAAGCTTCATTATGTGGTTGCACTGTTTATTTTGGTTATCTGGCTCAGGCAAGTAATGCGAATAAGAGAACAATTGTCAAACATCATTAGCTTAGTGAGGCGAAAAATACTCATTCGGGTAGCTCTTAATATCAGCAGTCGAGGGCACAATTATAAGGCACCGTTAGTAGCCTGCACTTCGAAGCGCAGTCATGCGTTTCCATTATAGCTGAAACAGCGGTAGTCAGCGCAAAATTTACAGCCACTGTCGTCAGTTTGTATGCCAAAGCATCATTATGTGGTTGCACTGTTTATTTTGGTTATCTGGCTCAGGCAATTAATGCGAATAAGAGAACAATTGTCAAACATCATTAGCTTAGTGAGGCGTAAAATACTCATTCGGGCAGCTCTTAATATCAGTAGTCGAGGCCACACTTATAAGGCACCGTTAGTAGCCTGCACTTCGAAGCGCAGTCATGCGTTTCCATTATAGCTGAAACGGCGGTAGTCAGCGCAAAATTTACAGCCACTGTCGTCAGTTTGCATGCCAAAGCTTCATTATGTGGTTGCACTGTTTATTTTGGTTATCTGGCTCAGGCAAGTAATGCGAATAAGAGAACAATTGTCAAACATCATTAGCTTAGTGAGGCGAAAGATACTCATTCGGGTAGCTCTTAATATCAGTAGTCGAGGGCACACTTATAAGGCACCGTTAGTAGCCTGCACTTCGAAGCGCAGTCATGCGTTTCCATTATAGCTGAAACAGCGGTAGTCAGCGCAAAATTTACAGCCACTGTCGTCAGTTTGCATGTCAAACCATCATTATGTTGTTGCACTGTTTATTTTGGTTATCTGGCTCAGGCAAGTAATGCGAATAAGAGAACAATTGTCAAACATCATTAGCTTAGTGAGGCGAAAAATACTCATTCGGGTAGCTGTTAATAGCAGTAGTCGAGGGCACACTTATAAGGCACCGTTAGTAGCCTGCACTTCGAAGCGCAGTCATGCGTTTCCATTATAGCTGAAACAGCGGTAGTCAGCGCAAAATTTACAGCCACTGTCGTCAGTTTGCATGCCAAAGCATCATTATGTGGTTGCACTGTTTATTTTGGTTATCTGGCTCAGGCAAGCAATGCGAATAAGAGAACAATTGTCAAACATCATTAGCTTAGTGAGGCGAAAAATACTCATTCGGGTAGCTCTTAATATCAGTAGTCGAGGCCACACTTATAAGGCACCGTTAGTAGCCTGCACTTCGAAGCGCAGTCATGCGTTTCCATTATAGCTGAAACAGCGGTAGTCAGCGCAAAATTTACAGCCACTGTCGTCAGTTTGCATGCCAAAGCTTCATTATGTGGTTGCACTCTTTATTTTGGTTATCTGGCTCAGGCAAGTAATGCGAATAAGAGAACAATTGTCAAACATCATTAGCTTAGTGAGGCGAAAAATACTCATTCGGGCAGCTCTTAATATCAGTAGTCGAGGCCACACTTATATGGCACCGTTAGTAGCCTGCACTTCGAAGCGCAGTCATGCGTTTCCATTATAGCTGAAACAGCGGTAGTCAGCGCAAAATTTACAGCCACTGTCGTCAGTTTGCATGCCAAAGCTTCATTATGTGGTTGCACTGTTTATTTTGGTTATCTGGCTCAGGCAAGTAATGCGAATAAGAGAACAATTGTCAAACATCATTAGCTTAGTGAGGCGAAAAATACTCATTCGGGTAGCTGTTAATAGCAGTAGTCGAGGCCACACTTATAAGGCACCGTTAGTAGCCTGCACTTCGAAGCGCAGTCATGCGTTTCCATTATAGCTGAAACAGCGGTAGTCAGCGCAAAATTTACAGCCACTGTCGTCAGTTTGCATGCCAAAGCTTCATTATGTGGTTGCACTGTTTATTTTGGTTATCTGGCTCAGGCAAGTAATGCGAATAAGAGAACAATTGTCAAACATCATTAGCTTAGTGAGGCGAAAAATACTCATTCGGGTAGCTCTTAATATCAGCAGTCGAGGGCACACTTATAAGGCACCGTTAGTAGCCTGCACTTCGAAGCGCAGTCATGCGTTTCCATTATAGCTGAAACAGCGGTAGTCAGCGCAAAATTTACAGCCACTGTCGTCAGTTTGCATGCCAAAGCATCATTATGTGGTTGCACTGTTTATTTTGGTTATCTGGCTCAGGCAATTAATGCGAATAAGAGAACAATTGTCAAACATCATTAGCTTAGTGAGGCGTAAAATACTCATTCGGGCAGCTCTTAATATCAGTAGTCGAGGCCACACTTATAAGGCACCGTTAGTAGCCTGCACTTCGAAGCGCAGTCATGCGTTTCCATTATAGCTGAAACAGCGGTAGTCAGCGCAAAATTTACAGCCACTGTCGTCAGTTTGCATGCCAAAGCTTCATTATGTGGTTGCACTGTTTATTTTGGTTATCTGGCTCAGGCAAGTAATGCGAATAAGAGAACAATTGTCAAACATCATTAGCTTAGTGAGGCGAAAGATACTCATTCGGGTAGCTCTTAATATCAGTAGTCGAGGGCACACTTATAAGGCACCGTTAGTAGCCTGCACTTCGAAGCGCAGTCATGCGTTTCCATTATAGCTGAAACAGCGGTAGTCAGCGCAAAATTTACAGCCACTGTCGTCAGTTTGCATGTCAAACCATCATTATGTTGTTGCACTGTTTATTTTGGTTATCTGGCTCAGGCAAGTAATGCGAATAAGAGAACAATTGTCAAACATCATTAGCTTAGTGAGGCGAAAAATACTCATTCGGGTAGCTGTTAATAGCAGTAGTCGAGGGCACACTTATAAGGCACCGTTAGTAGCCTGCACTTCGAAGCGCAGTCATGCGTTTCCATTATAGCTGAAACAGCGGTAGTCAGCGCAAAATTTACAGCCATTGTCGTCAGTTTGCATGCCAAAGCATCATTATGTGGTTGCACTGTTTATTTTGGTTATCTGGCTCAGGCAAGTAATGCGAATAAGAGAACAATTGTCAAACATCATTAGCTTAGTGAGGCGAAAAATACTCATTCGGGTAGCTGTTAATAGCAGTAGTCGAGGGCACACTTATAAGGCACCGTTAGTAGCCTGCACTTCGAAGCGCAGTCATGCGTTTCCATTATAGCTGAAACAGCGGTAGTCAGCGCAAAATTTACAGCCACTGTCGTCAGTTTGCATGCCAAAGCATCATTATGTGGTTGCACTGTTTATTTTGGTTATTTGGCTCAGGCAAGTAATGCGAATAAGAGAACAATTGTCAAACATCATTAGCTTAGTGAGGCGAAAAATACTCATTCGGGTAGCTGTTAATAGCAGTAGTCGAGGGCACACTTATAAGGCACCGTTAGTAGCCTGCACTTCGAAGCGCAGTCATGCGTTTCCATTATAGCTGAAACAGCGGTAGTCAGCGCAAAATTTACAGCCGCAGTCGTCAGCTTGCATGCCAAAGCATCATTATGTGGTTACACTGTTTATTTTGGTTATCTGGCTCAGGCGAGTAATGCGAATAAGAGAACAATTGTGAAACATCATTAGCTTAGTGAGGCGAAAAATACTCATTCGGGTAGCTCTTAATATCAGTAGTCGAGGCCACAGTTATAAGGCACCGTTAGTAGCCTGCACTTCGAAGCGCAGTCATGCGTTTCCATTATAGCTGAAACAGCGGTAGTCAGCGCAAAATTTACAGCCACTGTCGTCAGTTTGCATGCCAAAGCATCATTATGTGGTTGCACTGTTTATTTTGGTTATCTGGCTCAGGCAAGTAATGCGAATAAGAGAACAATTGTCAAACATCATTAGCTTAGTGAGGCGAAAAATACTCATTCGGGTAGCTCTTAATATCAGTAGTCGAGGCCACACTTATCAGGCACCGTTAGTAGCCTGCACATCGAAGCGCAGTCATGCGTTTCCATTATAGCTGAAACAGCGGTAGTCAGCGGAAAATTTACAGCCACTGTCGTCAGTTTGCATGCCAAAGCATCATTATGTGGTTGCACTGTTTATTTTGGTTATCTGGCTCAGGCAAGTAATGCGATTAAGAGAACAATTGTCAAACATCATTAGCTTAGTGAGGCGAAAGATACTCATTCGGGTAGCTGTTAATAGCAGTAGTCTAGGGCACACTTATAAGGCACTAAGTAGCCTGCACTTCGAAGCGCAGTCATGCGTTTCCATTATAGCTGAAACAGCGGTAGTCAGCGCAAAATTTACAGCCGCTGTCGTCAGTTTGCATGTCAAAGCATCATCACGTGGTTGCACTGTTTATTTTGGTTATCTGGCTCAGGCAAGTAATGCGAATAAGAGAACAATTGTCAAATATCATTAGCCTAGCGAGGCGAAAAATACTCATTCGGGTAGCTGTTAATAGCAGTAGTCGAGGCCACACTTATAAGGCACTGTTAGTAGCCTGCACTTCAAAGCGCAGTCATGCGTTTCCATTATAGCTGAAACAGCGGTAGTCAGCGCAAAATTTACAGCCACTGTCGTCAGTTTGCATGCCAAAGCTTCATTATGTGGTTGCACTGTTTATTTTGGTTATCTGGCTCAGGCAAGTAATGCGAATAAGAGAACAATTGTCAAACATCATTAGCTTAGTGAGGCGAAAAATACTCATTCGGGTAGCTGTTAATAGCAGTAGTCGAGGGCACACTTATAAGGCACCGTTAGTAGCCTGCACTTCGAAGCGCAGTCATGCGTTTCCATTATAGCTGAAACAGCGGTAGTCAGCGCAAAATTTACAGCCACTGTCGTCAGTTTGCATGCCAAAGCATCATTACGTGGTTGCACTGTTTATTTTGGTTATTTGGCTCAGGCAAGCAATGCGAATAAGAGAACAATTGTCAAACATCATTAGTTTAGTGAGGCGAAAAATACTCATTCGGGTAGCTCTTAATATCAGTAGTCGAGGCCACACTTATAAGGCACCGTTAGTAGCCTGCACTTCGAAGCGCAGTCATGCGTTTCCATTATAGCTGAAACAGCGGTAGTCAGCGCAAAATTTACAGCCACTGTCGTCAGTTTGCATGCCAAAGCTTCATTATGTGGTTGCACTCTTTATTTTGGTTATCTGGCTCAGGCAAGTAATGCGAATAAGAGAACAATTGTCAAACATCATTAGCTTAGTGAGGCGAAAAATACTCATTCGGGCAGCTCTTAATATCAGTAGTCGAGGCCACACTTATATGGCACCGTTAGTAGCCTGCACTTCGAAGCGCAGTCATGCGTTTCCATTATAGCTGAAACAGCGGTAGTCAGCGCAAAATTTACAGCCACTGTCGTCAGTTTGCATGCCAAAGCTTCATTATGTGGTTGCACTGTTTATTTTGGTTATCTGGCTCAGGCAAGTAATGCGAATAAGAGAACAATTGTCAAACATCATTAGCTTAGTGAGGCGAAAAATACTCATTCGGGTAGCTGTTAATAGCAGTAGTCGAGGCCACACTTATAAGGCACCGTTAGTAGCCTGCACTTCGAAGCGCAGTCATGCGTTTCCATTATAGCTGAAACAGCGGTAGTCAGCGCAAAATTTACAGCCACTGTCGTCAGTTTGCATGCCAAAGCTTCATTATGTGGTTGCACTGTTTATTTTGGTTATCTGGCTCAGGCAAGTAATGCGAATAAGAGAACAATTGTCAAACATCATTAGCTTAGTGAGGCGAAAAATACTCATTCGGGTAGCTCTTAATATCAGCAGTCGAGGGCACACTTATAAGGCACCGTTAGTAGCCTGCACTTCGAAGCGCAGTCATGCGTTTCCATTATAGCTGAAACAGCGGTAGTCAGCGCAAAATTTACAGCCACTGTCGTCAGTTTGCATGCCAAAGCATCATTATGTGGTTGCACTGTTTATTTTGGTTATCTGGCTCAGGCAATTAATGCGAATAAGAGAACAATTGTCAAACATCATTAGCTTAGTGAGGCGTAAAATACTCATTCGGGCAGCTCTTAATATCAGTAGTCGAGGCCACACTTATAAGGCACCGTTAGTAGCCTGCACTTCGAAGCGCAGTCATGCGTTTCCATTATAGCTGAAACAGCGGTAGTCAGCGCAAAATTTACAGCCACTGTCGTCAGTTTGCATGCCAAAGCTTCATTATGTGGTTGCACTGTTTATTTTGGTTATCTGGCTCAGGCAAGTAATGCGAATAAGAGAACAATTGTCAAACATCATTAGCTTAGTGAGGCGAAAAATACTCATTCGGGTAGCTGTTAATAGCAGTAGTCGAGGGCACACTTATAAGGCACCGTTAGTAGCCTGCACTTAGAAGCGCAGTCATGCGTTTCCATTATAGCTCAAACAGCGGTAGTCAGCGCAAAATTTACAGCCACTGTCGTCAGTTTGCATGCCAAAGCATCATTATGTGGTTGCACTGTTTATTTTGGTTATCTGGCTCAGGCAAGCAATGCGAATAAGAGAACAATTGTCAAACATCATGAGCTTAGTGAGGCGAAAAATACTCATTCGGGTAGCTCTTAATATCAGTAGTCGAGGCCACACTTATGAGGCACCGTTAGTAGCCTGCACTTCGAAGCGCAGTCATGCGTTTCCATTATAGCTGAAACAGCGGTAGTCAGCGCAAAATTTACAGCCACTGTCGCCAGTTTGCATGCCAAAGCATCATTATGTGGTTGCACTGTTTATTTTGGTTATCTGGCTCAGGCAAGTAATGCGAATAAGAGAACAATTGTCAAACATCATTAGCTTAGTGAGGCGAAAAATACTCATTCGGGTAGCTGTTAATAGCAGTAGTCGAGGGCACACTTATAAGGCACCGTAAGCAGCCTGCAGTTCGAAGCGCAGTCATGCGTTTCCATTATAGCTGAAACAGCGGTAGTCAGCGCAAAATTTACAGCCGCTGTCGTCAGTTTGCATGCCAAAGCATCATTATGTGGTTGCACTGTTTATTTTGGTTATCTGGCTCAGGCAAGTAATGCGAATAAGAGAACAAATGTCAAACATCATTAGCTTAGTGAGGCGAAAAATACTCATTCGGATAGCTGTTAATAGCAGTAGTCGAGGGCACACTTATAAGGCACCGTTAGTAGCCTGCCCTTCGAAGCGCAGTCATGCGTTTCCATTATAGCTGAAACAGCGGTAGTCAGCGCAAAATTTACAGCCACTGTCGTCAGTTTGCATGCCAAAGCATCATTATGTGGTTGCACTTTTTATTTTGGTTATCTGGCTCAGGCAAGTAATGCGAATAAGAGAACAATTGTCAAACATCATTAGCTTAGTGAGGCGAAAAATACTCATTCGGGCAGCTCTTAATATCAGTAGTCGAGGCCACACTTATAAGGCACCGTTAGTAGCCTGCACTTCGAAGCGCAGTCATGCGTTTCCATTATAGCTGAAACAGCGGTAGTCAGCGCAAAATTTACAGCCACTGTCGTCAGTTTGCATGCCAAAGCTTCATTATGTGGTTGCACTCTTTATTTTGGTTATCTGGCTCAGGCAAGTAATGCGAATAAGAGACCAATTGTCAAACATCATTAGCTTAGTGAGGCGAAAAATACTCATTCGGGTAGCTGTTAATAGCAGTAGTCGAGGCCACACTTATAAGGCACCGTTAGTAGCCTGCACTTCGAAGCGCAGTCATGCGTTTCCATTATAGCTGAAACAGCGGTAGTCAGCGCAAAATTTACAGCCACTGTCGTCAGTTTGCATGCCAAAGCTTCATTATGTGGTTGCACTGTTTATTTTGGTTATCTGGCTCAGGCAAGTAATGCGAATAAGAGAACAATTGTCAAACATCATTAGCTTAGTGAGGCGAAAAATACTCATTCGGGTAGCTCTTAATATCAGCAGTCGAAGGCACACTTATAAGGCACCGTTAGTAGCCTGCACTTCGAAGCGCAGTCATGCGTTTCCATTATAGCTGAAACAGCGGTAGTCAGCGCAAAATTTACAGCCACTGTCGTCAGTTTGCATGCCAAAGCATCATTATGTGGTTGCACTGTTTATTTTGGTTATCTGGCTCAGGCAATTAATGCGAATAAGAGAACAATTGTCAAACATCATTAGCTTAGTGAGGCGTAAAATACTCATTCGGGCAGCTCTTAATATCAGTAGTCGAGGCCACACTTATAAGGCACCGTTAGTAGCCTGCACTTCGAAGCGCAGTCATGCGTTTCCATTATAGCTGAAACAGCGGTAGTCAGCGCAAAATTTACAGCCACTGTCGTCAGTTTGCATGCCAAAGCTTCATTATGTGGTTGCACTGTTTATTTTGGTTATCTGGCTCAGGCAAGTAATGCGAATAAGAGAACAATTGTCAAACAACATTAGCTTAGTGAGGCGAAAGATACTCATTCGGGTAGCTCTTAATATCAGTAGTCGAGGGCACACTTATAAGGCACCGTTAGTAGCCTGCACTTCGAAGCGCAGTCATGCGTTTCCATTATAGCTGAAACAGCGGTAGTCAGCGCAAAATTTACAGCCACTGTCGTCAGTTTGCATGTCAAACCATCATTATGTTGTTGCACTGTTTATTTTGGTTATCTGGCTCAGGCAAGTAATGCGAATAAGAGAACAATTGTCAAACATCATTAGCTTAGTGAGGCGAAAAATACTCATTCGGGTAGCTGTTAATAGCAGTAGTCGAGGGCACACTTATAAGGCACCCTTAGTAGCCTGCACTTCGAAGCGCAGTCATGCGTTTCCATTATAGCTGAAACAGCGGTAGTCAGCGCAATATTTACAGCCACCGTCGTCAGTTTGCATGCCAAAGCATCATTATGTGGTTGCACAGTTTATTTTGGTTATCTGGCTCAGGCAAGCAATGCGAATAAGAGAACAATTGTCAAACATCATTAGCTTAGTGAGGCGAAAAATACTCATTCGGGTAGCTCTTAATATCAGTAGTCGAGGCCACGCTTATAAGGCACCGTTAGTAGCCTGCACTTCGAAGCGCAGTCATGCGTTTCCATTATAGCTGAAACAGCGGTAGTCAGCGCAAAATTTACAGTCACTGTCGCCAGTTTGCATGCCAAAGCATCATTATGTGGTTGCACTGTTTATTTTTGTTATCTGGCTCAGGCAAGTAATGCGAATAAGAGAACAATTGTCAAACATCATTAGCTTAGTGAGGCGAAAAATACTCATTCGGGCAGCTCTTAACATCAGTAGTCGAGGCCACACTTATAAGGCACCGTTAGTAGCCTGCACTTCGAAGCGCAGTCATGCGTTTCCATTATAGCTGAAACAGCGGTAGTCAGCGCAAAATTTACAGCCGCTGTCGTCAGTTTGCATGCCAAAGCATCATTATGTGGTTGCACTGTTTATTTTGGTTATCTGGCTCAGGCAAGTAATGCGAATAAGAGAACAAATGTCAAACATCATTAGCTTAGTGAGGCGAAAAATACTCATTCGGATAGCTGTTAATAGCAGTAGTCGAGGGCACACTTATAAGGCACCGTTAGTAGCCTGCCCTTCGAAGCGCAGTCATGCGTTTCCATTATAGCTGAAACAGCGGTAGTCAGCGCAAAATTTACAGCCACTGTCGTCAGTTTGCATGCCAAAGCATCATTATGTGGTTGCACTTTTTATTTTGGTTATCTGGCTCAGGCAAGTAATGCGAATAAGAGAACAATTGTCAAACATCATTAGCTTAGTGAGGCGAAAAATACTCATTCGGGCAGCTCTTAATATCAGTAGTCGAGGCCACACTTATAAGGCACCGTTAGTAGCCTGCACTTCGAAGCGCAGTCATGCGTTTCCATTATAGCTGAAACAGCGGTAGTCAGCGCAAAATTTACAGCCACTGTCGTCAGTTTGCATGCCAAAGCTTCATTATGTGGTTGCACTCTTTATTTTGGTTATCTGGCTCAGGCAAGTAATGCGAATAAGAGACCAATTGTCAAACATCATTAGCTTAGTGAGGCGAAAAATACTCATTCGGGTAGCTGTTAATAGCAGTAGTCGAGGCCACACTTATAAGGCACCGTTAGTAGCCTGCACTTCGAAGCGCAGTCATGCGTTTCCATTATAGCTGAAACAGCGGTAGTCAGCGCAAAATTTACAGCCACTGTCGTCAGTTTGCATGCCAAAGCTTCATTATGTGGTTGCACTGTTTATTTTGGTTATCTGGCTCAGGCAAGTAATGCGAATAAGAGAACAATTGTCAAACATCATTAGCTTAGTGAGGCGAAAAATACTCATTCGGGTAGCTCTTAATATCAGCAGTCGAAGGCACACTTATAAGGCACCGTTAGTAGCCTGCACTTCGAAGCGCAGTCATGCGTTTCCATTATAGCTGAAACAGCGGTAGTCAGCGCAAAATTTACAGCCACTGTCGTCAGTTTGCATGCCAAAGCATCATTATGTGGTTGCACTGTTTATTTTGGTTATCTGGCTCAGGCAATTAATGCGAATAAGAGAACAATTGTCAAACATCATTAGCTTAGTGAGGCGTAAAATACTCATTCGGGCAGCTCTTAATATCAGTAGTCGAGGCCACACTTATAAGGCACCGTTAGTAGCCTGCACTTCGAAGCGCAGTCATGCGTTTCCATTATAGCTGAAACAGCGGTAGTCAGCGCAAAATTTACAGCCACTGTCGTCAGTTTGCATGCCAAAGCTTCATTATGTGGTTGCACTGTTTATTTTGGTTATCTGGCTCAGGCAAGTAATGCGAATAAGAGAACAATTGTCAAACAACATTAGCTTAGTGAGGCGAAAGATACTCATTCGGGTAGCTCTTAATATCAGTAGTCGAGGGCACACTTATAAGGCACCGTTAGTAGCCTGCACTTCGAAGCGCAGTCATGCGTTTCCATTATAGCTGAAACAGCGGTAGTCAGCGCAAAATTTACAGCCACTGTCGTCAGTTTGCATGTCAAACCATCATTATGTTGTTGCACTGTTTATTTTGGTTATCTGGCTCAGGCAAGTAATGCGAATAAGAGAACAATTGTCAAACATCATTAGCTTAGTGAGGCGAAAAATACTCATTCGGGTAGCTGTTAATAGCAGTAGTCGAGGGCACACTTATAAGGCACCCTTAGTAGCCTGCACTTCGAAGCGCAGTCATGCGTTTCCATTATAGCTGAAACAGCGGTAGTCAGCGCAAAATTTACAGCCACCGTCGTCAGTTTGCATGCCAAAGCATCATTATGTGGTTGCACAGTTTATTTTGGTTATCTGGCTCAGGCAAGCAATGCGAATAAGAGAACAATTGTCAAACATCATTAGCTTAGTGAGGCGAAAAATACTCATTCGGGTAGCTCTTAATATCAGTAGTCGAGGCCACACTTATAAGGCACCGTTAGTAGCCTGCACTTCGAAGCGCAGTCATGCGTTTCCATTATAGCTGAAACAGCGGTAGTCAGCGCAAAATTTACAGTCACTGTCGCCAGTTTGCATGCCAAAGCATCATTATGTGGTTGCACTGTTTATTTTTGTTATCTGGCTCAGGCAAGTAATGCGAATAAGAGAACAATTGTCAAACATCATTAGCTTAGTGAGGCGAAAAATACTCATTCGGGCAGCTCTTAATATCAGTAGTCGAGGCCACACTTATAAGGCACCGTTAGTAGCCTGCACTTCGAAGCGCAGTCATGCGTTTCCATTATAGCTGAAACAGCGGTAGTCAGCGCAAAATTTAGAGCCGCTGTCGTCAGTTTGCATGCCATAGCATCATTATGTGGTTGCACTGTTTTTTTTGGTTATCTGGCTCAGGCAAGTAATGCGAATAAGAGAACAAATGTCAAACATCATTAGCTTAGTGAGGCGAAAATTACTCATTCGGATAGCTGTTAATAGCAGTAGTCGAGGGCACACTTATAAGGCACCGTTAGTAGCCTGCACTTCGAAGCGCAGTCATGCGTTTCCATTATAGCTGAAACAGCGGTAGTCAGCGCAAAATTTACAGCCACTGTCGTCAGTTTGCATGCCAAAGCATCATTATGTGGTTGCACTTTTTATTTTGGTTATCTGGCTCAGGCAAGTAATGCGAATAAGAGAACAATTGTCAAACATCATTAGCTTAGTGAGGTGAAAAATACTCATTCGGGTAGCTGTTAATAGCAGTAGTCGAGGACACACTTATAAGGCACCGTGAGTAGCCTGCACTTCGAAGCGCAGTCATGCGTTTCCATTATAGCTGAAACAGCGGTAGTCAGCGCAAAATTTACAGCCGCTGTCGTCAGCTTGCATGCCAAAGCATCATTATGTGGTTACACTGTTTATTTTGGTTATCTGGCTCAGGCGAGTAATGCGAATAAGAGCACAATTGTGAAACATCATTAGCTTAGTGAGGCGAAAAATACTCATTCGGGCAGCTCTTAATATCAGTAGTCGAGGCCACACTTATAAGGCACCGTTAGTAGCCTGCACTTCGAAGCGCAGTCATGCGTTTCCATTATAGCTGAAACAGCGGTAGTCAGCGCAAAATTTACAGCCACTGTCGTCAGTTTGCATGCCAAAGCTTCATTATGTGGTTGCACTCTTTATTTTGGTTATCTGGCTCAGGCAAGTAATGCGTATAAGAGAACAATTGTCAAACATCATTAGCTTAGTGAGGCGAAAAATACTCATTCGGGTAGCTGTTAATAGCAGTAGTCGAGGCCACACTTATAAGGCACCGTTAGTAGCCCGCACTTCGAAGCGCAGTCATGCGTTTCCATTATAGCTGAAACAGCGGTAGTCAGCGCAAAATTTACAGCCACTGTCGTCAGTTTGCATGCCAAAGCTTCATTATGTGGTTGCACTGTTTATTTTGGTTATCTGGCTCAGGCAAGTAATGCGAATAAGAGAACAATTGTCAAACATCATTAGCTTAGTGAGGCGAAAAATACTCATTCGGGTAGCTCTTAATATCAGCAGTCGAGGGCACAATTATAAGGCACCGTTAGTAGCCTGCACTTCGAAGCGCAGTCATGCGTTTCCATTATAGCTGAAACAGCGGTAGTCAGCGCAAAATTTACAGCCACTGTCGTCAGTTTGTATGCCAAAGCATCATTATGTGGTTGCACTGTTTATTTTGGTTATCTGGCTCAGGCAATTAATGCGAATAAGAGAACAATTGTCAAACATCATTAGCTTAGTGAGGCGTAAAATACTCATTCGGGCAGCTCTTAATATCAGTAGTCGAGGCCACACTTATAAGGCACCGTTAGTAGCCTGCACTTCGAAGCGCAGTCATGCGTTTCCATTATAGCTGAAACGGCGGTAGTCAGCGCAAAATTTACAGCCACTGTCGTCAGTTTGCATGCCAAAGCTTCATTATGTGGTTGCACTGTTTATTTTGGTTATCTGGCTCAGGCAAGTAATGCGAATAAGAGAACAATTGTCAAACATCATTAGCTTAGTGAGGCGAAAGATACTCATTCGGGTAGCTCTTAATATCAGTAGTCGAGGGCACACTTATAAGGCACCGTTAGTAGCCTGCACTTCGAAGCGCAGTCATGCGTTTCCATTATAGCTGAAACAGCGGTAGTCAGCGCAAAATTTACAGCCACTGTCGTCAGTTTGCATGTCAAACCATCATTATGTTGTTGCACTGTTTATTTTGGTTATCTGGCTCAGGCAAGTAATGCGAATAAGAGAACAATTGTCAAACATCATTAGCTTAGTGAGGCGAAAAATACTCATTCGGGTAGCTGTTAATAGCAGTAGTCGAGGGCACACTTATAAGGCACCGTTAGTAGCCTGCACTTCGAAGCGCAGTCATGCGTTTCCATTATAGCTGAAACAGCGGTAGTCAGCGCAAAATTTACAGCCACTGTCGTCAGTTTGCATGCCAAAGCATCATTATGTGG